>NW_020954585.1:34686488-35099893 GCF_900497805.2 Vombatus ursinus
TGTGTGTGTGTGTGTGTGTGTGTGTGTGTGTGTGTGTGTGTGTGTGTTTCAAATCTATTCAGGGCTTCCTAAACTTTTTCCACTCTGCAAACCCTTCAGCACTTCATAAACAGTTTAAGTTGATTACATTTTTATTAAATTTTATTTAAGTTTAAGTTTTAATATATTAATTTTAACAACCATCCACAATGGAATGTACCCAAACAGTGTATGATATTTATACAACCAGCCACTCACTGTGGTATAATTTTAGATTTTAAACATTACTAATTACTTAAAAGAAAAGAAATAATAACTTCAAAGATAAAAAAATCAAAGCATAAAATAAATTATAACACATATATACATATATTATTCATGGAGGGGTACATGATTCTTATATATGTTGTATATTTATATATTAATATACCTGGATCATATACCCTTTCATGAATGTGCTCATTGTTTATGGTAAAGAGTAGCTACACATATAAAGAAATTTGTCAGAGAAGCACTCGAGGGCAGAAAATTCATGGGCTTAGGGTAACTCACAACTCCCGAATTACAAGCTTTAATGTTATTCAATTATTCGGGAATATCAGCATAACAGGAAACTGCTCCTCTGTTCACTACTGGTCCTCATTTCACCTTTCACTGAGAAAATTCTCTTCTCTTCCTTACTCCAATATAGCATTTATAAACTCCTTTTATTTACCATCATTTATTAATATGAATTCTCTTCAATTCAGAGAACTGCAATGCTCATCAAACTGGCTTTCTCTGTGCTATGCAGACCAAACTGGTCAGTTATTCACTCACTTGCATGCTGTTGTCTAGTTAGAATGGAGCTTACAGTAATAGGGTTAAGTCAACTCATGATAATACCAAAAACAGTCCATTCTGCTTTTCTTTCTCAAGTCAGAATCAGCCGCAAAGAACAAGAGGACTTGATGAGCCCCTATCTTGAACCCCAGATTGGCACTGCAGGGCAATAGCTCTTGACAAATGAAAGCAGTTCTCTCTCTACCAATCAAGAATCATTTAGCTGAAGACTTCTATCAACACACTGCTCTAATTGCCACAGACCCAATAGAGCTTTTCAGAAACTCTGCTTTGTCTGTAATTCTCCTCAGGTTACGCTGTCAGATTCTTATACCCAGTTCCTTTGTACTCAATGAATTAAATGAGAGCCTTCTGACTCTTCTTTCACTTAAAAATCACAAGAAAGATGAATCTTCCTGACTCCAAGCCTGATGCTCTATCTATTGCACCACCTAAGTGCTCTCAATAAAACTTATAATCCTTTTAAAAATCATATCTCAGTCTCCAAATGTCTACGTGAGTTCTCATTTTTTAAAATAGTTTTACCCTCTTTAGTCATAATACAGTTATATATAAATTAGGTACCCATAATGCTTGGAGCTCTGAAATCTGAAGATTTCAATCGGGTTCTCCATTTCTTTGGTGACCTTGAAACTGTTTCTTTAAATACATATTTTTCCATTTCTAAATAAATGAAAGATCTTTCTCTTTATAACATCAAACTCTTTCCAGACAAATGAGACATAATTCCACATTGTTCACAAAGGAATTCAAGTCTGTGTATTTATCCCACATTTCATTTTCTCTAAAACTCTTCAAATTCCATCTGAAAGCTTCATTTCTTCATACACAAATTAGCAATATTTGTTAGAACAAAGATTTTTCTATTCCCATTAGTTATCAAAATGTTCATCTATAAAAGCAATATCTAAAATTATTTGACAAGATAATTTTATCAAAAATTTTTTTTTGCCCTTTTCATCTCAAAATTGCTCCATATTAAAAGGGCCTTAAAGGAACAGAATACCTTATGATAAGAAAACAAGATTAAATGCGCATAATAGTGCTTAGAGTTAATCATTAGTAAATTGTATTTAAAAAAATAAATAAATAAACACCACAGCTTGCTCCTTTTCTCTGAAAGAAGTTTGCATTCTTTGGCTTCAAAGAACAGTCTCTTGGCTATAGCACTGCTTGGAGTCATTCCCACTAAAGACTCAGAGATAGCAACAAGATTTGGCAGATAGATAGCATTGTGCTTTCACCATTCTATAGGGTCAGTGGACTGTGGAATGCATGATTCTGTTAGCTACAATAACAGCTCTGTATCCCCTGTGACTTATAAAACTGGAAAAACTGATTCCTTAACTATTCTATTCAAGTTAGCTCATGGTCTCAGTTGGCAGAACATTGTCTCAATTTGGTATGATCATTTGGATTTTATTTTGTTCTCTCCATAAATTGTCATTCTCTGAAGTCTCATGGGTTCATCAGTGTTTTAAGAAAATATTCTCTCATCTTCCTGACTCAGAAGCAAGGTACTTTATTTTTATTCTTGTAATAATTTTTTTATGGTTTACAAACAGCTTTTTTTTTCATTTTAAAATGTTCTTTTTATTTTTATGACCTTGACAAATATCAACAAATATGAACATTTCCATATATGAATAAGAACAGAAAAAGATGATAGTATATGAATCTATGAAGCTAATTTTAAACACATATATTAAATATAACATGGCAGTCGCAACACTGCTCTGCTTGTCCTTGTCCCCTTCTAAACTTCCTCTTGCTCTTTTATCTAAATATATATTTTTAAATATTGCATTTACAATCTTTTCTTTATTTTTGCTATCGTTCTCACCCAAACCCAAATAAATATAAACTCTCACTTGTAACAAATAAGTGTCATCAAGCAAAACAATCCACAATTGGCTCACTATGAAAATAGTGAGCCTCATTTTGTACCTTTAGCCCATGACCTCTCTGCTTAGAGGTGGGAAACATGTTTCATCATGCTTCTGGAGACATTACTGATCATTGCATTGATCACAGTTATTAAGTCTTTTATAGTTATTTTCTTTTGAACAGCATGAAGTCAGTATGTGTACACCTCCAATTCTTATTCAAAGTTTTGTTCAGGCTCCACAATGCTAAAGCATAGAGGAAAGGGTTCGTTACTTGTTTCTGCCTTTGTCAACAACCTCAGTGCTTAAGTGTATTTTTGCAGCGCAAACAGCTGGAAAGACAATAGAGCTATAGATCTAGTATGTGCTAATTTCTCTTTTTAATTCCTAAAAATGACTCTAATGTACTAATGTGTAGTGTGCTAAGGAATGTTCTGTAGGGAAGGAGTCAATGAGGTGGTGATCCAATTCTCTAACACAAAGCCAGTCATTCAAAGATCATTAATGTCCATTAAACAATTTTTACATACAAAAACTGACATTTCATTATCTGACTGGTAGACAGGGCTAGATATTTGTGAAGAAAAATGGAATTTATTGCAGCAGTTGACTTAAAGTAGCCAAGGAAATTCCAACTTCCACAAATGAATAATTCTACTCTTTAAGGAAAAAAAGTATCACTGGTGGGAAACTTGTATAAGCATATATTTGTCCTGACACTTAATGACTTTATAATTATTAATTCCTCCATCTCCCTCCAAAAAAAGTGAGTATAAGATAGCTATCACTTTCTTTTATGGTCAAACCTTCCTAGAAAATGCTAGAATTTGGATGTTGTCTAGAGAAAACCTAAACACTGGCTTAACTACCAAATAGTCAACCCTTAATTTGAGTTAGGGGGTGAAAAGGGAAAAGGGTTCTTCTCTTCTACCGTCTGTTTATTTTTCAATTACCAGAGGAAGTGATTACAAGCGTAACAGGGCCTTTGGAGCATGGCCATTTCATCTAACACGGAGGCACCCCTAAGGGAGCTTGCCTGGGTATGACCATATCTCCTAAAATGGAAGTACTCTTTGTCCCCTATCTTGTGGGTTAGTATAGCCCCCTGTGATTGGAGGTTTAACAAAAATATGCTGCAGCTTTAAAACTAGTGAGACTCAGATGGTCACCCGCTTTCTGTGGCTCCTTCTGGCACATGCTCTTTCCTCTACTCTTTCCTGAGGCATCCAGAGGGTGAGGATCACAGTTCACCCACATCTTGGGGACCATGAAATGATCTGATGAGAAGATAAGAATTTCCTTCCCCTGCTTCCTCTTTTATTTTAAATGGGCCAGCGGCTAATTGTTTCTGTTCTGTGTTATTTGTCCTCAGTTTCAGGTGCCAATGGTAACTGGACCTGGATTTTAAGCCATGGTGATCTTGAAGCCAGGAATCCAGGTGGGATGGTATAGTCAGCCAGTCTGGCAGGGATGTCTGAGTTCATATCCAGCCTGAGACACATGATACTCAGTAGCTGTATGACCTTGGGCAAGTCACTTAACCCCAATTGCCTCACCAGAAGAAAAAAAAAAAGAGAAATCCACTGATCTTTAGGGGGCAGCTAGGTGGCACCAGCCCTGAAGTCAGGAGGACCTGAGTTCAAATTCGGCCTCAGACCAAACACTTGACACATACTAGCTGCGTGACCCTGGGCAAGTCACTTACCCCAATTGCTTAAAAAAAAAAACCCTTCTGTCTCTGTGTGTTTTTACAAACTATGGCTTCTTTTTGTGCTAAGGCTTGGACTTTGATCTCATTTTTACATTAATCTTTCAATCACTACAGGATCCTCTGAAGCTCCTCATTTTTTGGAGACAAAGAATGGCATCAGTGGAAACTGTCTATGTCTAGGCATCTATGCAACTGGCTGAAAAATGGAAAATTCAATAATTGAAACAGTTGTTTTTATTTTTGTTCAGTTCTGTAGCAAAGCCAAGGCAGTGGTCAGAACAAGGGGGTAGCAAAAGAGAGACGTTGGCTAATGTGGCAGCCAGTGTTTACTCTGATGTGGAGTAGAGGAAGGAAGGGGCTGGCACTGCCAGATGAGGAAGTAAAACATCTCACCAATGTCTATGGCTTGATTTTGTAGTGCATTTGTCTTGACATATTCCATGCTGACTCTTCATCTTTCAAAACACTGCTATTAACTTGTTCCCTTTTTCCACCTCAGCTTTGGGATTTGCTGGATTTTCTTCTGAAACAATACAGTCTTTATTTTAATCTCTCTCATCACAATTCGAACCATTCACCTTTTCCTCCAGAATCAGGTCTTCCAATAGGCCCAAGCTTGGGCCCTACCCTCCCTAGGACCTAGAGAGTCAACAATTTTGTTTGGTTTGGTTATTGTCCTTCCTGCTTGAAGAGGACCAAAATGACATCACGATGTCCACATCAATATACACTGTGTCTGACTGTGGCTGATCAGGCTAATATGAACTCAGAATGCTCTACCACAGGTTGGGCACAAATAGCATAATTTTTTATATCTAGCACAATAACTGGCAAAACACCACTAGGCTGAGGCCACAGGGGCTAGCAACCTTTGCTAGTCCTGCTCTTGTGGTTTGCACTGGCTTCCTTGTGCTGGGACTGCCTCTCTCCTAAATAAGGAACTAGGCTTCAATTCTACCCCACCTCAGAATCTTGAAGAAGAGTTCTGTCTTTGGCTCCAGTAGTCTGTGGAGTCCTGGAGGGAGAGGGAATTAATAAAGGTAACTGGAGTACAAATGTGAGGTTTGGAACAAAAAGTTTTAATTTCACACAGAGGAAACATTAAGCAATAATAAATCATAGAATGATGACAATCAGTTGAGAGGCTAGCACACAAACTCTGTTGGGACATTTGCAACAGGGCTACTCATTAAATATTTTACATTTTACCTCCACTGAGTATAGTTTAATCAAGGCCAGGTGGCTCTTTTTTTTTTTTTGCTGATGGTTTCTTTCTCTATGGGCCGCTCTGTCCTGCTCAGCCAGCCTGGAGCTGCTTCTGACAGTGCTAATGTTGCTACCACAACTGGAAAGTGGTGAATACCCTCAGGCCTGGGTGCCTTCGAAGAGGGAAGATGCCAGTTCTTTTTGAGATCTCACAAGACCCTCTACCAATAGAAGGAAAACACAAACAGAAGGTGACCCCATCCCAGAAACAGATTTGTATAGGAGGTCATGTGTTTATGGGACGACCTGTGTAGGGAAAGACATGTCACCTCAAATGTCTACAAGTCCTCCCAAACTCAGGCCACATCTTGTGGCCAGCAAGAAGGAAAAGCCTGACAGGCAAGTATTTTCCATTTAGTATATCCCCAGAGTTCTGGCTCAGCAGTCAATTAAACTAATCTTCATCGCAGAGAGGAAAGGTCACTCCATCATATATCCCCAAGAGGGTGCTATATATACAAAATTCCAAGCACTTTCAAGACTGACTTGAAATTGATTAACTAAATCAATTACTTTGTTTGAGTGTAGGCAAGGCCTCAGGTAAGGCAATCAAATAAAGCACTTGAAAGCTAGTTTATATGTGTAGAATTCATAGAGGGCAAAATAACCCACCAAGGATGATATTAAGGACCATTATGATCTAAATAAATTATTTTGTCACTAACACAAGGTGGAGGTGTCAGGTCTGAGGCACTAATCTCCCTCTATTTTCAAAAGTACCAAATCAATGATTTTTGTAAGATTTATCTTTCTAGGTGGCAATAATTTGGATCATGCTGTCCCTGAGAAGCTGTCTTTTTTTTGTCTTTAATTTGTGGTTCTATTTTCCCTGACAAAAGTATCTTTTGTATGACCAAACAATTTTAGTTTTCATCTTTTTCATAGCTCAGAAAACAGCCCAAATGTTATTTATTTTGGTAGTTGTTTAGTCCTTTATGCTGCCTTCTTTGTAGATCTTTCAATTCAAAAGTTTAAATAATCCATTCTCTTGCTAATGTGAGAATCCATATTTCATATTTCCACAAGGCTATAGGAATTAACTACTCAAAGAATTTTTATCTTAGAGGCACTAGAGTTGTTCTTATCTCAAGAGATTCTGTTATTTTAACAGCATCATGCTCACATGGACAACTTTATTATTTCTCCTTAAATAACCTCCCTTTCTGCTTTTCTAGTGGTTGTGGCTATCATTCCTTGTTCCTGACTATCCTCAATGCCTACAAAACAGCCATGTCTCCCTCATTCTTAAAAATAAACAAAAACCCCCAACAACAACAACAAATAGCCTCTCTTGATCTCTCTTAGCTATTGTCCCTTATTTCTCCTCCCTTTCTTAGCTAAATTTGAGAAAGTCATTTGTTTTCTCTCCTCTCACTTGCTTCTAAACTCTTTTGCTATCTGGGTTCTGATCTCATTATTCAGACGAAACTTCACTCTTCCTAGTTACTTCTTAGTTGTAAAATCTAATGGCCTTTTCTCATTCTTCATTCTTCTTGACCTCTTGATAGTCTTTTGACAATACTGGTAATCTTATTCTCCTGGATACTCATTCCTCTCTAGGTTTTCATGATATTGCTCCCTCCTGGTTTTTCCCTACCTGACTATTCCCTCTCAGTTTTCTTTGCATGATCTCCATCCATGTTATGTCCATTAATCATTGGTGTCTCCCATGGGACTCTGTCCTAGACCCACTTCTCTTTTTCTTCTATACTATCTCCATTGATGATATCAGCTCCCATGGGATCAATTATCACCTCTTTGTAGATGACTCTCAGACCTATATATCCAATGCTAGTTACTCTCCTAAGTTACAGTCATGTATCACCAATTGTTCTTCAGACATCTGGATGTCTTGTAGGTATCTGAAATTCAACATGTCAAAAAATTCATCTTTACAACTAAACTTTCCCCCCGTCTCAACTTCCTTATTATTCTATAGGGTACCATCATCTGTCCAGTGACTCAGTTTCCCAACCTCAGTGTCATTCTCAATTCCTCACACTTACTCACCTTACATATTCAATCTGTTGCCAAATGTTATTGTTTCTACTTTCACAACAAATCTTGTATATGTCCCTTCTCTTAACTCATGGACCCACTATACTATTTAGGCTCTCATCACCATTTACCACTATTATTGAAATAGCCTTTGAAATTATTTCCTTGCCTCAAGCCTATCATCATTACAATCTATCCTTTACTCCTCTGACAAAGTATAAAAAACAGCTTTAATTATATTACCTCTTCTCCACCCCAATCAATAAAGTCCAGTGGTTTCCTGTTACCTCCAGGATCTATGTTTGGCATTTAAAGCTCTTCATAACCTGCCTGCTCCCTTCCTTTCCAGTTTTCCTATAATTTACTCCCCCAACCCCCATTCACTTTACAACCCAGTTATACCTGTCTTTTTTACTGCTCACACATAAAATGTAACACGTAACTCCACCTTTTAGCATGCTTAACGATTCAGCTCAAATTCTATTTTCTGCAAAAGGCCTTTCTTGGTCCCTACCTCTACTCTATCCACTAGTGCCTATTTTCTGGCATTAATTTATATCATTTCTGTATACATCTGTATGTACATAATTATTTTTAAATTCTATATCGTCAATTAGAATGTGAGTTCCTTGAAGGCAGGAATAATGCTTCTTGACTGATTGGCTGATCGAATGGAAGCAGAAATCTAATTGACTTTGACAGAAAAATGTAAACTGAAATACAATAGACATAACACACAAAAATCTGTCACAAAATGTGGTAGTGACTAGGTCTGCCATATAGTCTAGGCTATTTCTTCCTTTAAAAGCTATGTATCCATCCCTAAGATTTAAAGACTTCAAGGAATTAAATCCCAAGCCATTAATGTGACTCCTTTGTTGCCTAAGGTCAGGTCACTTAGGCTAAGTAAATTTCTTTAAAGGTCAGGTAAGCTTGATGAGGTGGAGCCAAGAGGACAGAGTAAAGGGTCACAACTGGAACTTTCCCTCAAAAGCTCTCTTACAAAATGACCACAGAAAATACCAAATTGAATTCTGAGCAGAAAAGCAAATGAAAAGTCAATGTGAATCATCGTTCCATCCAGGGCAGCTCAGAAAAATCTGCAGACCCTGAGACAGGGGCTGGCTAGGAGTGCAACAAGCAGGTTACAGTGGAAACAGTACTGGCTGTGGGCCTTGGAGATGGTATCTGCAGTAGCAACAAGAGCACCAGACATGCTCAAAGGATAAGGATAATAAAGCAACTAGCATTGGGTGCACAATCTGGTGCCATATATCAGCTCCATAGCCATTACCCACTTTATGATCAAAATTCCAGGGTGGAGAGGAGCAGTCACAGTCATGAGAGAGCAGTGGCCCTACTTGAGCAAGGACCGGGCAGTGACAAAAACTCACATCAAATAACATCACTTTAGAAGCAACCAAAAACAGATTGAACTATTAAAACTCAGGCCAGTTGCTCCCCCACCCTATCCCCCTGAGGTGAACAAAGCCCAACTCTAACAAAAAGTTTAAAGTCAAGAAACAGGCTTGGAAAATAACAAATGAGAAAAGAAGCCAACCATAAAATGTTTCTGCAGTGACAGGTAAGCTGAAGGCACCATCTCAAAAGAAGATAATTATTTGTAAACATCTACAAGCAAAGACTTAAAGGAAAAAATGCAGGTTGGACACAAGCCCATCAAGAATTCCTAGAAGAGGAGTAGCTAGGTGGTGCAGTGGACAGAGCACTGGCCCTGGAGTCAGAAGGACCTGAGTTCAAATCCAGCCTCAGACACATAACACTAACTAGCTGTGTGACCCTGGGCAAGTCACTTAACACCATTGCCTAGCCAAAAAAAAAAAAAAAGAATTCCTAAAAGAGCTAAAAAAAGTGGGGAAAAAAACTAGTTTAAAAATCAAATACAAGTGGTAGAGGAAAAATTGGGAAAAGAAATCAGAGCAATGCAGTAAAATTATGAAAAGAGAATTAACAGTGTGGTAAAAGAGGCACAGAAGAAAGTAATTCCTTAAAAATTGAAATTGATCAAATTAAAGCTAATGCCTCCATGAGACATCAAGAAACAATAAAACAAAGTCAAAAAGAATGAAAAAAATAGAACAAAATATGAAATATCTCATTGGAAAAATAACTGACTAGATAATAGATCAAAGAGAAATAATTTAAGAATTATCGAACTACTTGAAAACCACCTACCAAAAAAAAAAAGGCTAGACAACATCTTTTAAAAAATTGTGAAAATCTGGCCTCAGGCACATTACAGTCACTAGCTGTGTGACCTTGGGCAAGTCACTTCACCCTGATTGCCTCACCAAAAAGCAAAAAAAAAAATTATGAAGAAAACTACTTAGATGTCATAGAAGAAAGGGCAAAGTAGAAATTGAAAGAATCTGTTGATCATATCCTGAAAGAGATCCAAAAATGAAAACTCCCAGGAATATTACAGCCAAATTCCCAAGCTCCCAGGCTAAGGAGAAAAAAACAGTCAGAAAGAAATTCAAATATTTGGAACCATAGTCAGGATCACACAATATTTAGCAGCTAACATTATAAAGAAGTGGAAGGCTTGGAATATGATTCTTGAGAAGGCAAAGGAGCTAGGATTACAACCAAAAATAACCTACTCAGCAAAACTAAGTATAATCCTTCAGAGGAAAAAAATTTCAGTTTAATGAAATAGAGAACTTTCAAAAATTCTTGATGAAAAGATGAGAGCCAAATGTAACATTTGACATTCAAACGCAAGACTCAAGAGAAACAGAAAAAGGTAAACATGAATGAGAAATCATAAGATCCCTAAAAAGGTTAAAATATTTACATTCCTATATGGGAAAATGATGCATGTAACTCCCAAGAATTTTATCTTTATCAAGGCAGTTAGAAGGAGATTACATAGACAGAGGTCATGAGTATGAGTCTATTATGTTGGGATGATCTCAAAAAAAGGAATAAAAGTGTGATAAAGAAGAATAGAAGGAAGTGAGAGGAAGAATGGGGAACATTATCTCACATAAAAGAAGTGTGCAAAAAAGAGTTTTTACAATCGAGGAGAGAGGATAACACTTGAACTTCATTCTTATATGAACTGGTTCAAAGAGGGAGGGACACACCAACACACACACACACACACACATACACACACACAGATGGGGATAGAAATTCATCTTACCCAAGAGGCAATTAGGTAGGGAAGGAGCTAAGAGAAAAAGATGTGGGTAGTAATAGGGAAGGTAGATAAAGGGAGGCAGTGATTAAAAGCTAAATAGATTTTTGAGGAAGGGACAGAGTAAAAAAGAGAGGGATAAATAGAAGAGACTGAGTTGGAGGGAAATACAAAGTTAGTGATTATAAATCTACATGTGAATGGGATAAACTCAGTTCTAAAAAGGAAGAGGGTAGCAGAATAGGTTAGAAGCCAGAATCTGACAATATGTTATTCACAAGACACACACTTGAAATAGAAAAACACACAGAGTTAAAATAAGGGACTGGAGCAGAATCAATTATGCTTCAGCTGAAGTTGAAAAAAAAAGTAGGGGTAGTACTCATGATTTCAGACAAAACAAAAGCAAAGACAAAGCATCTCTAGAAAAATAGACCTATTTAAAAGAGATAATCAGAGAAATTACAATTTGCTAAGAGGTATCATAGACAATGAAGTAATATCAATACTGAACATAGATGCACCAAATAGCATAGTATCCAAATTGTTGGGGGGAAAAAAGTTAGATTAATTGCTGGAGGAAATAAGAAAGTAAAACTATATTGATAGAGGACCTCAATTTCCCCCTCCCAGACATAAACAAAACTAAGCTTAAAATAAATAAGAAAAAAGCTAAGAAGGTGAATTGAATTTTACAAAAATGAGATATGATAATCCTCTGGAGAATACTGAATGGGAAGAGAGAGGAATATACCTATTTCTCAGTTGTATATGACACCTTCACAAAAACATTGACCATGTAGTAGGACATAAAGACCTCACAAAAAATGTAAGAAAAGCAGAAATATTAAATGCATTTGGATGATAATGCCAGAAAAATTACATTCAATAAAAGACCTTTGTGAATCAAAGAACAAATCACAAAATCAATAACTTCATTAAAGATAATGACAACAATAAGACAACATATCTAAATTTGTGGGGTATAGCCAAAGCAGTACTTAGGAGAAGATTTATACTCCTAAAAATTACATCAAGAAAAGAAAGAAAGAGCAGATCAATGAATTGGACATGTGACTACAAAAAGAAAACTAGACAGCCTCAGACACTTGACACTTACTAGCTATGTGACCCTGGGCAAGTCACTTAACCCCAATTGCCTCACCAAAAAGAAAAAAAAGAAAACTAGAAAAAGAACAAATTAAAAACTTCCAATTAAACACCAAAATAGAAATCCTGAAAATCAAATAAAATATTAATAAAAAATCAAAAGTTTAAAAAAAAACCATTGAAGTAATAAATATAAGAGGCTGGTTTTATGGGGGAGAGAAACAAAATAAATAAACCACTGACTAATTTGATTTTAAAAAGGAGGAAGAAAACCAAATTGTTGGTATCAAAAGTGGACAAGATGAATGTACAACCAATGAAAATTAAATTAAATCAATTATTATAAGCTATTTTTGCCCAACTACATGCCAATAAAGCTGACAATCTGAATGAAATGGATAAATATTTACAAGAATATAAATCGCCCAGATTAACAGAAGAGGAAACAGAATGTTTAAATATCCCTATATTAGAAAAAGAAATTTGAACAAATCATAAATGAACCCCCTGGCCAGGAGTTGGGGGAACCAGGACCAGATGAATTTACAGGTGAATTCTACCAAACACTTAAAGAATAATTAATTCCAATATAATGTAAGCTTCTTGAAAACATATGTAGGGGGCAGCTAGGTGGTGCAGTGGATAGAGCACTGGCCCTGGATTCAGGAGGACCTGAGTTCAAATCCAGTCTCGGACACATAACACTTACTAGATGTGTGACCCTGGGCAAGTCACTTAACCGAATTGCCTAGCCAAAAAAAACAAACAAACATATGTAAAGAAGGAGTCCTACCAAATTCTTTTTGTGACACAAATATGGTTTTTATACCTAAAAAAAGGAGAACAAGAACAGGGAAAGAAAACTATAGACCAATATCCCTAATGAATATTGATGCAAAAATTTTAAATAAAATTCTAGCAAGAAGATTACAGAGATAAATTATAAAAATTATATGATATCAGTAGATGTAGAGAAAGCTTTCCACAAAATATAACATTCCCATTAAAAACACTAAAAAGCATAGAAATAATTGGAGCTTGTCCAATTATAATAAATTATATCTATATAAAGGATAAGTAATATTTACATAAAACCAAGAACAAGGATTATCTGTAATGGGGATAAATTAGAGACTTTTTCAATTAGATTGGGGGTAAAGTAAGGATGTCCATTATCATCATTATTTTTCAATATTTTGATAGAAGTTTTACTAACTATAGCAATAAGACAAGAAAATAAATTGAGGAAACAAGAACATAAGAAATAAGAATAAAACTATCATTTTGCAGATTATATGATGTTATACTTAGAGAACCAGCTAAAAAAAAGCAAGTTGAAACAATTAAAAACCTTAGCAAAGTAGCAGAATATAAAATAAATGTACATAAATCATTAGTATTTCTATATATTACCAACAAAACAGTAGGGAGAGATAGAAAGACAAAATTCCTTAAATAACTGCAGAAAATATAAAATACTTGGGAGTCTACCTAACAAACTAAACCCAAGAACTTTTATAAAATATTTTTTCACATAAATTCATATGAATAATTGGAGAAATATTAATTGCTAATTACTTGTAAGCCAAGCCAAGTTGTTAAAAATGACAATACTATCTAAATTATTTATTCAATGCCATACTAATATAACTATCAAGGAATTATTTTATAGAGCTAGAAAAAAATAAAAACTAAATTCATTTGGAGAAACAAAAGGCCAAGAATATCAAGGGAATCAATGAAAAACAAGTGACAGAAGGTGGCTTAACAGCACCAGATCTCAAACAAAAAGATCCCTACACAAAGTGGGAATTATCAAAACAATCTGGTACTGGATGAGAAATAGAATGGTTGATCAATGGAAGATATTAGGCATATAATATACAGAAGTCAACATAGTGTTTGATAAACCCTGAAGCCCAGTTATTGGGCAAGAACTCACTATTTGACAAAAATTGGAAAATAATCTGACAGAAACTATGTATAGGTTTATATCTTACACTGTATACCAAGGTAAGCTTGAAATGGTACATGATTTAGACATAAAGAGTAATAGAAACAAATTAGGGGAACATGGAAAAAATTACCTAGCAGATCTATGGATAAGGAAAGAGTTCATGACCAAACTAGAAATAGAGAGAATCACAGAGGGTAAAATGGATAATTTTAATTACCTTAAATTAACAAGTTTTTGTACAAACAAAACCAATGCAGCCAAAATTAGAAGGAAAACAGGAAATTGGAGGGGGGATTTTAATAGAAGGTCTAATTTCTCAAATATATTGGGAACTGAGACAAATTTACAAAAACAAGAGCCATTTCCCAATTCATAAATGGTCAAAAGATACGGACAGGCAGTTTTTAGAAAAAAATCAAAACTATCAATAGTTGCATGAAAAAATGCTCTAAATCATTATTGATTACAGTAATGAAAATTGGTGGAGTAGTGAACTGGTTCAACTATTTTGGAGAATAATTTGGAACTATGCTCAAAGGGCTATAAAACTGTGCATACCTTTCGACCCAGCAATGCTACTACTAGGACTGTATTCTAGAGAAAGCAAAGAAAAAGGAAAAGGACCTATATGTACAAAAATATGTATGGTGGCTCTTTTTGTGATAGCAAAGAATTGGAAATTGAGGAGACACCCATCAACTGGGAAGTGGCTGAATAAATTGTGGTAAATGATTGTGATATAATAGTATTGTGCTACAAGAAATGATAAAGAGATGGTTTCCAAAAAAATCTGGTAAAATTTATATTAACTGATGCAAATTGTAGTGAGCAGAACTAAGAGAACTTTGTACCTAGTAATAGCAATTTTATAATGATAATTAACTGTGAAAAACTTAGCTACTCTGACAGTAGAAAAATCCATGACAATTCTAAAGGACTCATCATCAAAAATGCTATCCATCTGGGGCAGCCAGGTGGCGCAGTGGATAGAGCACCAGCCCTGGAGTTAAGAGGACTTGAGTTCAAATATGACCTCAGATACTTACTAGCTGTGTGACCCTGGGCAGGTCACTTAACCCCAATTGCATAAAAAAAAAAAATGCTATACATCTCCAGAGAGAGAAATGATGAACTCTGAACATAGATTAAAGTATATTCCTTATTTATTTTCTTGCTTTTTTGGCAACATGGCTAATATGGAAATGTTTTACATGATTTCATATGAACAATGGTTATTGTATTTTTTTTGTCTTCTTAATTAGTAGAAGAGGAGTGGTAGAATGGAGAGAATTTAGAACCAAAAATGAAAATTTTCAAAAAGATAGTTAAGCTCTTTCAGACACTTTGTTGGTCCAGGGAGCTATGACTTGAACCACTGGCATGGTTGTCAGATGGCCTGGGATATAAAAGACCAGTACATCAATATTCAATGCCTGTCACAATTGGCATAAATTCCATTCCTGTGAAAGTTATCACACCCAACATATTCTTCTGATTAGGTATATTTCCATATGGATATAGAAGGGCCATCGTTACCACAAAAAAGTGTTATATCCTTGCTGATCATCCTTTCCACTCTATGGCTAGGTAAAGCTTTTTATTAACTATTAGAGTATTTCATTTAACTCAAATCCTGAGTCTGAAGCAGCAAACCAGTATGTATCAGGTCTGGCCTACTACTTTTAGTAATAGCTTAGCATTGGATCAGAATGAACTCACTATCTTATGATTGAAGTTGGGGAGGTTGAAATGGTGGCAGCAGGGTCTTTAGTGAAAAAATGGCTTGCTACAGGAATATGGCATCTTACAAGCCTTCCTAACCTAATTCAGCTCCTCAGACTACTATTCTCCCTTGTCTCATGTATTTACCTTCTCCCTGTACCTTGTTTTTTCAGCTTCCCTTTATGTGCTGACTTCTCCCATTAAAATGTAGGCTAATTGAGGGCAGAAACTATTTTCTTTTTTCTTGTATCAGTATTCCACTCACTTAGTAGAGTGTCTGGCACATATTAAGCATTTAATAAATGTTTGTTCTATCTATCTATTTGTTCTATCTATCTATCTGTTCTATCTATCTATTTATCTGTTCCCTTAAAATAACCTGGTAAAGAAAGTAGATGGCACTTGTCAGTCTAGAGTGGATCACAAGGGCCTGAACAAAATTAATGCAACAATTTTTGAGACCATTCCTGACCTTGTCAATGTAATGGATCAAGTAGTAGACTACTAGTGAGTGGTGTAGGGTTGTCAACCTGCTAATGTCTTTTTTCCCTATTCTGTGAGACAAGGCTGGAATGCTGCTGAGACAAGGCAGGAACAGTTCATTTAACCAGAGCAGTTCAGCATACCATCACTATCTTTGCTCAGGGATATCTGAATCCTACAATTTGTTGGACTGAGACCCAAAAGGAGTTCCACTTCTTGAAGGAATTAATATCTACTACCACATATACAATATAATGTTAACCCAGATGGAGGAGGCCACAATGGCAGAGACCTTATTGTGGTCCACAAGAGGGACAAGGAATAGGAGAATGTCCAGGGCCCAGCCTGATTAGTCAAGATTTTGGTAATATAGTGGATAGGGATAACCTAGATGATTCCATTTTGCTGAAGTAAAAAGGAGAAGAAGAAGGGGAGGGAACAAGTATTTATTAAGCATCTACTCTGTGTTAGGCAATATGCTAAGTGCTTTACAAATATTATTTCATTTGATCCATACAACATCCCTGGGAAGCAGGTGCTATTAGTATTCCTATTTTATAGTTAAGGAAGCTGAGGCAGACATAAATTAAGCTACTTGTCCAAGCTCACACAGCTAATAAGTGTCTTAGGCTGGATTTGAACTCTGGTCTTCCTAACTCTAGGTCCGGTGCTCTATTCACTATGCCACCTAACTGTCCAGGCACAATAAAAAACATGACACTGATAGTATATTCCCCACAATTTAAAAAAGCCCAGAGACTTACTGTTGTCATTGATTACACCACTGATTCTGCATTACCCAGTTAGGTGTTCTGGTGGCTATCATTTATTAAGTTATCCATAAATCTACATCTTCTGAGTGGAGCCTAAAGCAATCTGTAGCCCTGAAAACCTAAAACAAACCTTCTAGCAATCTCTCCCCAGGCCATTATGTCACTATGCTGCCCAGGATTTCAGATGGCTCTGTCCAAAAAGACGAGATAGAGTGTAACCTTTGGAAAGTATCTAGAGGTGGCCATATCTAAGTGATCATTAGTTTTTCTGGGCCTATAAGCTCTCTGAACTGTCCACTTGCTATACCATTTTTGAAAAGCAATTGCTCACCTGCTAGTGGGCCATAGTTGCTACTGAATGGATTACATAGATGTACCATCTCCTTTCATCCAAAGTTACCTATTATATGTTAGGGTGAAACATGATGGTCCCTCTAAAAAAGATGGTAGGGCACCAGATGTTTCTATTATTAAATACAAATGGTGATAAAATATCTTGCTCTCCTATCTCTTGTCCAGTTTTTAGTTCTGAGGTATTAACACCCTTCAAGAACAGGTTTCAACTCTGCCACAGCCTGAAGCCTCCAAAACTAGGTCTACTAACATGGCATCATCTGTTAGCCCAATGCATCCCAACCAATATGAACTTAGCTCTCAAAGAACGCCATTTTATTTAGGATAGTAACAGTTCCATCCATTAAATGGGCAATTAGGTGATGCAATAGATAGAATGCTGGGCCTGGAAGACCAGAGTTCAAATCTAGCCTCAGATATTTACTAGCTGTGTATGTATGGCAACTCATTTAACCTGTGTCTGCCTCAGTTTTCTCAAATGTAAAATTAGAATAACAATAGCATCTATCTCCCAGCATTATTGTGACAATCAAGTGATATTTGATATCAATATTTTAAAAGTATTTAGTCTAGTGCGTGGCACATAGTAAGTACTTAATAAGTTCTTTCTCCCTTCCCTTTATCCCTCCTTTACTTCTTTCCTTCTTTTCCTTCCTTTCTTTTATCTTCCTTCCTTCAACAAGAAAGGTATGTGGAACTGGACTTTGAGATCAAATAAGATAAATTTATGAAGTGTTTAACATATAAGTGTTTAATAAACACTTATTCCCTTATTCTCATTCCCATTAATTGGATAATGGTGGATACCTGAGGAATAGTGGTCCTGGCAGTACTGGACAATCAAAGGTTCTCCCTTTTAGAGTCAGGTCAATGGAGGAATTTGGCAATAATTACCATTGCATACAATTATCTCTGGGGAAAGTCAGCATTTTCGTATGTCCTCTAAATAGTCAGGTTAATGCTACTACAAGAACAGCAGATGTTGAAAAGTGAGTCAATTGCTAATCTGGAGATGGGGACCATGACCCCATGTTGTGGTGGGCCTGGGACAATATGATCCCCTTAACTAAAAACTAGACAAATGCTTCTGTTCAGTGGTGCTCATCATGCTAATTGGAGTGCCCATTTATCCTGCATGATCCTCAAACTGCCCCCATTTTGCAAACTGGTTTTCTTCTCTGATCTCAGGTCAAAAGGTTTGACCCTGCTAAATAACAGACTCTTCAGTATGTATCTGGCTACCAGGAACTAGTGTTCTACCCCTCAGAAGCCATGTCCAAGATAAATCAGTGACAGTCTACAAAACAAGAAATGGAAGATTTAAATATTTCAATTTTAAAACAAGATATTGAATAAACCAAAAAGGAAGTATTGGTCACTACACAACAGAAACTTCTCAGAAAAGTAGAAAGAAATCTTGCAGAAGTTAGAGTTGGATCATTATTTAACACCATATGCCATAATAAGCTCTAAATGTACATACAACTTAGATATAAAAGGTCATGTAATATTGTATGTGTGTGCATAATATAAATAATTAAAAATATGGAAAAAGATGATTTTGAAAACTATCGAGAGGGGAAAAGATACTAACCAAACAAAAGTTAGAGAGGATCATAAGAGATAAAGTAGATAATTTTGGTTACATAAAATTGGTAATCTTGCACAAAATAAATTAATGAAGTCATAATTAGAAGGGAAACAGTTAACTCAGGAAAATATTTACAGTAAATGTCTATGATAAAGGTCTGACATTCAAGATACATAGGGAATTAATACAAATAAATAAGAAAAGATAGCATGGGTCATGTGAGCAACAAAATGGTGAACTAGGTATTTTCTCAAATTCCCGTGACTTTTCCAAACCAGAAATTACATGAAAAGCTCTAAACTTCAGGTGCCAGGGAAAATAGGCTCTGAACTGCTGGGTCTGGGCTAGAGAATTGAGGAACAGAAGTAAAACAGGTCAGCAGAACAGGACACTGTGTATATGGGAGACTATGCATGATTCCACCAAGGCTGAGGGAAAGAGCACAGCACCCAGCTAGAAAAAGCTCTCATCACCCAAAAGTCAGTCAGGGCAGGGACCTAGGCTGGTGAATCAGTTGACCAGAGTGGAGGAGACTGAGAAACTTTGAGATCCAGACCCCAAGGAAGCCACAATCAGAAGGGAGTGAGTGAGCAAGTGAGTGATAAGGAAAAGAAGGGGGAGAAAGACTGAAAGTACCAAAAATTTCAGGAAGAAGAAAACTCAAAGACCTTAAACATAAACAAACAAACCAATAGGAAAACGGTAACAGAAGGAAAAATGGACTCTGTATCTATTAAATGAATTCAGGCATCTATGAGTAAATACTGCAAAATAAAGGAAAATGATCCCACACTTGATGAGAAAGAGGACCCTGTGGAATTTAAGGAGAATGTAGAATCACAACACACTATTTTTGAGTGTGAAATGAGAGACTTAAATGAAAAAATGAGAGTTATAAGAGCAGAATTTTATGTCCTGAACAGCAAAAATAATGAGCAGAATAAGAAAACTTGAATCTGCAATGGCAAGCCTTACCAAAGGGAAAATGGAGAGAACAATAAATCGGGAATGCAAATACACAGAAGTGTAAAATAATCAGAAGAAAAGCAAAAAACAACAATAAAGGAAAATATGCTCATTATGCAAGGAAAATCTACTGATCTTAAAGACAGGATGTCTTGGAGACAACCTAAGGATCACAGGTCTCCCAGAGTAAGATAGGACAAAAAAAAAACAAAACTCTACCATAATGAAGGAAATGTTAGAAGAGAACTACCCAGAGCTTCTGGACATGAAGAATTTAGATTGTCTCAAAAAAAAAAACAACAACAAGGCTGCAAACTCTAAGAAACACTGATTACATTTAATAATTCAATTCAGAAAGAACAAGTTCAGCAAGTCATCAGGAGAAAGATTTTCAGATTCAAAGGAAAGAACATTTGAATACGTAAGACTATTCTACATCCACTAGAAAAAGGAGGAAGGAATGGAATAATGTGTTCTGAAGAGCAATAGAGCTCAGGATGCAGCCCAAGGTGATCTATTCTGAAAATCTGAGCTTAACCATACAAGACAAAAGATGGAAGTTCAATAATAAAAAAGAGATTGAAAATTTTTTTTAAAATAAAACCATAACTGAAGAGATAATATGCATCTCAAACACCCAAACAACAGAAAAGCAGAAGTGAATAAATGCAGCAGGCAAGGACAGCAACAGAGTGACAGCAGATAGATCAGTAAGAGACTTTTTTTTTTCTAAACGTACACAACGACAGAGGGGTGAAGGCAGAAATCTGGTGAAGGTAACAGTGAAGAGGCAAACAGGGATATTACAGACAGAACCTGGAGGTACCTCCCTATAGGGGAATCAGTGTTTTCATTTCTGTTTTTTGGGGGGTTGATGGGTGGGGTGGAGAGGACATGGAAGGGTACATAAATGAGGAGGAGAGCTGTGGGATAGAGGGGAGTGAATGATGAATAATGAGCTGGAGTCAAATCAAAGGCTAGCAGTGAGGGGTAGGTGAAAGAGAATGGCCTACAGGAGGATGGGAAGAGGAGGAGAGGGAGGGAAAGATTGAAAAAGAGAAAGGAAGGAGGCCTTACTTTGGAGGTGGGAGAGGGTTCTTATGAGTGAAGACAGATGATCGGTAATGTGAGATGAGGATCTTATATGGATGAGGCTTAAGGGATTTGGTGCTTGAAGAGTCTATTATCCCAGGAAAGAAGAAATTGGAACCCATCAGAGTAACTAGCATCTGGAGGAGTGGGAGAGCATGGACATAGGGAAGGAATTCCAAAGCAAATGAAGACAATAGAGTCAACAAAGGAAGGTATAAATCAGAGGTGGGCTGCATAATCAGGGATGTGATGGAGAAGGAGCCCTACCAGGGGCAGTAACCACTATGACAGCTGTAATAATTGGTTTGTTCTGGGAATAAGGCACAGTAGAAAAAGGGAATATATGAGGTAAGCTCTACAAGGTAGTGGCAGTAAGTGCCTAGAGGGGAGAACATAGAATGGATACCTCAAAAGCTTTGATTACATGAAGAATGCAGAGAAAAGAGAGAGACTAAATAATTATGGGGTCATGAATCAGAGAATGAGGGTCCAGAGTAAACAGAAAGGGAAAATGGATAATGAAGACACAGAGAAATCTTTTGTGGAAAGGGGTACAAAAATGAAATGTAAAAACTAGATGCAGGGGAAGAGCTCAAGGGAAATCTACTGAGAAGAAAGAAGGGGAGGAATAAATATATAACCAAGTAAAAGGAGGACAGAAAAAAGGAACTAATAAAACCCTAAAGAGAAAGGGGTATCAACTGAGAAAAGGGATTCAAGGGTAAGGGGAAGAGAGCTAGTGGGAAAGTAACTAAAGGAACTTAATACTGCATTTAAAGCAGAAGGGGGAACTTGAAACTGAAAAGCTGATGCACCTGCAATATTAATATATCTAGGTTAAAAAGGGAAATGGTTGAAAGAGAAAAAAATCTTTGTATAAAGTTTCTCTGATGGGGTTTGGTATCCAAGACATATAAACAATTAGTAAATACATATTTATGTATATGTGTGTGTCACATATTTATATATACATATGTCATATATTTATATGTACTTTGTTGTTGTTACTGAATCATTTTTTAGTCATGTCTTACTCGTCAGAATCCCATTTGGGGTTTTCTTGGCAAGGATACTAGAGTAATTTGCCATTTTCTTCTCCAGCTCATTTTACAGATGAGGAAATAAGGCAAACAGGGTTAAATGACGTTCCCAGGGTCATATAGCTAATAAGTATCTGAGACTGGATTTGAACTCACAAAGAAGAGTCTTCCTGATTCCAGGCCCAGCACTTTATCCACTGCACCACCTAGCTGCCTTTACATATATATGACTGATAACTGTTTCTCAAGAGCTAAGTGGACAAAGAATATGAGCAAACAATTCTCAAAAGAACTGCCTAGCCACAAGAAAAAATGCTCCAGCTTACTAATAACAAGAGAAATGCAAATCAAAACAACCTTGAAGTTTTACTTCACACCCTACAAATTGGCAAATTTGGTAAAAAAAAAAATGACCAAAAAATGTCAACAATTAATGTTGGAGGGGTCGTTGAAAGATAGGCACACTAATACATTGTTGGTGGAGATGTAAAATGATACAATCATTTTGGAAAGCTATTTGGAATTATATAAATAAAAAGACTACAATTTCTATACCCTTTGTTGAGAGGTTTCATTACTGGGCTTATACTTGACTGATAAGAAATACGTTCCCAGATACTCCAAAATATTTATAGTAGCATTTATTGTGATAGCTAAAATGGGAAATAAAGTAGATGCCCATCAATTGGGGAATGGCTAAACAAATCGTGATACAAGAATGTAATTAAATATTACTGTGCTGTTAGAAACAACGCATGTGATGAATATATGGAAGCATGGAAATAGCTATAGGAACTGATGCAGAGTGAAGTAAACAGAGCCAAGGAAATAATACACACAGTAAATATAACAATGTAAATAGAAAGAACAATACAAAAAAACTAAAATGTAAATGCCACAAAATTATAAAGATCAAGAAAGATTCCAATAAAAAGATATGAGAAAACACCTCTAACCTACCCTTTCATGGAGATTGGACATCCCTAAGTGTTACAGTGCTCTTTTTTTTCCCTCTTTTAAAAAATACTATTTGTCATATGGGGTGGCTCTCTTAGAGGGAAGTGGAAGGGATTCATGGGATACTATGGTGATGTTAGAAAAAGAAAATATTAATAAAAACTTATTTTTAAAAGAGAAGATAAAATGGTTAACTTTGATTACATTAAATTGAAAAGTTTTTGCACAAGCAAAGCCAATGCAACCAAGATTAGAAGGAAAGTTGAAAATTGGGAAAGAATTTTTACAACCAGTCTCTCTGATAAGGGCCTGATTTCTAAAATATGCAGAGAATCAAGTCAAATTTCTAAGAATACAAGTCATTCCCCAATTGATAAATGGCCAAAGGATATGAACAGGCAGTTTTCAGATGAAGAAATTAAAACCATCTATAGTCATATGAAAAAATGCTCTAAATCGCTATTGATTAGAGTAATGCAAATCAAAACAACTCTGAGGTATCACATCACACCTATCAGATTGGTCAACAAGACAAAATAGGAAAATGATAAATGTTGGAGAAGATGTGGGAAAATTGGAACACTAATCCATTTTTGGTGAAGTTATGAAATGATCCAACCATTTTGGAGAGCAATTTGGAACTATGCCCAAAGGGCTATAAAAATGTGCATACCCTTTGACCCAGCAATAGCACTTCTAGGGCTGTATCCCAAAGAGATCATACAAATGCGGAAAGGACCCACATGTACAAAAGTATTTATAGCAGCTTTTTTTGTGGTGGCAAAGAATTGGAAGATGAGAGGATGCCCATCAATTAGGGAATGGCTGAACAAGTTGTGGTATATGAATGAATGTAATGGAATACTATTGTGCTATAAGAAATGGTGAACAGACTGGCTTCAGAAAAACATGGAAAGACTTGTATGGTCTGATGCTGAGTGAAGTGAGCAGAACCAGGAGAATGTTGTACACAATAACATCCATGTTGTGCAATGACTAATATTGATAGACTTAACCCTTCTCAGCAATACAACGATCTAAGACATCTTCAAAGGCCTCTTGATGGAAAATGCTATCCACAAAGAAGAAAGAATTATGGAGTTTGAATGCAGATCGAAGCATACTATTTTCTATTTTTTTTTCTTCTGTTGTGTTTTGTTTCCTCCTTCTGGTGGTTCCTCCTATTGGTTCTTATTCTTACTTACAACATCACTAATGTGAAAATATGTTTAATAGGAAAAAAAAGAGAAGATAGTTTAAAAAAGATAAAGAAACCATAATCAAATTGTTTGAAATGAGTAATTTTCAAAAGAAGAAATGTAAGCTACTAACAATCACATAAAAATGTTTTAAATTACTAATAATAAGTGAAATGCAAATTAAAACAATTTTGGGTTTCAACTTTATATTCATTAGATTGGTAGAGATGACAAAAGTAGAAAATGACAATTGTTAGAATGGCTGTGAAAGGATACTGATATGCTATTGGAACTGTGAAGAGATCCACTCTTTCTGGAAAACAATTTGAAATTCTACCCAAAATTTTCTAAACTATGTGTATCTTTTGATCTATCAATACCACGGCTAGGCTCATAACACACAGAGAATAAAGCCAGAGGAAAAACACCCATATATACAAAACTGTGCACTTTAATACTTTTTTAAAAAATAGAAGTAGATACATATTGGATGCCCATAAACTGGTGAATGACTGAGCAAATTATGGTTTCTGAATGCAATGAAATACTGTTGAACTATAAGGAATGACAAAAAAGGATGGATTCAGAGAAATGTAGAAATATTTGTATGATGAAGAGTAAAGCCAGCAGTCAGGAGAACAATTTATACATTGACTAGCTTCAATATTGTAAAGGATAACAACTGCGAAAGACTTTAAAATTCTGATCAATTCAATGACCAATTATGACTTCAGAAAACTGATGATGAAACATGCTTCCTACTTCTCCATGGATAAGTGATGGACTATAACTATTCATTTTCAGACATGACCAATACAACTTAAATTTGTTCTTCTTGTCTATACTACTTATTGTTACAGTGGAGGGATTTTGTTTGAAGAGAGGGAGTATTGTAAGGGGAGTGTGGGTAGTTATAATGATAAAAAAAGAGAAAAGAATGAAAAGACCACCAATTAAACATTTTAAAAATACACATAAAGAAGCAGAAGGAAGTTCAGAAGGGGACACAAATGAGGAGGGAAGTGTTGATATTTCCATTTTATATGTGATACTTAAAAAAGACAAGCTATACATAGTGGATTCATGGTTTCATCTGCAATTCTCTTTTTCTGTCTTTTGTATATGGAAATGTTCATATTAGTAGATGACTGTTAAATTTATTTTTAAAATTACTTTAAAACGAATGACTAAAAGCTGATAAAAATATATGAAAAATAATGAGAATAGCATAACAATAGAACCTACACTTGGTGCAGCTGAGATTTTTCCAGTAAGGAGCCACTGCTCTGAGATCACACACATGGCTCTATGTTCAGTCGTGGGGCAGCCTAACCTCTAAAGGGAAGGGCCAGTCTCTCTTCTCTTATTTTCTAGATCTCTTTTCTCTCTTACTCACGAGGCCAAGTAAAATCACTTGAAGCTCAGATTTGGCTCATTTCTAGGGTCTCCCACTCTATTCCCACCCCATACTATCCCTCAAGAAAAAGATTAGAAAGGTACTCCAAACATATGTAATATACATTAGGTAAAGGACAAATATTTATTTCCCACACAGAAAAAAATAGCTAAAACACAAAAGATTCACAAGCCCATAATTGACAAAGATATAGAACATCTGTGACACTAATTACAGTTTCACCTTCCTCATCACCATCAGAAACACCTGGTGCCAACTACCACCAAAAAGCAGATAGGTACAGGAGCCATGGGAGCTTGCCCTAACCACAATAATGTGCCTAGAGGTTGTTGTGGTGTACATAAATATGGAACATATAGCACCCCTGACCTCCAGAGACTGCCCTCTGTAACCTCCCCAAGTGATCCCAACGGAGCAGAGCATGTGGAGGATACTTCAGAGTTGGATGATACTAAAAAAGTCCCTAGTTCCCAGGAGCTTAATCTCCAGGTAAAGTTTTCCAAGCACTCCTGTGGCTAGTCATCAATTACTGTCTTATCAACCCCATGTTTCAGGAGCCATACCCAGAGCTCCCCTTCGTGGATGGTGTCACCTCCTTCTGCCCAGGAATACTGGTCTTGGGATCTTCTTTACCCTCCCTGACAGACTTCTCCAGCACCTAGCTAATCAATCTCTATGATTGGGAACCAGTTGCCACTCCCACCAAGAGGGTTCACTATGCATGATCAGCAGTGTTCTGGTGACAGGGAGTTAGGCTCAAGTATCACATTGTCTGATCACACCACTCCTCTTCTGTAGATGTGGAACTCTTCCCCCAACTCAACCATGATGTAATCCATGAGATCATTTCATCCCAACCTGTCTTAATCTATGTTAAGCAGCTCTAAGCCCAGTGCCCTCTTAGTATTAATGTTAGCTTTTATCATTATTGTTATTTTATCATCATCATCATCGTTATTAAGAATCCATGTTGGGGACAAAATAAGTAAGCAAAAAAGATGCTTACTATCCCCTCACATAGCAAGAATACAGTTCTCAATTGGATATTAGCATTCCATGGATGCAAACTCCACATTAGAATCGGTCAATAAGAATTCAGTAATACATTCAATACAAGGATTTGAACATTCATTGATCAAGAAATGCAAAATTTGTAAAATCACCTCAATGAAATATTTTAGTGAGGAAACCCAAAAAGCAAAATGACTGTGTAATTGCCACTTAAGATTTTATTGTCATTTTCTTTAATATTCCAAAAGATAGAGTATACAAAATTTAAAGTCCTGAATGGAGAGTCTCTCCTGTGGCCCCCCAAAATTCAGAGGGCCCAGTTTTATAACAGACAAGACCCAACATGTAATGAGTACATAATCACCTGTAGGCTCCAGACTGATTAAGGAATTAGTGTTAGAAATGCTAAAGCTCACGATGACTTGAGAATGGCAAGAGAAACTTGAGGGAAAAAAAAGAAAAAAAATGTTCTGTTTTCTTTTGGTTTTTTACTTATATTGAGAGAAAAAGAAAGATCAAAACAAGAGTAGGGTGTATAGATTAATAATAACTAACAGTAGAGAGAAGGCAAAGCTATTCAATTCTTATTTTTCATCTGTTTTCTCTGCAAACAGCCTTTATACTAGAAATTACAAATGAGTAGAGTGTTGATACCCAAAATACATAAGGAACTGGAGAGCAC
The DNA here is from genome assembly GCF_900497805.2 of Vombatus ursinus. NCBI lineage: Eukaryota > Metazoa > Chordata > Mammalia > Diprotodontia > Vombatidae > Vombatus > Vombatus ursinus. The sequence continues at coordinate 34,713,689 of NW_020954585.1, forward strand.
CTAACTGCACGTGATGAATTCAGGCCATGTGGACCAGATAAATTATATCCTTGAGTCATGAAAGGACTAGCAGATGTGATTTGCTAAGACACTGTCAGCTATTTGAAAAACGAGGGAAAATAGGAGAGGCAATGTAAAATTAGAGAAAATGTAAATGTCTTGATTTTCCAAAAATGAAACAGGATAGAACATGCAAACTACAGGCCAGTGAACTTTACTTCAGTTCCTAGGAATATTGTAGAAAAGATCATTAAAGGGATTTTAAAATTTTCAAACAATGGAAGAAGACAGACTATAAACTAAAGACCAGTGAACTTGACTTCATTTCCTAGGAATATTCTAGAAAGGATCATTAAAAAGGCTGTTTGGTAAACTGACTCTGTCTCTAACCCTGCCCACACAGTCATTATACACAGTCATGACTTCAGAGAAAAAGTTGCTAACCCTCCCCACCAACTGGCAGCCAACTGATACCAACAGGGCAGGTAAGCCAGCCTAACTAGTATAGCAAGGCACCCTGAGGGAGAGACAGGAAGTGACATACCTGTCAAGTCAAAGTACCACCACTACCACGTGAACCACCACCTTCCTTCATACCTTGGTTGAGACAGCCCCGGGCTCTAATGCCAAAAGCCCTGGGGATAGTAGCAACCCTCCCCCAACCAGCCCTCCTTTGAACTTAGCCTCTGAAGTCATAATCCAGAAAATTGACTCTTGTGGGGATATGACCCAGTAACTGATGCTATGGATCCTGAAGCCCCTGCCTCAAGTCATATCTACTAAAGAAAAGAAATTTCTCACAACCTAAGTTCTTGGCACTCTCAGATGGTTCAACACCAGAAATACATGTGGTTTTATCAGTGGAAATAACATTAAAGAGGATGTACAACTATCTGTTTTGACATAAGGAACATGAGGCTTTTTCATCTAACTTGTAGCTAAAATCTATGTGTGTTGTCTCCCCTCATCGTAATGTGAGGTCCTTGAGAGCTGAGATTGTGTTGCTTTCTTGTGTTGCCAGTGTTAGCACAATGCTTTGCACATAGCAAGCACTTAAAAATGCCTTTTTATTCAATCATCTAAATATAGAAGTGCTTATGTAAAACTAAGACTTTCTTAGACAAGATTACTAAACTAGTGAATGAAGAGAATGTTATAGATATCATTTCTATCCTAGGAAGAGGGAAGGACTTGGAAAGAAAGATAACGAGGTCAGTTTTGGACATATTGAGTTTCAGATGCTGACTAGACATCCAGTTTGAAATGAAGATAATCTGAAAGTGGAGAAAGCACTAGCAGTGGGGAAGGATGGGCAAATTGTGCTGACTCTAGAAGGAAGTGAGGGAAAATAAGAGGAGGAGGTAGAAAGACAGGGCCTTCTATACCTGGGGGAGAAACAGTTCAAAGTGAACAGAGAACACAAAACACAGAAATGCTATGTTCAAGGAACTGCAAGAAAGCCAGTGTAGCTGGATCATAGAGTGCATGAGAGAGATTAACATACAAGAAGGCTAGAAATATGGGAAGGTTATGAAAAACATTAAATATCAGAGGATGTTATATTTGATCATAAAGGTAATATGGTATCAATATAACTTATTAGATGTGCAGGCAAAACAGATAAGGGGTAACATCATCAGACCTTTGCCTTAGAAAAATCACTTTGAAAGGTAAATGGAAAAGCTATTGGGATCCAGGAGAGACTTGAGGGAGGAAAACAAATTAGAAGGCTATTACAGTAATTTAGGCAAGAGGTGATGAGGACTTGAACTAAGGTGGTAGCTGTGTGAGTGGAGAGAAGAAAGAGAAGGAGTGGTATACAAGAGACATTTTGAAGTAGAAATGAGATTATGCAGTGGATTGGTATGTGGGATCAATGAGACTGAGAAACTGAGAATGACATTGAGAACCCAGTTAGGCTAGCAACTAGAACAATGGTGGAACAGTGATAGCCTAGAAAATGATAAGGAAATTAGGAAGTGGAAGGGATGTTTTGGTGAGGAAAAGGTCTAATTTGGGCATATTGAAGTTTAGATGCCTGCAAGATCTTTGGTTGGAAATGTGTAAGAAGTTTATGATTATGTGAGACTAGAATTCAGCAGAGAGGTTAGGGCTGGATCTTTAGATGAGGTGATCATCTTCATAAAAATGATAACAATTCATGGGAGCTAATTAGACAATCATCAAGTGAGATAGTAGAAGAAAAAAGCTAAATTCAATAAGGATAAATGTAAAGTTTTTTTTTTTAACTTGGATACAAGAAAGCAACTTCCTTTTTAGGCAACAGTTGTCCTGAAAAAGATCTGGAGATTTTAGTGAGCTCTAAGCTTAATATATGTCAGCAATGAGATATAGCAGCTAAAAAAAAAAAACAAACTAAGGCATCTTGAGGTGCATTAAGAGGGTATAGCTTCTAGAAATAGGGAGATAATAGTTCTATCTGCCTTCCTCAGACCTCATCTGAAATATAATGTTCAATTCTTGACACCACACTTTAAGAAAAACACTAATAAAATAGAGAATGTCCAGAGGAGGACAGATAGGATAGTGAAATGCCTTAAGTCCATGTCATATAAAGATTAGTTAAAAGGGCTGACCATATTCAAATTGGAGAAGAGAAGATTCAGGAAGAACATGATAACTGTCTCAAGCATTTGAAACACTTGGGTGGAGGAGGAATTCAGTCTGTTCTGTTTGGCCCCAGTTGGCATAACCAAGGGCAGTGAATGGAAACCATGAAGAGGTAAATTTAGACTCAACATCATGAAAATCTTCTTTAAAAATGAGAGCTGTCTGAAAATAGAATGGACTGCTTGAGGTATGGGGTGAGAATTCCCCCTCCATGGAGGTCATCAAACAGCAAATAGATGAGTACCTTTTGGTTTATTATAGTCTAAATTTCTTTTCTGTATGGGCTGAATTAGATAGCCACCGAACTAATTTTCAAACCACAAATTCTGGGATTCTATAATTCACTGCTGATAGACCTGTGAATTGATTCAACTAGTAAAGAAAGCAATACAGATTTATGCAATAAAAATTATGTGACCCATCTGATTACCAAATAGCTATAAGGATATAGATCTAGGTTTGAGCTTAAAGGTTTAACAATAACTCACCCCATAACCACCACCACCCCCGCTTGAAAATCTTTATTCTGAAAATATCTGAATTTGGCTAAGTGACCTCAGTTCTTCTGTAATTCTCCAAGTTATCAAGGATAGGATGCAGAATACATTTAACAAAGAATACAGAAGGGGCTCATATCTGAGACCATATAGAATCATGAACAAGAATTTTTCTATCTTCTCCAGGAACCTACATATTCACCCCTTGACTTATAGCACAACCTTGAAGTTGAGGTTCCCTAAGCAGGGAAATAAGTTAGTGGGGTTCACTAGAAAGTCTATGTCTCTTCACCAGATCTGCATATTGTACGTGATTCACTGTGTCATTAAAAAGGCTCAAGTTAGTCCTCTTCTGAATGCCTAAATCTCACTGCTCTTTTAGCTCTAGATTCTTTTCTGCTGTTTGAGTCCGGTGCTGCCTCAAGATACTCCATACCATTTAGACTGTCACAGAATTGTTCCTTTCTCCAGCTTACATGCAACCTAGGATTACATAGTCTCTCATACCTGTGGATCTAAGGAATCATCTTTTTAAATGCCTCACTAATAACACATAATACGAATTATGCTGCTCCTAGGATATGCATATTACTTTATTCTGAGAGGTAGAGATACTATACTAGCCCAGTACACCTGCTTTTCTGACTAAGTTGAATCTTTCACACTTTTAAAATCTCAATTCTTTCTTTTTTAATCAACAAAAACAAAATTTTCAAGATATAAAAAAAACACAGGAATGAGGATTATACAAAAAGCTGTAGACTTCTGTTACAAATATTTAAAGAAATATAATCTAATAAGTTTATGTTAGTAAGAAGATGGTTATCTGTCCTCTTCTACACATCTCTTTTTTTTCTTTTGTTAATTTAAAATTTGTTTTGTTGATGCTTTCCCCCCCCCATATCTATCATTACCTACTAAAGTACTCCCCTGCCCCAAACAAGAAGATGTCTTCTCTTGCAGCAAACAAATATATGATTAAGAGTGAAAACAATCAAAATGTTGCCTATGTTTGAGGATGCATCTCATTTGGTACCTCCATTCCTTCATCACTCTGAAAAGAGGTTGGAGGTTTGTTCAGAATTCTCAGGTGTTTCAAAGACCTCACATCATTGTTGTGGTCATCATGTAAATTATTCTCCTAGTTCTGCTTATTTCACTGTGCATCACTGCATGAAAGTCTTCCCCTATTTCTCTGACTCATTAACATATATCATTACTTATCAGACAATAAAATTCCATTACATTTATATACCATAATTTGTTCAGACATTCCCCAACTGACAAGTACCCATTTTGTTTCCAGTTCTTTGTTACAACAAAAAGTTCTTCTAGAAATCTTCTTGTACCTATCAGTCCTTTCGCTCTGTCCTTGACCTACTTGGGTGACATGCCTAATGGCAATATTGCCATATCAAAAGGTATGTACAATTCAGTGATGATATAGGTAATATTCCAAATTGTTCTCCAGAATGGTTGAAAAAATTCACAGCTCCACCAACAGAGCAATAATATGGTTTTCTTCTCACCAACCTTCAAACAACTGCTCTTCTGTTTTTTTCTTTTTTCATCTTTGCCAGTCTGATGAATATGAGGGAGAGTCTCAGAATTTTTTGTAAGTACTATGGAGCTTGCTGTTTGAATTTTCTTCCTCCCAAGCTTTGTAGAACATTGCTAAAAGTCCTTAAGGGGAGTAGGAAATGTTGGATACTCCTAATTTATTTCTTTACTTGTTTTAACTCATGTTGTAATATCAATCTTTAGCAAATTGCCATTGGGTATCCTAGGGACATTCATGTTATGCCATCTGTGAAGCACCTCAGGTGACTATGTAATACTTAGACAGCTCAGTATCAAGGCTTCTCTTTAGTCAGCTTGGTAGTTAGGGGGTCCTGCTCTAGCTTATTCTTTTATGAAAACCTGGTCATCATTACCTCAATATCTTGCCATAGACACCATTTTTTTCAGCTTTTTGTGAAGGAAGTTGGAGGAGGAATTCTGAAATAATGGGATAGACACAGAACTCTTGCCTTTGAGTGCTAAAATTTATTTAGAAAGGAAATATAATAAAAGTCAGGATACTTACACCAGAGAGGAGTTTGCAGTGCCCTCTCAGTGACTCACTAATGTTCATTGTTGCTAGTCTGTCTTGATTCCACCAAATCTCATAGGGATAAGACTCTGATACAACAATTTGTATGAGATGTGGGGAGGGTGGGGGAGGAAGGGTGCTACGAAAGCACTGAGGGTTTCCTGCAAGGTCCTTTATACCTCTATATTACTTGATAATGAGCCAAGCTCCATTGCCTGAACACAACTGCTACCATTATCAGGGCTAACTGCAGACTTATGGTATATGCTATTTCAGAGAGTTTCCTGGAGCACATACATATGTAATTATAATTGCAAGTGAAGAGGCAGCCATATAACAAGGGCACCTAAGTGGATGTTTGGTCTCCTAAAGTAATTCCATTCCCTCTGTATCCGCAAGCCTCCATTTCTGTCCCCAATATTGTATCCATGTATAAGTGTTCATGTCTTCCTCCTTTCACAAACTTTAACTTTGTACATTATTACTCTTCTATAGTTGTGTCCTCTATGACTTACTCTGACATGTATAATTTATTATTATGTCATTATTACTAAGTTCTTAATATGAAGTATGTTTCTGATTGAGTCAGTTTTAATTTTGTTGAGCAACAATTTGCATATTTGTCTTTGAGTTAATGTTTTTCCAGTATGATCAATGTTTGTTTTAATTCTTTATCTTTAATATTGTAATGTCTTGGGGAATTAATCAGGAGACCATTGGTCAATTGAATTTCTCCCAGCTAAGCTGAGAAATTACAGAAGGTAAGGAGCCAATAACGGAAACAATGAGGTGTTGAGTTCTTGAATAAAGTACAAGAAAAAGTTTATGTGCTGCTACCTCTTTAAAGGGTGTAAAGAAATTCTTCATTAAAGCCTAATAGAAGTAGAAGGCAGGTAGGCATTGGTTGATCCATTAAAAAAGCAAAGCACACTTTCTAGGGAAGAGTAAAGGAAGGACACATATCTGAGGAGTGTAGGCTCTGAAAGTAGATCTAACTATGGAGAAAAACTCAGTTCTTGAAATGGAATCAATTCCTTTCCTTGAGTATTAGGGTGGGAATAGGGAAGGATTTTTCTCTCTCTTCTCTCTTCCATTAGCTGTGGCAACTTGCAGGGGAGTTACTTGCCCAATAGGAGAATCTATACCAAGCAAAGAGAGTACTCAGTCAGTCAAGGTACTAAGCCTAGGCAAAGCTTTGTGTGTTGAGAAAGCTAGCTACGGACATATAGAATTGAATTGTTAAGAAAAAACAGTCTTAACTGACTATAGGAGGGACTATATTCAGGATGAGTACCCTATGACAAGTCCTATAAGAAGGAAAAGATATCAAGGCTTTTCTGTATTGGAGGTATGAGTTATCTGGACCACATGTCATCCATACAAGTATGCCTCTCTACTAATGAACTCTCTGTAAGTGCCGTCTCTTTGTATTGACACTATATGGAGAGTGGAAAAGTACACTCCTCCAACCCAGGTGTATGGATGGAATGTTTTGTTGTTATTGATATTATGATATTATTTCAACAAATGCCCTTTGCTTTGAGCTAACTCTGTCTACTGGCTGACTATTAAAGGTAAGCATACTAATGGGGGTTCATGAACTATAGTTTTGGGGGTGTGAATACAGAGCACTTTGAACCTCAAATAGCTATCCCCTAGGGAACTCCACCTGCAAGTGAAAGTCCAAGGGGTTCCACAGAGAGGGTGCTAAAGTATTTTAGCCCTGTTTGCAAAGACAGAAGAATCAAACCTTGAGATTGGAAGGTATATCAGAGGCCATCAGTTAAGTCTGTTCCTGCCTATAAATCTTCTTTCCAACATATCCAACAAATGATCATAGAGTTTTTACTTGAAAACATTAATGAAAGAGAATATACTACCTCCCAAGGCAAGTCCTTACACTTTTGAATAGGTCTGATTGTTATAGAATTTTTCCTTACATCAAGCCCAAATTAATAAATAAACTCCAGAGGGCTCCCTATCACCTCCATGATCAAATACAAAATCTTATTTGGCATTCAAAACCTTTTATGTTAGCACTACCTCTACCTTTCTAACCTTCTTATACTTCATTCCTTGCCACATACTCTTCAATCCAGTGACACTAACCTCCTTGCTGTTCCACAAACAAGATACTCCATCTCTCTGCACGACGCATTTTATCTGGCTGTTCCCCATGCCTGGAATGATCTCCTTCCTCATCTCTGCCTTCTGGCTTTCCTGGCCTCCTTCAAGTCCCAACTAAAATCCCATCTTCTCCAGGAAGCCTTTCCCAACTCCTCTTAATTCTAGTGCCTTTTGTCTGTTAATTATTTCCTATTTATCTTTTATATAGCTTGTTTGCACATATTTGCTCATTGTCTCCCCCATTAGATTGTGAGGTCCTTGAGGGCAGGGGCTACCTTTTGCCTCTTTCTGTATCCTTAGTACTTAGTATGGTGCCTGACACATAGTAGGCATTTAATAAATGCTTACTGATTAACTGACTGAAATTTGCATATTGAAATTTCTACCTATTGTTTTTCAGTGGACCTGAAAGAGAATGAGTGATGGGTACAATCTGGCAGTACACACTATTGGCATACCTAACAGATCCCATATTAATGAGACTTGGAATATTTGAAAAAGAAGCACATGTGCTTCAGAGGAAATTGTTAACAGTTTTGACAGAGGGTGATGGTAGGCACATGCCCATGCATTTCCATGAATAATGTGAGTAATGAAAGAGAATACTGGCAAAACAAGACAGACATGCATGTGTTTTTTAGCTTACATGGACATGGTGGTATAATTGTAGTCTTAGCTAGATTTAATCTAGATTTCTGCTTCTATCAATATATTAGCCCACAATGTATGTGTGTAACCTGGGAAAGGATTATGAATGTTAGATTTGGAATGTTTCTTGATATATGCTCCTAGAATTATGGAAGAGGAGAGGAGAGAAGAGAGAGGAAGGAGGAGAGGAGATGGGAGGAAAGGAGAGGAGATGAGAGAAGAAGATAGGAGAAGAGAGAAAGAAGGGAGGGGAGAGAAAGGAAAGAGAGGAAAGGAGAGAGGAAGGAAGGAAGAGGAAAAGAAGTGAGAGGAAAAGAAAGGGAAGGGAGGAGAGGAGGAGGAGGAGAAGAGGGGAGGATACAAGAGAGAAGAGGCAAAGGAGAGGGCAGGAAAAGAGAAGAGAAGAAAAGAATAGAGAAGAGAAGAAAGACTTGGACAACACTGACACTCAGTGATCTGCCATAGAAAAATGTGGAGTAATTAAGTAACAAGAAGAAAAGCTAGGAGACAACACTGTCATGGAACCCAAGAGAGAATATGTTGAAATAGAGAGTTATTGACAATGTGAAAAGCTTTCAGGCTGGGAAAAGTCCATTGGATTTATCAGTTAAGGTTATAAGGATAGTTCAGGTCTAGGAGTGAAAAGATGCCACCTCTTTATCTTTGTGTAGAGAATGTCAATTCTAGTATAGTATACGTATTAAGACTTTAAAAGTCCTCAGGTGTGGGGGGGTGGGGGGAACAGCAAAAGAAAGAACTGCTAATTCCTTCACAGTTGGGGAGAGAGATACACAGAACTAGGACTAAGTTTCAGTGCACCCAAAAGCATCCCAGTATAATTTTCATTTTTGTTTTTTTTTTCTAGGCAACTGGAGTTGAGTGACTTGCCCATGATCATACAGCTAGTAAGTGTCAAGTGTTTGGTCTGAGGCCAGATGTAATTTTCAAGGACTGAAAAACTACCTGCGTTGGAGAGAGGAAGATCATAGAGCATGGCAAGGCTTTATTGTGACATTCCCTTAACAAACTTAATAGAGATAAGGTCTTAATTCTGGTATTCATGGATATCTCCTTAATAAAGTGTAAACTAACATGTCTACCAAAACCACACTAAAGGTGATTGAATGAATCAGGGCTTATCATATACCAGACAGAGTGATAGAAATCAACAAACCTGAGAGAAGCAGAGAAGAAGAATTCCAGGACCAAGCAGGACCTGGAGCTTAAGATCAGCAAGAGACAGAGCTATAGTGTGGAGCAGAGGTGTCAAAATCAAATAGAAATGGATCCCTGTGGGCAGCATATTGACTTAAAGAAACATTCCATCCATATTACTATTATTTATGTTGTATTCTATTTTTATTTATTTTGTTAAACATTTTCAAATTATGTTTCAATCTGGTTCTAGAAGCATTCATGACCTGCAGGGCCAAGTTTGGCTTCTCTGGTATGGAGGAGTAAACTCAGACCATGCCCTTAACTGATAATGTGAGTTTTGTTGCTTTGCAGGTATGGGATGAAATAGAAGTCCCCCAAATCAATAAAATAAAAAGTAAGGTCAATTTTTTTAAAGGAAAGAGGGAAGGAAGGAGGGAAAGAACCAGATGAATGATCCACTCCAAAGAGTAGTGATCAATGGTTCAATAATAGCTTGGAGGAAGGGAATGTCCCCAGGAGTTGTCCTTGATCCTGTTCTGTTCAACATTGGTACTGATACTTTGGATGAACACACATTGTATGCTTATCAAATTTGCAAATCACAAAAAGCTGGCAGGAGTAGTGTATACATTGGATGCTGGAATCAGGATCCAAAAATATCTTGACACACAGACCAATAGGCTAGAACAATGAATCAAATGGAATGAGATTAAATTAGGTGAGATTAATGTAGATTCATATACTTGGATTTAAAAAATAAACCACATAACGGCAGGTTGGGAGACATATGACACATAATAGTTCATCTAAAGAAAAACTAGGGATTTTAGCAGATTACAAGTTGATATGAATCAACAAGTTCATAATGACATAGCTCAATCAATATTCAATTAATAAACCCTTATTAAGTACCTATTATATGCCAGGCACTGTACTAAGTGTTGGGGATACAGAAAGAGGCAAAAGATAGTTTCTGCCCTCAAGAAGTTCACAATCTAATGGGGAGACAATTTGCAAACAAATATATACCCAAAAAAAGCTATTTACAAAATAAAATAATTAACAGAGAGAAGGGACTAGAATTAATAGGGGCTGGGAAGACTTCCAGTAAAAGATGGAATTTTAGTTGGAGTTTAAAGGAATCCAGGAAGGTGAGTAGTTGGAGTTGAAAAGGGAGAGCACTGCAGAAATAGGGGATAGCCAAAGAAAATGCCTGGAACTGAGAGATGGATTATCTCCTTTGTGGAACAGTCAGGAGGCTGTTGTCACTGGGTCAAAGAGTACATCCTGGAGAATAAAGTGTCAGATGACTGGAAAAGTGCTTATATTAACTTGCTTCTTACATAGTTTCCAGAACCTTGTTCTGCCCTTTACAGACAAAACTTGAAGTATTCTGTTCAGTCTTAGGAACCACATTTTACAAAGAATATTGACAAGCTGAAAAACTTATTTTATGGTTGATATGGCAGGGACATTTAAATCATGTTCTTTAAAGATTAATTAAGGATCATGGAATGTTTAGCTTGGAGAAAAGAAGACAAGGCTGCATGAAAATCAGGGCTGTGCTGGAGCCAGCCATACTGGCTCTCAAGAGTCAATTGTTAAATTTTCAGCATGAGAATTTGCACTCTGGAAATTGGCAACACTAAAAATCAAGATTGGATTTATTGCTTTGTTGATTGTCTAGACTTAAGAATGTAATAGAGAAAATGTTAATAATGGAGATTAAACTTTAAAGTGTGTCCTACTTATATTTTTGCCCCAGAGACCCATTTGTGAAACATTTGCTAGTACACCTCTGATAAGAAGTGTCTTCAATTATTTTGGAGGGTTGTCATATGGAAGAGGAATTAGTCTTCTTTTTCTTGGATCCAGAGAATGGAATTAGGAACAGTGAGTACAAGTTGTAGAGAGGCAGATAATAACTCTATAAAAAAGAGTGTTGTTCAGTCGTGTCCAACTCTTTGTGAGCCTATGAACCATATCATGCCAGTTCTGTCTGTGGGGTTTTCTTGTCAAAGGTACTAGAGTGGTTTATCATTTATGTCTCCAGTGGATTAAGAAAAACAGGGGTTAAGTGACTTGCCCAGGATCACACAGCTAATAAGTATCTGAGGCTAGATTTGAGCTCACTTCTACCTGACTCCAGGTCCAGTACTCTATCTGCTGAGCCACCTAGCTGCCTTAACAAAAAAAAAAAAAAAGATAAGCTGCTTAATCAAGCTACCTAAATGTGCAATGGACTGCCTCAATACATAATGAGCTCTTCATCGTTTGAGACATTGATGAACACTTGTCAGAGGTGCTGTAGATGGGGCTTCAGTTCAGATACAGGCTAGACTAGATGGCCACTAAGAATCCTTCCAATTCCGAGACTCCATGATTATATGACCTTCACTGCTGATATATCCATACAAACTAAAGGCAAACTACTTAGTGCCATCCTATCTTTGTCCACTAAGCAATGAAATGGAGAGATAGCTATTTTATTATTATACAAGGACTTTAAAAAGGTTATTATAGGATATGTTTTTGAATATCACTATCTGCTTTACCTGTGCACTTCCCACACTCTCTCCTATTCAAAAACCCCATCTCTCCATTGTAAAGTCAGAGCCAAAGCTCCAAAGAAATAAACAATAACTAGAAATTCTTTCAACCTTAGAAATACTGACAGATACCTGGGAACAGGTGAAAGAAGACCACAAGGGAATTTACATGAAACATATTAAATATGTTCCCTGTTTTATCATGTACATTATAGTAAAATCTTGCATAAAAAGCTGCTATTTGTCAAGAGTTATTAGTGTGTACTTAAGCCAAATCAAATTGAGGTCATACAAATTTATGAGGCTTTCATAGTCGGGTGAGCAATAAAGAAAAAGCTTTACATGAATTAAATTGTATAAATAGTACATTAAACACAGAGAAAGACACTATTCCAGGTTAAAGGACATGGTGTCTTCATAAAGACTAAGTTATTTTCTGAAGTAAAAGTCAGGAATATTTCCCCAGTCTTACTTTACTAGCAGTAAGTTTATGGATTCTTCTGAGTGATGGAGTTGAATAAGAAATTGAGGACCATTTTGGTAGAGGATTTCAGACTATAAGATGAATCATATCAGGACCCTTTGAATTGTCAAGATTGTACCATAATACTCATCTAAACTTCAGAGGTTTCTTCCCTAAATATGATGTTGTTTGTACCAGGCAATAATCCTTTCCCTTTACTATTGGAAAAAGCATCTTCTATTTTAGTATTCTGTTCAGTAGTATTAGATCTGCCTTCTGACTCAGCTAGAAATTTGAGAACGGAAAATGGACATTTTTTCAATGTCATCTATTTGATCAGTAGCATTGTCCTCTCAAATTTCATTTAGAATGATTAGAATCTACCATTCCATTTCTAACCTCACATGAATCACCTTGAAAATTGATTTTTAAAAATCCTTTGGCCCAGAGCCCAGTGCTATAAGGACCAGCTTTTTTTTTCCATCAACAGGTTGATCCATCTATCACCCAATGCTTTTCTTTGACATTTAAAAGGAAAATAAAAAAGACAGTAGAATAGAAGCCTATTGCTTCTATGCTAAGGCAAGATTTGAGAGCAGGTAAGACTGCTTTTCTGTTTTCCCCTAAGTTAAAGCACTTGTGAGCAATATAGCATTAATCTATTTGAAACATTAAACTGTTTCCTTTCCTAAAATTCCTCCTTCATCTTTTACACCAATGATTTAATTTCCTTTCCTTTCTTTTAAAGTATTTTCATAAAACAGAGAAAACTTTTTTTAAAACCATCATCAGAAAAATGTGTTAATCTTAGGAACTCAGGCCATTTAAAAATCCCAGAAGATAGGATGACTTAAGTAACAGGGAGCTTGATCTTCATGTGGGAAGCCAAATTCCTCTCTGTGCGAGGATCCCTGTAAAACATATGTATTTATGAAAAAGAGAGCAGGACCTACATGTTCAAAGATTTGTAGAAGCTCTTTTTGTGATAGCAGGGACTTGGAGGTTGAGGGGATGCCCGTTGATTAGGGAATGGCTGAACAAACTGTGGTGTATGAATCTGATGGAATGCTATTGTGCAATAAGAAATGATGAGCAGGTGGTTTCAGAAAATCCTGGAAAAACTTACATGAACTGATGCAAGGTGAGATGAGCAGAGCCAGGAGAACATTGTATAGACTAACAGCCACGTTGTGTGATGATCAACTATGAATGACTTAGCTCTTCTCAGCAATGCAATGGTCCAAGATGATTACAAGGGACTTATGATGGAAAATGCCATCGACATCCAGAGAAAGAACTATGGAGTCTGAATGCGGATCAAAGCATACTATTTTTACTTTGGGTATTTTTTTGTGTGTCTTTTTTTCTTTTGGTCTCTTTCTTCTTTCACAACTATGACTAATACAGAAATATGTTTTACATAATTGCACATACATAACCTATATTAATTTGTTTACCATTTTAGGAAGAGGGGAGGGGAGGGAGGGAGAAAAATTTGAAACTTAAAATTTTATAAAAATGAATGCTAAAGTTTTTCTTACATATAATTGGAAAAAAATAAAACACTATTGACAATTTTGTAAAATGACATATGTATTCATTTGCTATTTAGTTACCTTGGACATATCACTTAATCTCTTTGGGTCTCAGTTTTCTTGTGTGTAAAATGAAGAGGTTATGCTAGATGTCTTCTAAGTTTCCTTCCAATTCCAAATCTACAATCCTTAATTGCAATGCCACTCCAGCTTATATAGGGAACTAACACTATTATGTCAGTATGTTTAAAGGAGGAAAAATTAGTCAGTTGGTAGAATATTGAAGCTAACCTTCTGACCAGGCATATCCACAAATCCATATATCCCTACTCAAGAAGTGGTGCCACTTTATGGTAAAAGATGGAGCTAGGAGACTGGTCTTGGATTCTCTGATAACCATAGAGAAAAGAGCACTTATTCATCACTTCTACCTCAATGGGGCCTGTGCAAGCTGTCAATATCAGCTTGGGATTCTTCAGTGAGGAGCCATCGGTACTGCCTAGTAGATAAATATGACAACATAGTTCAATACTGATTTTTTTTATATGTGTAGATTGTGTTTTGTTTTCCTACTGGGAACCTCTTCTGAACTGAATAACTGTTATTGCAGTATGCCTAACTGTGTGTGATGTATAAGCTTATGCTACAGATGTGTAGTTTGCCTATACTGTATTTTATTGTGCCTTGAATATACACCATTAAATAAGAACTGATTCTCTTATGATGTGTCTGTATAATTTGCTTCTTGAATACCTAAATATTGTTATTTATTAACATGGCTGTATGCATCAAGACCATTCAGACCAAAATAAGTAGAATGTTTGTTGAAGCATTACAGCCCTGATGCAAGGATTTTGAGTTAAAGCCCTGCTGAGAATTTTTGATATTAGGAATGACTGAAAACTCTGAGACAGTTATAAAGGAATCATTGAATGAAGATAGTGAGTGACTAGAGAGATGTGAAATATTAAATATTATAAGCAGGCAGACTTGTAGTCTAGGAGCTAATTATATCAGTGTGCCATTCTAACATCCCTAGAAGGTTGAAAGTTGGGGAAAATATTAATAACTCATCAATAAAACTCTTGCTGAGGAAAAAAAACAATAAAAATAAGATTCAGACAATTACAAGCTGTGTGACTATGAGCAAGTCATTTAACTTCAGTTTCCTCATCTATAAAATGGGGATAATAATAGAACCTATATTCCAAGGTTGTGAAAATCAAATAAGATTATAAAGAATTTCACAAACCTTAATGTGCTATATAAATACTAATTGGCTAACTATGTAGTAGTGTCCTAGTTCTCCTGTCTCCTCTGTCTGACTCATCCTTTTTAGTTTTATTTGATGGTTCATCATCCATTTTATACCCTCTAACCATGAGTATCCCATTCTTTTCACCCTATACCATCTCACTTTGTGATCTCTTCATCTCCCATGAATTCAATTATTTCCTCTATGCACATGATTCAAACAGGTAGATAGATAAAAATAAATTATATAGATATGTGTGTATATGTATGCATGCATGTATGTATTTATACACATATACAGAGAGAGAGAAAGGAGAGAGAGAAAATGAGAAAAGGGAAAAAAGAAAGAAAAAAGAGGAGAGTGGGAAGGAGAGAGGAAAAAGGGGTAGGAGGGAGGGATAGAAGGAGAGAGAGGAGGAGGGGAGAGGTAGAAGGAGGTAGACAGAGACAGACAGTGAGAGACAGAGAGACATGTAAATTGAGATTCATGCTTATTTGCTTAAAACTCCTCTCATTGGTTGAAATGACTACTAGATGCCCTGTGCCTGATTGAGGAAGAGTTGATGAGAACTTGAGAGATAGGATATCCTTATTCTTTTGGCTTTCAGCTTCAAGAGGCAACAAAGACATAGTTCCAGTTTCCCTTCAGAGAGAGATCCCTGAAAGTTGAGCAGGTGGCCACCAAAAAGTTGGCGTGTAGATGAACTGTCACTTCTGTCATGTCCCTATCCCTAGCTTTACCACACTTGACCCTTCAATGAATTTCACATTGGGAAAAATTGGGGAATGTGTGTGTGTGTGTGTGTGTGTGTGTGTGTGTGTGTGTGTGTGTGTTGAGCTGAAACTTCTCATTCTCTAAGAGTGAGATAATTTACTCTGGGTATTGTCTGGTACATTCTAATCATCTGCATATCTTCTCTCATTTAGGTTTGCTATCAGGCTTGGATAAATGGGTTTATTTGCTATTCATTGTGTATGATGGTCATTGTGGAAATGGCATTTGGTGAGAAGGCCTTTGGTTATATAATTTGGAGCATTCCTTCCCCATTAAAGAGATATTGATGTAGAGAGTAGCTTGAACCTAAACATTATTTCCCCTGCACCAATAATATTTAGAGGGCAGAAATAATTCTACTCCATTACCTCCTCTTCGAAAAGAACTGAGGATTCAGACTAGTGGACTTAATATCCTGCTCCCCTCTGGGCAAGAATCAAAGTCTTCCTTAAAGAATGGTGGCCAGAGGAAACTCTAGAGATATCTATTCATACTTCCTTGCTAGCCACACCTAGATAGATAGACCTATATACACATACACATAACCTACATTGGGAACATACATACATACCCTATGTGGATATAGATATAAATATACATAGAAATATATAGCTATAGATATTAAAATAGATATTCCATGGGCATTGAAAACTCAACATTTCCAAAAGAGAACTTAATTGTCTTTCCTCCCCAAATCCTCCTTCTTTCCAAAATTTCCTCTTATTGTCTATGGTGCCACCATCTTCCAAGTTATCCTGGCCTACAACCTTGGAGTCATCCTTTACTCCTCACTCTCACTCACTCCACAAATCTAGTTCAAGTCAAAATTTTATCTTTTCTACTTTTACGAAATTTCCATTCATACATATATACAAGCCTTCATTACTTCTCACCTGAACTACTGCAGTGACTTTCTTCTTCCTGAAATCTTTGGTACTTTCAGTTCTCCCCACCTCCACTACCCCTACTTATTTTCCTTACTACTCACCTCTTGACTCCCTCCCCTCTAATGGTGGTTTTCTTACCAGCTAGATCTCAAAGTATCTCAGCCTTCTCCCACACTGGGCAATTCATGGTTCAGCAGCCCATAACTTTGAATGTGAATGGGATGAATCCAATTACCAAATGGAAAAGGATTAAAAACAAACTGATGAATTGTTAAAAAGAAACACACTTGAAACACATTGATGATATCTAAATTGAACTCAACATTTATATTTCAATTTTTCTAAAGATTGTTTTACTTCAATATTTTCATTTGGATTTTTGGTCATCTCATCCTATTAAGAAAAATGAAACTTCATTAGTATGAGTACAGTTTGTTAAACCAGACTAATATATTTTCATTGTTTTGTTTTAAAAATATTTATGTTTCTTTAAAAACTGATAAGGCTGAGTTACTTTAAGGAAAATGTTAAGCCCATTTTGTCTTTTTGGTGAACTAGATCTTCAAAATTTGGGTAAAGAACCATAACATCTGTTTCGTTTGGTTTTTCTTTTTTTTAATACATTAGTGTCTCCCTTTTATTTAATTTAATACTTTTTTATTTAATTTAATTTAATACATTAGTACATTTTTTTAATACATTAGTGTCTCTCTTATTTTAATCACCTCACTTAATCACAGTAAATTGATGTTTTAAATAAATTATTTGTTCTATAATTACCATGGATAATTAAATCCCTAGTTTGAAAAAAAAAAGATAGTAATTTGTTTTTGCCAAACTATGCATGTTTGTATTGAGGATATTATTTTTCAGGATTTTTTTTAAAAAATGTGTTCAGTAAAGGGGGACAAGGAAGGTGTTAATGGGAGGGATAAATTAATAAAGAGATAAAATACAAAACTTTTATAGAACTTTGAATAAAGAACTGCAGTAAAAGATGTCTCCAGGAATATGTATGATAGGAAGAAAAGATTATCTGGTCAGGTGGCCGGGATGAAAGAAGAAAAATTGACAGCCAGATTTTTCCTCTGGTATTCTTGTTGTGTAGGAGAAAGACATCTGTTATTATGTATAAATTCCTGATGATAACTAAATCATAGTAGCATAGGATGGGCATGTGTGAATGGAATGATATCTGCATCAGTGAAAGGAGCATGCATATCAATGATCTCAGATATCCATTTGGGTTTATGAATAATCACAGTAATAGATCTAATGATGAGGGGAGCCTAAGAGGCCATTTAATCTAGCCTTCTCATTTTATAGAGAAAGAACTGAGGATCAATGAGATTTTGACTTGTCCAAGGTCATACAGGTAGCAAATAGCAAAAGTGGTGTCCTAACTCTTGTCTTCTGAAGCCAAATCCAGTGCACTGTGCAAGGTTCTATGTTAAACATTGAGGATTCAGAAGTAAAAGTGAATAATATTTTTTTTCTTTTAGGACACTATCCTGGGGCATACAACATGTGAAATAGTTAAGTATGCACAAAATACTTCAAGATAATAGAGAGAGCAGTAGCAACCAGGAAGATCAGGAAAGACTTTCCATAACAGGTAGCACCTAAGCTAAGCCTTAGGAAGGCTCAAATGAAGCTGAGGATGCTCAGAGACAGAGGTTAAGAGAGCATGTATTTCATGTAAGGATGACAACTTGTGCAAATAAATATAGTTAAAAGATAGAATGCCAAGTTCAGGGAATAACAAAGATAGGCATGCCCAGCAGGATGTGTACAACATATAGTGCACATTATCACAATAGCTTCAAACTCCCAGAGTTGTTGTATAAATGTCAGGTAAAAGCTAAAGTTCTATGGTCATTGGAGATTCTTCCTGGTGTCTCTGATATTACCCTCCATTCTCATTAATTAATTGCACCACATTGAAATTTCACTACCCATGGTTATGAGAAGGAATTGAAATTACTAGGTAAAAGCTCTTTGCATGGTGGCAAAAAATTAGAAACAGAAGGTGTACTCATCAATTGGAGAAAAGCTGAATACATTACGGCATATGTATGTGATGGAATTCTTTTGCATAATAAGAAATAAAGAAGGGTTGGTTTAAGAAAAACATAAAAAGACTTCTATGAACAGATGCAAAGTGAATTGAGCAGAATCAGAAGAACAACTTATACAGTAACATAATACTGTAAAGATAAGCAACTGTGAAAGACTTAAGAACTC
The DNA here is from genome assembly GCF_900497805.2 of Vombatus ursinus. Classification (NCBI taxonomy): domain Eukaryota; kingdom Metazoa; phylum Chordata; class Mammalia; order Diprotodontia; family Vombatidae; genus Vombatus; species Vombatus ursinus. The sequence goes on from NW_020954585.1 coordinate 34,732,549, forward strand.
TGTTCAACCCAATAAAACCAACCATAGTTTGAGAGGATTCATAATGAAAAATACTACCCATCTCCAGATAGAAAAGTGATATACTCAGGGTGTAGATTGAAGGATTTTTTTTTAGCATGGCTAATGGAAACATTTGTTTTACTTGACTGTATGTATTTGTAATGAGTTTTGTTCTTCTTACTTTGGCAATGAGGAGGAGAGAGGGATAGTGGGAGGGACAATAATCAGAACTGGAAATAAAGTAAAATCGCATTTTATAAAGATACTACTCGCTAAAGCATATGTACAGGGATAAAAAATTTAGTAAGACTACATTAAGATAATTAAATACTTTTCTTCCCTCATTAAGGTCTTTGTGTATTAGAAGTTTATTCCCTTCTCCCCTACTGAATCTGAACCAACATTCACATGTAGAAGTTTAAGGGGAATATATATAAGGACCCTTTTCAAAGGGTCTTTGATTGTCATTTGAGAGAACAACCCATGACAGTTCCTGACACTGGTCAAGCAATTTAGAGGCAAAACTTCTATATTAATTAGCTATTATATAATTTTCATTGCTTCTACTGTCCTATATATAGTTAAGTAATTCTCATTGTTTCTTGCTTTCTTTTCCTTTCACATCCAAAGTCAGCTCAGAAAGCTACTTCTTATTTCCCTAATAATAACTTCATAGATGAGCACCCACTGGGCTCCAAATAACTTTATGGGTCATAGATAAAGTCTTCCATATACCTCTTGATTACCAACCTTGAATAAATTCAGAAATATTTCAATCCCCTATTCCCATCTCCCTCAACCAATTACTGCAACTCAAAAATTTGAAAGCATAGGAGATCTAGAAGTGGAATTCATCATACTTCCCACCAAATGCTATGCTTGTACCCTTGAAAAGGACAGAGCATCTCTAATTCATGCCTGAGAGAGGACTTTTCCTATTCAAAAGGGTGAACTAGGAAGCCATTTGGGAGCTGCCACCCACACACACCCTCCAAATCTGGATGCAGACTTAGGGGACTGTAGCATCCTACTCTTATCTCCAGCCGTCCTCTGGCTTCAATTAGCTATGCAGAATAATATTCATTAAGTCTTATTTGAAAATGTTAATTTTGTGCATTCATGCACTTTCTTCTTTTCTCTTTGATGGAGTTATTGAGTTACTACAATTATTCATTTGGAGATGCTTTAGACATCAAGAGGGGCGTATGGGATGTTCAAGGAGGACTAGAATCTCTGGCATGTGGGTTTGCTGAGCTCTTTTCAGGGCTGCTCATCTACCTTTGGTGTCCACCTGGACCTAACTCTTACCTATGGCTCTAAAAAATTGTACATAATATACAAAGAACTTTGTCTGATCTATGAGAATGAGTCATTCCCTAATTGATAAATGGTCAAAGTATATGAACACACAGTTTTCCAGCAAAGAGATCAAAACAACTTATGGTCATATGAAAAAAAATGCTCTAAATCATTATTAATTAGAGAAATGCAAATTAAAACAACCATGAGATATCATTTTACACCTACCAGATTGGCTAAAATGACTGAAGGGGAAAGTGACAAATGTTGGAGGGGATGTGGAAAAATAGTGGAATTGTGAACTGATTCAACCATTTTGGAGAGCAATCTGGAATTATGCCCAAAGAGTTATTAAACTACCTATACCCTTTACCCAGCAATACTGTTGTGGTCTTGGGTTGGTGGGAACCCCAAAATTCAAAGGCAAAAGGCACAGGTCCTGACTTGAAAGAATTCAATTCAAGTCGTCTTTCAGTCAGGGACAATATTTGTTGTTTTGGCAATAGAAGCTGGTTTTTAAGAACCTGAGGTAATTGTGAAGCTAATAACAAGTGGGCCAGACTTAAGGAATCTAAGCAATTTAATGGGACCCTTATATTACAGAAAGACTGTGAGAAGATCTGGATGTGATCAAGGAGTGGTCAATAGCTTGAGGTGACTGGGAGGTAATGGAGAAGGGGTCTAGATGGAATTAAAGAGTGGCAAAAACAGCCTGGGGTGGGGCCAGGTGCAGACAATGAAGGGCTGGGCTGGGTTAGAAGTAACAGAAAATTGAAGGTTAGAGCCACAAGGAAAGGAGAGTTGAAAGGATTATTCTGGGATGAGCCTCAGGAGAATACCAGGGACTGGGCTAGATGGGAAAGTTCAGGGGCTTTTCCTTTTCCAGGTCCAGATCCCAAAGACACGGTCTTTTCCTTTTAGGGGTTCAGATTCCATCCCCATAAATACCACTACTAGGTCTACTTCCAAAGATAATTAGGGAAAAAGGAAAAGAACCTAACTGTTCTAAAATGTTTATAGCAACTCTCTTTGTGGTGTTAAAGAACTAGAAATTGCAGGGATGCCCATCAACTGGTGAATGACTAAACAAGTTGTGTTATATGATTGTGATGGAATACTACTGTGCTATAAGAAATGATGAGCTCAATGATCTTAGAAAAACATGGAAAGACTTGCATGAAATAAGAGTGAAATGAGCAGAATCAAGAGAACATTGTTTACAGTAACAGCAATATTGTTTGAAGAACAATTTTGAGCAGGGCAGCTGGGTGGCATAGTGGATGGAGCACAGCCCTGGGGTCAGGAGGATCTGAGTTCAAATCTGACCTCAAACACTTTACACTTACTAGCTGTGTGACCCTGGGTAAATCATTTAATCCTGACTGCCTTGCAAAAAAAAAACCAAAAAACAAAAAAGAACAACTTTGAGTGAATGTTATTTTGACTGTTATAAACAGTCAAATTAACTATAAAGGACACATGAAGAAAGATGCTATCTGACTTCAGAGAAAGAATTGATAAATGTAAGTATGTATAGAATAATTTTATGTCCATATGTATACACATATATAGAAACACACACATATAAATACATACATACATATATCTATCTATATCTGTATCTGTATCTATATCTATATCTATCTATATACATATATGTGTATATATATATATATACACCTATTTGTATCTAATGGTGTCCATCTCTAGGGAGGGGGGAAAAAAGAAATTTATATAGCTTTGTTATTTAGGATAGCAAATTGTACATAGTAGATTTACAGTTTCATGTGCAATATCTCTTTTTTTAAATTATCCTATATTATGGAAATGCTTGTTTTATTCCATAAATTAAAAATAAAATGCAATAATGTGTGAAAAAAGGGGAAGAAGAAGCTATAACATGTACAGTGGTCACACCCTAATAAAACCATTTTAACAGGCTAAACCAGGTTGAGGGTAATTGATAAACCTCAACCCCATTGATGAGTTAGGGGGATGTCTATCCCAAGCATGTAAAGATTTCCCACAATGGAAATGGTAGATGACAACAATACAGCTATGAAGGCAGTTGAAGCAGGCACTGTGGAGTGCTTAGAGCTTGGTCAGACATCAACGATGTCAAGGTCACTGCATCCTAGGCTTGCCAGTCATCCTGACTTTTGTCTTGCCATTGGACTTCAATTATTTTGGAAAAGTAATGATTTTGTGCAACTTTGCCTCTCTTAAATGCAATTCACTTATGAGTCAAGACATCAACTCATGATGTCATTGGTCTTCTTCATGAAATGAAAACAACAGTCATCAAGTACAGGAATTGAAATGAATAGGGGAAACTAGTAGTCAATCTCATTTTAAAACCTGACCTCACAAGAAATTAAAGCTATCTATAATCATATGAAAAAATGCTCTAAATCACTATTGATTAGAGAAATGAAAATCAAAATGACTCTGAGGTACCATATCACATCTATCAGATTGGCAAACATGACCAAACAGGAAAATGATAAATGTTGGAAAGGATGTGGGAAAATTGGGACACTAATGCATTGTTGGTGGAGTTGTGAACTGATCCAACCATTATGGAGAGCAACCTGGAACTATGCCCATATGCCATATTTTATATGGCTATAAAAATGTGCATAACCTTTGACCCAGCAATACTACTTCTGGGTCTGTAACCCAAAGAGATCATAAAAACAGGAAAAGGACCCATATGTACAAATATATTTATAGCAGCTCTTTTTGTGATGGCAAAGAACTGGAAATTGAGGGGATGCCCATCAACAGGGGAATGACTGAACAAGTTGTAGTATATGATTATGCTGGAATGCTATTGTGTGATAAGAAAGTATGAGCAGGATGATTTCAGAAAAAACCTGGAAAGACTTACGTGAACTGATGCAAAGTGAAGTGAATACAACCAGGAGAACACTGTACAAAAAGCAATATTGTATAATGATCAACTGTGAATGGTTTGGCTTTTCCCAGCAGTACAAAGATCCAAGATAGCTCCAAAAGATTCATAATGGAAAATATTATCTACATCCAGAGAAAGAACAATGGAGTCTGAATGCAGATGGAATATACTGGAATGAATGCAGATGAATATACTATTTGCTTTCCTTTTCTTTTGTTGTTTTGTTCTGTTTCTTCATTCTCATAGTTCCTCCCATTAGTTCTAATTCTTCTTTACATCATGACTAATGGGAAAATATGCTTAATATAAAAATATCCATAGAGCCCATATCAGATTGCATGTTGTCTTGGGGAGTGGGGAGGAGAAGGAAGGGGAGAAAATTTAAAACTCAAAATCTTATGGAAGTGAATGTTGAAAACTAAAAATATATAAATTAGTTATTTTTTAAAAAAACTTGACCTCACAAAGAAAGTCCTGATTCAAATTGTTTTATTTAACCAGTAGCTCTAATATAATGTGATGTAGTCAACTGTCTTAGAACTTCATTTTGTGTAGCCTTCAGTCCTTTGTTTCCTTCATAGAAATTAAACAACAATAACACCATTTATCTTCTTTACTTTAGGAGCATTAAATAAAACTCTCCATCTTATAATAATTTGCATGCAACAGCACAATTCATTATTGATTCATTAATTAAATAGATTTTTAACCTATTCTATTCATCAAAGTTGATCATCAAGTTACAATTTTTTTTTTTAGGCCACAGCAATGCTCTGCTTAAGGAAAGGAAGGAATTATAAGGATGAATGTAATTATGAAGCTCTTGCCAAATAGTTCAGTATGTCATCATGGAGCAGTAGAAAGAATGCTGGATCTAGAGTCAGAGAATTTACATCAAATTCCACTTATAATCTGGTGACCTCTTTGGCAAATCAAATAACTTCTATGGAGTCTTGCTTTCTTTTCTGTTAAATGGAGGAGAGGTGCATTAAATTACTTCCAAGGTCCTTTCCAGATCTAATTGGAAATATAGAACTAAAATGGAAATGCGGGATCAAAATTCAAGATATAGATTTTGACATTGTCTTCATAGGGATCATAGTGGGAGATAGGAAAATGGATGAACTCTGCAATGGAGAAAATATATAGGAATAAAAATAGATAAAAGTATTGGGAAGTTAAAAGTTAAGAGAAGCTATAACAGAAAAGGATGCTGAAAAAAGATCTAACAAAGATAGAAGAAATAGGATAGTATAGGATCACAAAAACAGTGATAAATTCATTTAAAAGGAACGATCATGTGAAAAATGGCAGAGAAGTCAATGAGGATAAGAGCTGAGAAGAACACTGAATTTAGCTATGATTCATTACTTTTGTAGCACCCCCTTGAGGAGGTCAAAGAATTATACTGGACAACAATGATGGATGTCTGCTGGCCAGTACAGGAAATCCCCAGTGTACTCTGACTCAAGGACTAAAAAGGTTGTACTTTTGTCTAAAAGGACACTCTGACCTCCTCATGCTAAAGAAGAGAAGGGAAAGCAGAAATTTCGTAAGAGGTGAGGAGTGAGTGAGTAGTGATGAAAGAGACGTCAGAAACTTTAGCACTGTCCCAGGGAGAAGCTTCAAGAAGTCTTGATGAGAAAGTAGATTCTATGAGGTGTTAATCTCTGCCCAAGTAGCTTTATTTAGCCTTGATGCTACAGGCAGGGAGAAGAGGAAGATGCTGGAAGTGCTGATATTGGGATTATTTGAATAGGGATATACAGTTCTATACCTGTTGTGCTACAGAGACAAAAACCATTGATTCTCTATTTCCATCTTCTGCCTTTCCCCCACCTTCTTTTTTCTTTCTCTTAGGAAGAGATATATCTGCATTATCTATCTTTGTGCCCAGAACTGAACACAATACTCTAGGAGTGGTCTGTCTAAAGTAGAGTACAGTAGGAATAACACCTCGTTAGCCCTGAATGCTGAGATTTTTGGAAGGCAGTTTACCTTTTCGTGTGTGACATAACACAGTGTTGATGAACAGTGAGCTTACAGTTCAGAATCCCAAGATCTTTTTTTCAGACAAACCACTATCTAAGTATCTGTCATATTGCACTTACATGGTTGATTTTTTTTATACATTTATCCCTTCTGAACTCCATCTTATTAGATTCAGCTCAAAGTTCTAGCCTGTCAATATCTATTTTGGATCCTAACACTATTATCCACCGCTTTTGCTACCACTCTTTGCCTTGTGTCACCTCCAAATTCAAAAAGCATTCCATCTAAGTTACAGAAGAAAAGACCAGAGCATAGGTGCACAGAAAAGTCAGGCTAGAGAATTCAGAAGGTCAGATCACACTAGCAAGCAAGGTTGAATTCTTCTCCTAGTGCAAATGACATTTTATCTCTTCCTTGTTTTATGCCGCCATCTGAATGTGGGTGACTCTCGACCAAAAGCTACCACAGAGAAGGAATGTTAAGGGACTAGCTCCAGAAATATTTATCTCAGGCTAGGTCTCTAGTCAATTAGAGGAGTGGGAACTCTGACTCAAATAAATCTAGCTCCCAGATGGTGTCTTCTGATAGTCCGTATGACAGCCAAAAGGTCAGAAGCCTACAGAAAAATTTTGTCCCTGAATGAGGCAGGAACAGAGATGTTGGATTCACCTAATAATGCCTAAAATACCAATTTCTTTTTAATCCTTTTGTTTGAAGACCACTGTTAACAATACAAGCATTAATTTGTGGTAACAAAAGCTACAAACAACAGTGATTGAAAAAATAATAATAATGTAATGGGGCATTACCATGAAGGACATGGAAGAATCTGAACATATGTTAAATTCAAAGATATATGGAAAGACTTACATGAAGTGATAGGGAATTAAGAAAGCAGAGTCTTAAGCTCAGTAAACAATGCAAATAAAGTTAGTGTAAAGAGGCAACAAAACTCTAGTCAGATAAAATGGTCAATATTAGAAATATACTGTCAAAGATAAAGTACACATCCCTCCTTACTTATAAATGAGGATTATATTTTATATCAAGCATGTCCAGAGATTTGTTGTAAGGTATCTGATGTGTCAAAACAAGCTATATAAAAAATTTTAACTTAAAAAAATACAAATGAGGGCAGCTAGGTGGTACAGAGCTCTCACCTGAGAGTCAGGAGGACCTGAGTTCAAATCCCGCCTCAGACACTTGACACTTACTAGCTGTCTGACCCTGGGCAAGTCACTCAACCCTGATTGCCTCACCAAAAAGCAAAAAAAAAAAAATACAAATGTTAGCTAGAAGCAATATTATATTAAATCTATGTCAGGCATCAGCATATTATCTGGAATTCATTTGTCAAATTAACTTAAGTCATCAAGCAGGGAACTGAGCAAATAGAACTTGTAAATGAAGAGAAATAAAATCATTGGCTACCTGAGAACAAACACCTAGTTAGTCAAGAAATACCATAATGGCACTGAGTACCCAGAACGGAACAAAGTGTCAAGAGAGAGGCTTAAGAAATTGGGGAATAGGAAGAAGAATCCAATAGTGTCAGCCTTGTCTTCCTTATCTATATAAAGGAAATGTTTAGACTAAATAATGTGTGGGCTTTCTTTTAGCTCTAATATTATATGGATCTGCTTTATAAACTTTACCTACCTACCTTACAATTTTGAATGGGTACAACCCTGCTCACGGTTCTAGAGTTTGTGAAGATAAGAAAAGTAGGAAAATTGAATCAAAGGATTAGTAAATTTGGCTACCTCTAGCATAACGCATAACTATGAATGAGATTGCAGCAGGAAAAAAAATGCAGTGTTGATAGAATCGTTCTTTCTATTAGCAAACACATTTGTAGTTGTTTTTATTGTTGCTACAGCAGCAGCAGTTGTTTTTAAGACATTAAAGACATAAGCTCATTTCCATGACCAGCTAATGGTATGGTAAAATACCATGTCTATCTAATTTAATAAAAGTCTTTTGTGACACAAGTGTAGTAGGAGAAAACTTAGAGTTAGGCTGTCTAACATTGGTGAAATTACAATTGTTACGCCATTTTAAATAGGATGTTTTTGCCAATAAATTGCCCTTGTTTGTCTCTCTCAAACAAACTTCTACATCCAAGAAAAACATCTGCTACAATTAAAGAGTAATTTACTCCAGTTACCAAGGTTGTCAAAAAACATTTCTCCTTCTGACCCTTTCTTTCTAGTTTCTCATTCCAATCAAAGAGTGTTAGAGACAAACTATTTGTTAAATAGATTGCAGAACTTAAAGCCAATTTATTTTGTATATCTAAAGCAGGGATTCTTAACTTGGGGCTCATGAACTTGACTTATAGATTCATTCTCCCTCTCTCTCTCTCTCTCTCTCTCTCTCTCTTTCTCTCTCTCTCTTAATTTTAATAAAACTGGTTTACTTGTTTCTGTTTTAATCCTATGTATTTTATTGTATGCATTAAAAACATTATTCTCAGAAGGGGTACATGGGATATGTCAGACTTCCAAAGGGGTATATAACAACAACAGCAACAAAAATGTTAAGAATCACTAATATCCAAAAAAGCTTCACTACTTTTAGCTAAAAGTACTCACAGATGAGGATTACTACTAGGGTGGAAAATTTTATTTTGAAATAGAAGTTCCTGATGCTTACAATATGATGCCTCCCACAGTAAGATATTTGACTAGAATCTGGCAATCTAACCTCATGGAAATGGGAAAAATCTGTCTAAGTTTACTGAAAGTGCATTCATTTGATGACACTGGATGGTCTCCAACAAGGGCATTAAAGAATGTTGTGTGGGATTAATCTCTATTTACCATTCTTTTGAATTTTGATGATCCTTTGAACATTGATTGCTACATTATTTGTAGAACAATATAATGTTAAGAATTACAAAAGATGATGAAGAATTACAGAACTAGTGTGCTGTGTGTGCGCCTCAAAGTTGTATCTATCACTTTAAAAAGAAAAGCCAACAACCATTGTTCAGTATCACCTTTTCACCAACCCTTCTAGACAGCTGGTGGCACACTGCACACAACACTGGTCCTAGAATCAAGAAAAGATGAGTTCAAATCCAGCCTCAGACACTTATTAGCTGTGTGACACTGAGCAAGTCACTTAATCTCTGTTTGCCTCAGTTTCCTCAAATGGAGATAATAATAGCACCTTTTTTATAGGGTTGTTGTAAGGAGAAAATGAGATAATATTTGCTTGAAGAAAAAAAGCACTGAGCACATAGTTGGTGCTATATAAATGTCCCCCCCTTTCCCCTTACCCCTTCCTACCAGCCCCATTGGCTTGAACTAATAGTGTCACTATGTTGTACTAAAGAGAACCTTCTTAAGTGTGCATTTCACATGGAAAATTCAACAAGAATACAAGACTTTGTGCATGTTTGATTTTAAAAGTTGTTTGCTTTAAAATGTTTACTTTTCTGAATCCATACTTTATAACATACTGATAATATTCTTGAGAAATTAAAAAAAAATACTCACTAAAATTTGCTCATGCTTTTTAATAGCCCACAGGGTTGATTCTCTGCCCAGCCTAGAGCTAAAATTGTGCTTGCTCACTGTCCCTTTAGAAAGGTAATCAGGGTCTACCAGTGGACTTCTTTCTGTTATACAGGATTTGGCAAACTATGGCCCATAGGCCAGACATGTCTTTTTATTTTTGGATAGCCTGTGAGCAAAAAATGGTTTTTATATTTTTAAATCATAAATTTAAACATATACAAAAACAGGCAACAGGCCAGATTTGGCCCACAGACTATAGTTTACTGGCCCCAGAATAAGGTAATGAGACAGTACAATTTAGTGCATAGCAATTCCTTCAGTTCTTCCAGAAATATTGACCTAATTAGATGGCTCTGAATGCCAGAAGGCATAAGATCATTATGTATATCCTAATGGTATGTTTATTCTACTTGATGTAAGCATATATTTGGGGGAAAAATTGTAATTTACTAAAATAATAATAATAAAATGAAAGGTAAGCTTAATAACAAGCAATTAAAAGAAGCAGCATGCAGCTCACCACCTGTTTCCTCCAACCTCTTCTTCCCATACCTCCCTTTAGTCCTGGAAAGATGTCAATCCACTTGTCCCATTTCCCTGAACTGGCTTTTCAGTACAGAAGACAAACTATCAGAGTAACATCAATAAATTTTGTGTTTCTTAATGTAAGACCTAGACAGCTACAGAAACTCCAGGTCACACTTTTGCCATATTACCAGTGAGCAATTAAATAGGATTATGGAAACTCTAATATAGTTTCCCAGGAATTAGAGGCTTTGGATGCTAGGATCAGGTCCTTGTTTCTCAGAGGTTTTCTCTACTTTTTCTCCTCTCTACCACCCCCTCAGCTCTCTGGAGTTTCATTGTATCATTTATTTTCCTGTCCTTTTCTTATTCATTCAACTTCTATCTATCACTGTATTACTACCTATATATCATTTCTAAACTTCACACATTGGGAGTGCTCACCACTAAGTGAATTTTGATGTCCTACACTGCTAAAATGCTCTATAATTAGAAAGCATTTGATTGTGTTATCCTTTAATTGTTCAAATGTAGTAGAAAGTTGAAAGAGAATATTATCATCATAAAATCAGCTCACTTTTCTACCTCAGTTACGTTAGTCTGAATTAATCAGTATAGCGTTATTACAAGAAATGTATGATTTGGTTTCTTTTTTAATGAACATTCTTTGGAATGTTATCCAGGGTTCAATCCGTTAATAAAAGGCTCTCCTCAATGATGGAGATTGATTCCTCTGCCAGGGTGAGGGGGCAGGGTTGGTGAAAGCTGAGGAGAGATCTGGTAACTTCTGGCTTCTAGCTTTGAGACAAGATATATGTGTTTCCAGATTCTCTTCAGGGAGAGGTAAAGGGAAAAAAATGATTCTGGGAAGGAGCCAGCATATAGAAAAACCAAAACCTTGATCATATCCCTAATCTTTAGCTTACAACATGGAGACTTTAAGGAAGTTCCCATTGGGTGAAATCTGGGACTTTCTCTCTTGGCTGATCTGAGAAGTTTCACTCTCAGCAGGAGAGCTCATTTACTTTGTATATTGTTTGATATATTTTCATCTGTATAACTTCCTTGATTTCTTTTTCTCATCGGCTTGGACACATGGGGTTTATATGTTCTCCACTACGGTCTTTGAGTAACTGGTATTTGGAGGGAAGGAAAGTCTAGCCTTCGATATATATCATGAGCCACACCTTCCCTCTTAGGGAGAGCTATCAGGAAGGCAACTTGAAACTAAAAAATTACTTCCCCTAGGTAAAAATATTTAGGAGGGACAAAAAACCATAATTCTAGCGCATTACCCTACCACTCTGAGAAGCAGAGTGGCCAGCCTCATGGCCCCAATCTAACACTCCCTTCCTGGTAGGAATCAGTGTCCCTTTAAAGAAAAGTGTCCAGAAGAAAGTCTAGAGATATCCATTTATTCCTCCCTGTAAGCCACACCTAAACAGAACTAGCTGAAACAAATAACCTATATAAGCAAAACACACACACACATACACACACACACACACACACACACACACACACACCCCCTTCATTAGCGTTACTCTTCATCTATGACATATGAAATACTAATATATGTGAAGCAGAATTGGAGTCTCCTTTGTAGGTGAGGACCCCTTGGACAATGAGTCACATTAATTTATACCATTTAAATTTAATTTGCTAAAATAACTTGGTTCCCAGGCACACTCTCTTGGTTTCCTTACCAGGCTGACAACTCTTCCTCAGTCTCCTGTACTAGATAATCATCAGTCTCTTGCCTCCTTAATTTGAATATTTCCAGGGCTCTCCCCTGGGCATTGTCATTTTTCAGTCTACATGCTCTCTCCTGAAGATCTCATCAACTTCAGTAGATTCAATTATCGTGTATATATAGTGATTGCTCCTTAATCTAGCCCTCTCCTAACTCCAATCACTCATTGTCAACTGCCAGCTAGATGTCTCACCTGGATATATCATAGGTATCTTAAAGTCAATAAGTGCAAAAAAAGAACTCATTATCTTCAGTCTTTAATCTGTATCTCCTTTGGGATCTTATCAAATATTTTCTGTGATATATAGTATTTTTTATTTTTAGAAACAAATATGCATGTTTATTTCTTTTTAACAAGTTTTTTATTATTATTTTCTGTTTCTTGGATTGCTATAGTTATCCAAGTATCCCTCCCCCTCCCCTTTCCCTCCCAGAGAGTCATACTATATGACAAATAGTATTTTTAGAGACAGAAAAAAATCAGTACAACTAATCAATACATTAAGAGTCTGAAAATGTGCAATGTGTAACACCTGTGGACTTCCTACCTCTACAAAGGGGGTAGTTTGGGGCATCTTCTCATATCTCTTCATTTGAGTCCTGCTTGATTTTTATAATTGTGTTACATTTACTTTTTTGTTTTTTTTGGTGTGTAGGTTATTTTTTTATTTAAATTGTTGTAGTTAACAGTGTATGTTTTCTTGGCTCTGCTTATTTCATTCTGCATGAGTTCATATAGATCTTTCCATGCTTCTCTGTATTCATCATACAAATCATTTCTTACTGCACAATATTCCGTTGCATTCATGTACCACAATTTATTTAGCCATTCTCTGATTGATGGACATCTATTTTGTTTCCAAGTCTTAGCTGTCACCAAAAGTGCTACTATAAATAACAAATGTAATCTTGATAGTTATATGAGGGAAATTCAAAATAGAAAAATACAGACCAGTATTCATAATAAATATTAATACAAGATTATAAACAATATTAGCAAAGAAGCTATAGCAACATACAAAAAAAAAAAGACATTCCTCCAACCAGGCTGAATTTAGACCAGAAATGAAAGGTTTGTTGGATAATACAAAAACTATAAACATAATAGATCATAAGAATAACAAAATTAATAATCACATGACTATATCCATAAGGACTAAATAAAGCTTTTAAACCCCCCAAAATCACACATTTCAGTTTTTTAAAGCTAAAAAAGAATAGGAATTAATTGATGTTTTCATAGTATGGTAAGTAGTATCTTTAAAAAAAAAAAGAGGTAACATTACGTGTAACAGGGATAATTTAGAGGATTTTCCAAGAAGATCAGGGGTAAAGCAAGGATATGCATTATCAATACTATTATTTGCTACAATAGTAAAAATGATAGCTATAGCAAGAAGACAAGGTAAAAACAAAACAAAACAGGGAATAAAAGAGAAAGCAAAAGTATCACTGTTTTGCTGGTTTATGTAGAGAATTCCAGGGAATCAACTGAAAAATAAATAATTCCAACAAAGTTGTATGACAGTAGTGACAAGCTCAAATAGAAATGAGGGTCACTAAATGGCATATATGGATGTCTGGGACCACATATTGACCTAGAAAACCACACATGTTTATGTGTTTCTTTTTTTAAGTTGATATGTTTTTTTAAAATTAATTCAACAACACATTAAAATCAGAGAGGAAATAAACATAAATATAAAAAGAAACATTATTAGAAATTTAAAAATTTGTTTTCAATAGTTGCATGAAATTGATATTTATATATGTATACTTATTGTGTATGTACATAAATCAGAAAAGAACCAGTTACAGATTAAAAGAACATAAAATTTTATGTTTTGATATAGAATTGATTCAAAATCATTACAGAAGTAAATCACTACAAGGAGATTGAAATTAATCTAATATTGTTTACTAGAAACTTGGCACCTTTTGCCAGAAACTATTTTATCAATATTGTAAGAAACTATTTTATCAATATCAGGTATAAGTTTTTGTGGTAATTCAATTTTCACGTGGATGATAAATGTTCATTTGTTAATTTTGTCTATGTGAAGTTTTAATAGGCTTCAGGAGTGAAAATAACTGCTCACATACATATGTATCACCAAACATTGCTAAGGTTCTTGCAGCAAACATTCATATTTCAACAAATGTCTTGGTAAATAAGAATAAAAATCTGGAACATTAGCTTCATTATACTTGTCTTTTAGCATTCTGAACAATGAATTTCAACAAGTTCCATTTGAATGTTACTTTTTACTCTCTCAATATCGAAAGAAAATGAAGCACTTTACAATAAAAAAAAACTTTTTCACACATTTCAAATCTTTCAAAACATCTTTCAAATTCAAATATAATTCCTGAATATTTATGGCCCAGTTGCTGAAATTACAAGAACAAAATGACTCTTGATAAAAATTTTACATGTAGGAAAATGAATAAAATCACAATTTTTAGTTGCCTTTACCCAAGACAAAGTTTTATCTTAAATACTTTGATGAAATTGTATACATACATTACAACTTGATTTCATCCCTCAAGTTTTAAATTCAACTCATTTAAAAGTCTTAATATACCAACAATCAAAGCCAAATTCTGAAACCAGTTCTTATTATTCAGTTTTTCTGGTGACTTTCCTTTCATTTCTAAAAATGTTTTGATTTTGTGATTAAGTTGCCAAAATCACTTCAAAAGCTTATTACAGGAAAGCCAGTGAACTTCTGTATAATAAACTTTCCTGCTCAATTTCAATTTCTAAGAGTAGTGAAGAAAATTGTCATTGATTCATCTATAACCACACACACTAGTTTTGATAATGGAAGATTACTTTTCTAAAAGCCCATGTACTTCCTAAAAAGTATTTTTGTCACACTTATTCTTGCAAATAAATGCATCTACTTGAGCCAGTCCAGGAATATACATATTAATTTCATCAATTTCAATCAGATAATTTTCCATTTTGATGTCAGCACTAATTTCATTCATTTTTTTTTACAACAGTGTTTCATGATAATAAAACAGTCTAAAAAGTTTTAACTTTTTCAGGACAGAGAATTCGAGAAGCCTTTACTATACACTCCTTCACAAATTCACTTATCACTAAAACATTTTAAAAGTTTAGCTACTAATTCTGAGATAACAGAACTAGTTTTGACCACACTCTCACTGTCTTCATTGTTTCTTGTAAATATTTTTTGTTGTTTTTGAGGTATATATTTCTAATTTCTTAATTTATCGTTTCTTATTTTACTTAGGGGCAGCCATTTTCTTTATATATTTTATATAAGGTTCTGACATCTACCATGTACCACAAACTTAACTCCAGTTTCCACTACATATGTCAAGCTGGGCCTTCCTCCTGTCCTTCTCCCCACCACCTTGGTATGAGCTTCCTGATGAGATGAAATTATTAACCATTATCAAGCAAACTACCTCCTTACTTCCCACCTATCACTTCCCCACCTCCTCCAAAATTACCAACAGAAACTAGATATTTGAGAGTAGACAACTAGACTCAACCACTTCCACACTAATCAATGCTTACAGAAAAGAATCAGTATACACAGTAATAAGTTATCCATTTTTATAACTATAAAAATGCATTCCAAGAAAATTTCATGATTTTTAGTTTTAAAATATAATATTATCTACAGCTTATTGTATTCTTAGTTATTTTGTTAAATATTTCCCAATTACATTTTAATCTGACTAGGGCTACACTAGGGCATGTTGTAGACTATGTGTATAACATCTTATACAGGTAGAACATAAAATATACCCAAATACATCATCAACCTTTCTGCATATTATCAACAAAACCCAGCAGGAAGAGATAGAAAAAAAATTCCATTTAAAATATTTACAGAATGTATAAAATACTAGGGAGTCTACCTACCAAGACCCACACAGCAACTATATGGATACCACAAAAAATACTCTTTTTAGAAATACAGACCTAAATAATTGAAGAAATATACATTGCTCATAAGTCAAACAAATATAATAAAAATGATAAAATTACCTAAATTAATTTACTTACTATCATACAAATTAAGCAACAAAAAAAATTACTTTATAGAGCCAGACAAAATAATATTGAAATTCATCTATAGCAACAAAATATCAAGAATCTCAAGAAAAAATAATGAAATTAGTGGGACAAAAGGGGCTTAGCAGTACCAGATCTCAAATTATACTACAAAAGATTAACCTGGAAAATTATTAAATGCTAATTAAAAATAGAGAGATCAAGCAGTGAGAGATATTAAGTACACAGTATATATAACCCACATGCAAACACCTTTCCAATCTTCTTATGTTTTACGCCATAGTATATACTCTGCAAACCAATGCATGTACTGTGACTCTGGTCCCCTCGTCCCACAAACAAGACACTCGATCTCACAACTGTAGGCATTTTCATTGGCTATTCCCCACACCTGGAATGCTCTCCCTCCTCATCTCTGCCTCTTCCCTGGCTTCCCTGGCTTCCCTGGCTTCCTGCAAGTCCCTAGATGTTTCCTAGTAATAAGAAAAGAGAGGAGCAGAAAAGAAGAGTGGTCTTAGGGTGGGGGTCCAGAAAGGACTTAATGGAAGCCAGGGAAATCAGTAAATGGCCATGAAAAGGGAGAGCATTCCAGGAATAGGTGACAGACTAAGAAAATGCCCAGAGGTGAGATATGGAGTGACTTGTCCATGGAATAGCAAAGAAGTCAAAGTTACTGGATCAAAGAGTATGTGTTGGGGAGTGATGTGTAAGAAGACCAGATAGATCAGAGGGCTCTAGGGTATGAAGAGTTATGAAGCATTTTGCATTCGATCCTGGAAGCAATAGGGAACCACTGGAGATTATTAAGTAGAGGAATGACATTGTCAGAACTGTACTTTAAGCTAAATATAGGATGGTTCTGAGTGGGGGGAGACTTGAGGCAGGCAGACCCACTAACAGCTCACTGTAATAGTCACAGTGTGAGGTGATGAAAGCCTGCACTAGTGTCAGAGGAAAGGAGGGGACATATTTCAGCAAATGATGCAAAACAGCATTAACAACATATTGGATATGGAAGATAAGAGATAGTGGATATGGATATGGATAGATAAGAGTTGAGGGTGACTCCAAGGTTGTGAGCCTAAGGGACTGGGAGGATGGTATTGCCCTCTACAGTAATAGGGAAGGTGGGAGGAGGGAGGATTTAAGGGGAAAGATAATGAGTTCTGTTTTGGACATGTTGAGTTTAAAATGTCTACTGAACATCCATTTTGAGACATCTGAAAGGTAGTTGGAGATGTGATTGGAGATCAGCAGAGAGGTTGGGATAGGTGGATATGAGAATCATCAGCATAGAGATGGTAATGAAATCCATTGAAGCTGATGAAGTGATCAAGTAGTATAGAATAAGAAAAGAAACAGACAGAATCCTAAGGAACAGCTAAAGTTAGAGGTCATGACCTGGATGAGGATCCAGTAAAGGAGAGAGAGGAGTAGTCGGATAGGTAGGAGGAGAATCAGGAAAGGGTGGTGTCCTGAAAACCTAGAGAGAAGAGCTTATCAAGAAAGAGAGGGTGATTAACTGTGTCAAAGGCTGCAGTGAGGTTAAGGAGAATGAGGACTGAGAAAAGACCATTGCATTTGTAAATTAAGAAACCACTGGTAAATTTGGAGAGAGCACTTTCCAATCACAGAATGATAAGGACAGAAGCTGGATTATAAAGGGTTAAGAAAAGAGTGAGAGGAGAGAAAGTGAAGGCACCTATTAGAAACTGGCAATTTGAGTTTAGCTACAAAAGGCAGAAGAAATATTGGGGGATCGTTAACAGGGATAGAAAGATCAAATAATATAATTACCAATCAAATTTGCCTTACCCAAGAAACATCTGACTTAACTTGTCCAATGGAGAGATATGGCTGCCAAAGGCAACACTGGCTCAGAATATAAACTTGTTTTTAAAATCTTACAAATAAGGATGATAGACCAAGTATATATATACAGGATGACATGATTGTGTGTTGAGGGACACATAGATGGTATCTGATGGAGAAGTCATGGGAAAAACCGTAGAACTCATTAACAACTGGGTATTACCTCCTCAGGGGTAATCCATTCAATTCAAAATGGGTACCCAGATGGAGGCTGATATTCTCAGATTCTATAGGCAAATCTATGGAGCTACACATTTAATACTGTAGCTCCTAAGCCTTGACCAGAATCCTTTCTCTTAACAACCAGTCAGTAGACTTAATATTTAATAAAGGTATTTACTATGTTAGTATAGTGAGAAGAGTTAATAAAAAAAAAAATTCCCTCAAGAGCTTCGAGCACACATTCCCACAAATATATACAGATGCATTGTACAGCAGAAAATCTACTGGTTTCCCCACAATGTAGACAGGGACTATGCCTCCTTCCTCTTCCCCTGTAATGTAGTTTAGGCTCACCTTTTCTTTCCCTCTAGTAACTGGGTTTCATTTTCCCTAAAAGGCAATAAAACTGTTCCTAGTACTTGATTTGACCCTCACTCTCTGGAAGGCAGTGAATGACCTTGGTGTCTTTGAAGGCTTCAGCTACCTTCACGGCAGTTGGAACACATTGTTCTCATCAGCCCATTCCACTGGGGGAAATCTTCACATGCTTGGGGTAGACATTCCCTTAACTCACTCATGGCTTTGAGAGGACTGTCCTTTACCCAACCTGGTTTAGCCCACGGGCCACTGGGGTGTGGCCGCTGTACATGCTACTGCTTCTTAGAGCCACAAGTTGGGTGGCAGGTGGACACCAAAAGTGGATGAGCAGCCCTGAAAAAGGGCTCAGCAAGCCCTCATACTAGAGGTGCTAGTCCTCCCTGAACCCCCCATACACCCCAATAGTAGTAATAGTAGTAGTACTTTTGGATAGATAACATATAGAACTTGTCCATCAGTACATATATCCAGGACAGACAGCTCAAATGAACAATTACTGGCCTAAATGGGAGCTAGACCACCCAATTCCCATATACCTGCTCCAACAAAACTGAAATTCACACCTGACAGAATAATGATCAAGAAATCCAGTGAGAAACTAGAGTAAGTGAATTCTTCAATCCCAGAACTGTGTTATCAATGACCTTCAGGACCGCCAGGATTGCAGAGTTAGCAGGGGACAAGCTGCTGCTGCCCACTGCTTTCCCAGCTGCGAGCCAGTATGGAGTCGAAATAACAGGATACAGCTTTTTTAGAAATGCAGGTCACAACTCTTTTAGAGTGAAGGAAGAAATTCCTTTATTCAATTCTCGTGAAAATCAGGTACACACTGAGCACAGAAGTGAGAGTGAGCTTTATACTATTAGTCTGGTCCCCTTGCCCCTCCCTCCAAGACTGGGATTGGTCCGAGTTACAATCAAAAGTTTCACAATTGCTTAGGTTCACAATTCCATATTCTAATTAGAGAAAGCTCAATCTGTGTTATAATTGGTGGAAAATCCTGATCCTTTAGTTAGCATATGCATGAAGTTCACTGAGCCTGAGTAGTAACAGATTGTTATGCTGGGACATTGACTCCCAACCAGCTTGGACTGGTTTGGGCCTTGGGCTGTAAAGACAGGAACCATGCTGTCTTAACTGGCCTGAGGAATGTCACTATCCCCTTAATTAGTTAGCCATTCAGTACCTTTCCTATTTTTTTTTTTCAACTTATGTGGGAACCTAATAATTCAGCATTTCTCACAACTACATAAAAGCTTAGAGAGAATTCTGTGGGCAATAGGAAACTTCTTCCCCAAAAACCAATCCTAGTTTCTTCCAGCTGATACCCTGTCTTTAATAACTCAACCACCCAAAAGAGGAAAGTGGCTGAGCAGCTGTATAGAACCCTATTATAGCTCTCTTTGATCTAAGGAGTTGCTAGCCACTGGGCAACCACCAGTCTGCTGATGCAAATTAAGCTATTTATCTTCTAGCCTAGCCTAACGACTTCTAGTCAAATGGAGCAAGATGGGAGGAATTATTCTTCCAGAGGTTCTTAGGATGTTCCTGTTAAGGAATTCTTCAACTGGTGGAATTTTGTTACCTTTGTTGCATCTGTGAGGACTTGAAGATGCACCCCAAAATGGAAGACTGATGAAAGGGGCTAAAGGGACAGCTTGGGTTAAATCCAACAGATTAAGTGAGGCAGAGTTGCTTAAAGTCCTCAACCTCACTCTCTCTTCCAGAGTCATTGAAGTCTAGAGGCAAGACAAAAATCAAACCTACCCAAGATAGCCCAGGATGCAGTGGATGACTGTGGCATCTTTGATGTCTGACCAAGCTCTAAGTGTCCAATAGAACCTGCTTCTGCTGCCTTCATGGCAGTTGAAACAAATTGTTCTCATTGGACCATTCCACTGGGAGAAGTCTTCACATACATGGGGCAGATGTCACTCTCATTCACTGGTGGGGTTGAAGCCTATCAGTTACTCTCAACATGGTTTAACCTGTCTGCCATGATGTTTTACTGGGGTGTGGCCACTGCACATGGCTACAGCTTCTTGGAGCCTCAGGCAAAAGTTGGGTCGCAGATGGATACCAAAGGTGGATGAGCAGCCCTGAAAAGTGGCAGCAAGCCCTTACACCAGAGGTCTAGTCTTCCTTGAACACCCTATACACCCTTCCCTACCATTACTGCCACTGAATTAGAGTTGAGATTTTAACTTTGAAGAAGATAAGGTTGGTATGGACTACATGGGGGCTCAGAGGATACCTAACTTGGGTTCTTATGTTGACTTTTTCTAGCACTGAGTTGAGTACTGAGTTGATTGATTGGCTGTGTCCTTCTGGCCAAGGTGAGAGGAAAGCCTCCATAAGAACAGGTAATACCTAGTACAAAATAAGGGACAGTTCAGACACTGCTAGAACCAATTGGGCATGAAGCCAGGCTGTTAATGAGATTAGCATGAAGTTTTCCCCAAGAACTCCCCTGAAATTGAGCACCAATCTTATCTTTTATTTGCCTTCATACACTTATTACCTTTTACCTGTTCCATAAACATTCAAAAAAAGCAAACGTTAAAAAACAAAAACCACACTGATATGTAAAGAAGATACGATTGCAGTCTGAAACAAATGAAGAAAAAAATACTAATTTTCCTCCAGTGGATCTCTAAGTCCTCTAATAAGGAGAGGCCTATGCTGACCAGTGCCTACCTGCAAATTCATTACAGGACCAAAATATATCCTAAACAAAATCCCTACAGGATTATACCCACTTTGTGATAGTCTTCAACCTACACTTGCACTCCCAGGTTGGACCCCCAGGATGCAGCTGCTAAGTTTACTGGCTGATTATTAATGGGAAATACACTGGGTGGGTGAGGAAATGTAAGTTGGGAGTCATACTGCTGAATGGCCTTCACTGCTAGGTTAAATAGTTTTCATTTTAATATAGAGCAGACCTGCACAACTTGGTAGTAGGTGAGGGCCAAAATTAAAATAAGCTAAACCTCTTCGGTCGCAGATAGGTTAGACTAGAGACAAACTGAACATGGTCAAATACCACAGGTCACATGACAAACAGGAGAGTGCACAATGGCAATCCTACATTTTTCGCCAGTTGCTAGAAATCCTTTGGCCCACAGACCACAGGCGGCCTACAGGCCCTATGTTGTGCAGGCCTGATAGAAGAAATAGGAAGTCAGTAAAGATTTTTCTGAAATGGATTGAAGATTGAGAAAAGACTTTAGGATTTAGTAATTAGGGGCAGCTAGGTGGTGCAGTGGATAGAACACCAGCCCTGGAGTAAAGAGGATGTGAGTTCAAATCTGACCTGACACTTGACATTTACTAGCTCTGTGACCCTGGGCAATTGCCTCACACAAAAAACAAACAAACATAAAGGATTTAGCAATTAGTATAAGTCAACCTTAGAGAAAACGCTTTCAGACTGGTAGTGTGAATTGAAGTACATTACAAACCACACATCTAATATGCTTACATCTGTCCCTTGTAGGTGGTATTTGTTAACAAATTCCCCATTCCACCAGTACATATACTATCTGTACACATTGTTTATACATATATACATATAAATATATGCATATGCATACATGTGTGTGTGTATGTATTCATTTTAAAGTTTAAAGAGTTTTTCCTTTGCAACAACACAAAGGTGGGTAATGTAAACATTATTTCTTCCGTTTTACATATGAAAAAAAGTGAGATGCCAAGAGATTAAGTGGTTTCCCAGGATTGGAAGGTGTCAGAACAAAAATCTAACCTTCAGTTTCCTGACTCCAAGTTCAGTGCTTTTGCTAGCTCAACATTTTTTTTCTATAATCAATCCCTGCATGGACAGTCATACTTCACCCCCTAATCACAGTCACCCACCTTGGAAAGGCATCATTGTTTAGAAGAAAGACCAATCAAATGAGAGTATGGATGGATTGATGCAAAATCATCACTGCTAGGCGGGGTGGGGAAGGGAGAGGAATTTAAATCATACAGTCCTAGATTCTTTGTGAGTTAATAAGTCCAATTTACCATTCATTGATAAAATTCAGATAGGGATAGTATCTCAAAACTAGCTTAGAATCCTCTCTCTGCAGTAGAAAAGTGTTCTAGAAGTATTTCAGAATCCAGATTGAAAGTCATAACAAAGTACAGCAATTAAGGTAAGAGTTTGGACAAGTGACTATCATATTCCAGTCAATTTATGGAGACACTCTAAGAAAATGTTATTGCAGATTCTTAAATGATTTCTTCTTGAAGGACTGAGTGGGAGAAAAAAAAGATCTACCTATATCTAGTATATATTGAAACAACTTTGACATCTTCCAAAGAAATTGCTGGTGGCAAGAAGACAGTGGGCACACTTGTTCTGGTATGTGTATATTCACTATGAATTAGCAAAGTGTCAACTTTAATTGGAAACATTTCTACTCTATTTTAGATGCTGTATTAGCAGAATGCTCCAAAAACAAGCTGGACCACAGTATCTACACATTTAGATCACCTATGTGCCTGTGCAGAGACAAACAGCTGGAAATAATCAAATGGAGATAGAGAACATCACAACAGCACTAGTTCTTCACCTTTTGAAGTGGACTCAGAGAAATTTAACTGGTGATTTTCCAGTTAAAGAAAGAAGAATGGAGGGACCAGTTGGGACAGAAGCATTTTCCTACTGCATAAGTGATATGGGAAGTGCCCATGGATCATGAGATCCAACACATTGACTAGACAATTATGGCAATGATGTAGGAAAATTTCCTTTATTTGGATGAACTCAGATACCATCTCAAGAACCTGCTGGTTAATGGCACAATTACAAAACCCAATAGCCCCCGAGGCATCACATAGGGTGGGGTAAAGAAGTGGTGGTAAAGAAGAATGGCAAATATTAATGAGTACAGACTATAAATTCTGAACAAAATAACTGAAGTAAACCAGTATACCACCCCAAGACTTCAAGATTCCCTGGCTTCTCTATTAGGCAGCCAGTGATTTTCTATATTGGACTTACAAAATAGTTATTATCAGATTCCTGTGATGAAGGAATACTGTGGAGAAGACTACATTCATCTGCCCAGATGAAATTTTACCAATTTTAGCATGTGGTTGAGGTATCCTGGGGGCACCTGCCACTTTCCAAAGGCTAATGGAGAAAAGTTGTTAGAGATGTAGTATTAATTTATCTTGATAATATTATTGTCTTTGAGAAGACCCTGGAAGAACATAAAAAAAAAACTAATGAAGATATTGAATTAGCTGGAGAAAAATGGCCAAAGCTTTCTATAGACAAGTGCCATATTCACAGATCTTCTCTTTAAAGTATGTACATCACATAGTATATCAACAAGGTGTGCTCTGACCCAGAGAAGATAGAAGAACCCCAGACTTCACCATGTCAAAAAAACCCTCTAGGACTTTTCTGGAAGTTGGTCGTTACTATCTCAAATGTTACTATCTCAAACTGTGCTGCTATTGCTAACTCACTGAATGATCTCACCCATACACAAGCTATAGTTTGGTTTTGAATATGCTATAACTGAGGAAACATGTATGGGATGGGGGTACTTCAAGTGAGAACTGAAAACAATTCACTGACTTTTATTTTTTTTCTAGGCAATGGGGTTAAGTGACTTGCCCAGGGTCACACAGCTAGTGAGTGTTATATATCTGAGGCCGGATTTGAACTCAAGACCTCCTGACTCCAGGGCTGGTACTCTATCTACTACATCACCTAGCTGTCCCTGACTTTTATTTTTATCAGTGTCAAGTTAGATGTTGAAATGAATGGCAGCACAATGAATTCAGGACACATTATTGACCAAGGAAGACTAATACGAATGCAGGGTCCCTGTCTCAATGTCACACAATGTGATAGCAATACCTAAAGAAGGTGGGCATAAAAATATAATCCCTGAGGATTAATGACAGACCAAGTCCCCTTGGGTAGGCAAAAGGAAAACTTCTAGAACCTTCTGGAAATTGAAAGTTTAGGGAGAAGCTCAATAAGAGGAGAGCAAGCACACGCATTTTGAGTGAGAGATAGACAGACAGACACAGAGACAGAGACACAGAAAATGAGAATGTGTTCTGCCATCGAAATACAATAGGGGAGAAGGATGTGAATGGAGAAAGGGAGAGAAGCTCCAGCAAATATTTTGTGAAACAAATCAAGAAACCACAGACTGGCCATTTGAAGGTGGCTGGCCTCTTCAGTTGCTACCTCTACCTGTTAGGGCTCTGATGGATGTGGCTAAACTATGTCTTTCTAGAAGACTAAAAAAGGCAGTGCTGTGTTTTTGTTCTCCCGTTACTCTTAACTCTACATGCAGCCAAAAATCCCCGTTCTATAAATTGTTCCTAATTTCTGAATTGTGTAGCATTTTAAAAACTGACTTAGTCTTGATATAAAATTATTACTGATCTTAACTGCTTTGTGATTTATGAATGTTCTTATTCACAAACAGATTATAACAAGAGAAAGAAACAGTGAGTGACTTGTGGTATACAGGACAACAGTTTGAATCTCAGTCCAAAATGCTTGTTTTATTTCCTTAACTGGAGTTTGAGCCAAATGTGAGAGTCGTGGTTTGATTTATTTGTAATTCCTACAAACTTCCCAATAGCAGAGCATATTGTCATGAAGATCTACCATGGGTGGGGAACCCGCAGCCTCAAGTGTGGCTCTTTGATTGAATCTTTTGGATTCAGGTTCCCCACTCCTGTTAAAACCATGAGCTCCAGTAGCCATGGCAGCTTGGAAAGGGAGATGAATGTTGGCAAGCTGCCTTTCTCATGGTGTTGGCTAAAGGGTAGGGTATGCCCACTGGGAGCAGTGGGGCAGGGGAGGTATGGATAGGAAAAAGTTGCAACACCCAAATTTCAAAGGTGGTAGTAAAAGGAGAGCTTGAAGACCCCTTTCATTTCTACCTTCCACCTTAGATCTTCAAACCCTTTCAAAAAGCATCACCACATGGTTATAGTAGGAAAAGGGAAGGGAAGGGAAGGGAAGAAGCATATATTAGGTACATACTATGTTTAAGACACTGACCTAAGTGCTTCATGAACATTTTCTCAATAGTAACCCAGTCTCAGGGAGACAGAGAGAAATCACTAAAAGTGGAATGGTTGAGGATACTGCTCACTTTTTATCTATACCTATTCTGCTGTATGTTCTCTGTGATCAGCATTTGGGGTTAAATATTTATAAAAGCTAATTATTTTCACATAGAAAAAAATACTGTTCTACATCAGTGATTACAACTTAATTGGAGCTAGTAGTGTCATAAATGCATGCTATTGGACAAAAGGTTTAATGGGTAAAAATAGGTAGATGACTCAAGACTAATCTCTGCCATCTCCAGTGCAAGAAAATTATTCAAAATGCTTATCACAATGTAAGTGGATTATAGATGAATTGCTTGATATATTCTGACTGCTCCACATGCACACACAGAGGCCTAAGCATATGTAGATAAGTCCACACATTCCATTGTTGCTAGAAGTGTCTCTATATACTAAAAATAGCACATAATCATTATAATCATACAATAATCATTCAGTATTTTGTTGTAGAAGAGAACACTTTTGACTTACCATCAATAGAACATAGGCTTTGAGCTGTTTCACAAAGAGCAATTTTATGTTTGAAAATTAAAGTAAACCAAGACAATGGTCTGAACACAATCAATTTATTAGGTAGGCTAGCAGTAACCGAAAAATTAGGCCTATAGCCTCTCTTAATGACCAAAGACCCCAGGTAAGGCTCACCAGCCTTAATATAATTTGGGGAAGAACAAAGTTGGGTAGATGGGGAAGATAATATGATTGATTATAGGGTAGCAGCATTATAGATTTGGGGATAACATGATTGGTTATTTAAAGAAAGCAGACTAGCATTTCCATGTGGGGCTAGTAACCACCCCTCTCTGACAATTAAGGAATGTTAATTGTTTTATGAGACTCATTCTCTTCTTGCAGACCTGATTTAGCAAACTCCCTGGTGGCTACAAGAGTTTGTTAGGGAGATAAGACCCTATAAGGACAGGCAAGGATGACAATATACTTTTTGGGAATGATAACAAGCTACCTTTGAACTTTAAACTAACTCAAAGGAAAAGCTAACTCAATTATGAAATTAATACAGCTCTCTATCTCTTGTTTGTTCATAAATTGTTCTCCTATCCATAAATCTGATAGGTAATATATTCCACGTTCTTCAAATTTTCTTCTAATATCTTTCTTTATATCTAGGTCATGTATTCATTTTGATCTTATTTTGGTAAATGGTATAAGATATTGGTCTATGCCCAATTTCTGCCAGACTGCTTTCCAGTTCTCCCAACAATTTTTACCAAATAATCAGTTCTTATCCTCAATATTTAACTCTTTACACTTGCCAAATACAAGATTACTGTATTTATTTACTGCTGTAAATTGTATATCTGCTCCACTCACCTACCTTTCTATTTCTTAGCCAAAACTTCGTTTTGATAATTACAGCCTTATAACGTAATTTAAGATCTGGTATTGCTAAACCTCTTTCCTTTACATTTTTTTTCATTGGATTTAAGTTAGTTCCTTTGATATTCTTAACTTCTTTGTTCTTCCAAATGAATTTTGTTTTTTTTTTCTAATTTGGTAAAAAAAAATTGGTAATTTAATTTGGATGGCATTAAATATATAAATCAGTTTAGGTAAAATTGTCATTTTTATTATATAGCCCTGCCTACCAATGAACAATTAATATTTCTCCAATTATTTAAATCTGATTTTATTTGTATAAAAACTTTTTTTTATAATAATTTTGTTCATGTAGTACCTAGGTTTGCTTTGGCACAGCATAAAATCAGTCAAACTCATACAGTAGAAACTAGAGGTAATATTAATTTTGATATTTTCAGCAGGAATATATTATCAAATATCTGGGGTTGCTGGGTGGGGAGAAGCATCTTAGGCTACTTTAAGAGAGTGTTCAGAATGAGAAACATGATAATAAAGTTTTATTCTGCCCTGGCCACATTATATCTGGATGATTGTGTTCAGTTTTGTATGCCACATTTTAGAAAAGACATGGTTAAGTATGTCCAGTTGGTGGATTAAGGAAGGCAACCAGGACAATGCAGGGCTTGAGGATAATGCCATATGAAGATCAGTTAAAGGAACTGGAAATGTTTAGCTGATAAAAGAGAAAACTTGGGGATAAATATAATCATTGTCTTCAAACATCTCTTCAGGTGAGGCTAGATGACAACATGTCCTGGATGATATTATGAGGGGATTTCTGATCAGGTATTGATCTGTGGGGCTGAATAATCTCTGAAATTCCAACTCAGATTCTATGAGTTCCTATTTAGTGTGGCTCAAAGGCCGAAATTCCTATTTAAGATGTATAGGTAGATGATTGATAGATGTGAGAGAGAGAGAGAGAGAGAGAGAGGGAGAGAGAGAGAGAGAGATTTATTTGTGCACTTACTATGGAATAGGTTCTGTATAGGAACACAAATACAAGCAAAAAGAAATAAACAGTCTATGTCTTCAAAAAGCTTACATTTTAATGGGACAAACAATGCACAAAAGGCAGCTAAAATGTACAAGGTGGGTGGTGGTAGGACAAATACGTACCCACATGGAAGCAAAGTGGAAGAATAGTCTGGAAAGTCATGGGTTGAGCTAGGTTTGAAGTGAGCATGCATGTCATGGGTGTTTCCTCAAATGTAGGTTTCTAGGAGTAACTCAGCAATTGGAGGAGGGAGCCTGAGGGTTAAAGACATTGCCAGAGTGAGATATAGAGGCAGAGAGGTTCTCTGAGGAATCACAAGCTGGTCCAGGTTTGCAGTTATTGGAATGACACGAAATTGGCGTTTAAATAAAATTAAACAGGCTGAAGTTTGTTGTTGTTAGCTTGTTTATTGGACAGGGGGGCCCGCAGGGTAGGTGGTTTGATCTGTGATTTCATTGGTGTAGGGAACCCTTTATGAGAAAATTCCCTCTGTTAATGCAAATTGGCAACTTTTCTATAACTCATAGTCTTAGAAAATTACTTGAGACACAGATGGCTTGACCAAGGTCACATAACCAGTATGTGTCAGAGGTAGGATTTGAACATAAGCCTTTCTAAATCAAAGACCAATCCTTTATACCCTATACCACACTACCTATCTGACCAAAATATGCTGAATCAGTTACAGTAATAGAGTCCAACTAGGAGACTAGTCAGTTATTCTATGATTCAACAATTTACATGTGAGGTCATTGTGACCTGGATTAAGGAAGGGAAACGGTAGCAGCATCATTGATAGGCATTTATTAAGTACTTCCAGTGTGCCAGACTCTATGCTAAGTGCTGGGGATATAAAGGAAGGCCAAAATATGGTCCCTGCCTTCAATGAGCTCACATCCTAATGGGGAAGACAAAATGCAAACAACTATGTAGATATAAGAACAATACTATGTAAATGCATGATAATCTCAGAGGGATGGCACTAGCAGTGGGGATCAAAGAGGGATGTGGAGACTGGGAAAGATCTCTAGCAGCAGGTGAAATTTGAGCTGAGTCTTAAAGGAAGTTAAAGAAACCCTCAGGTAGAGATGAGAAGGGAAAGCATTCCAATGCAAACACACAGAAATGGGAGTAAAGCATAAGAACACTGGAAATTTAGGAAAGGGCCAGATGGTGAAGGGAAAAAGCCAAATAAAGGATTTAAAATTTGATCCTGGAGGTAATAGGGAGCCACTGGAGTTTGGGAATGGTGTATGGGATTTCATAGGGCTAGATTTGTGCTTTAAGAAGATCGCTTTGGCAGCTGACTAGAGCCTGGATTGGGGAGAGACTTGAAGAAGAAGAAGAACCAGAATCCTATTGCAATAGTCTAGATAAAAGGTAATAAGGACTAGCATCAGCATGGTAGCTATGAGAGTGAAGAGAAGGGGGTGTGTGTAAGAGAGATGTTGTGCTTGTAGAAACTAAAGACTTGACAACAGATTGAATATGTGGGGTAAGCGTAAGAAATGAATCCAGGATGATACCTACATTGCGAGCCTGAGTGATCGACTGAAAAGATAGTGATGTCCTTGACAGTAATAGTGAAGTGCAGTAGAGGGGAGCATCTGGGGGATAAGAAAATGAGTTCACAAATGTTTTGGGCATAATGAGTTTATGATGTCTAATCCAGTTTAAAATATTCAATAGGCAATTGGTAATGTGAGATGAGGTAAGCAGAAAGGTTAGGACTGGTTAAATAAATCTAAGATTATAGTTGAATCTATGAGAATTAAGAAGCTTACCAAGCAAGACAGTATAGGGGAAAAACCAAGAAGGACAAGACAGAGTCTTGGGGATAGTCACAGTTAGCAGACTGGTCTTGATAAAGACCCAACAAAGCAGACTGAGAAGGCCAAAGTGAGACAGGTAGGAGGAGAATGAGGAAAGAGCTGTGTAATGAAAGCCTAGAGAGGAGAAATTATTCAGGGAGAAAAGCTTATCAACAGTGTCAAAGGCTGCAGAGATCAAGAAAGATGAGGACTGAGAAAATGCCATTAGATCTGGCAATTAAGAGATAGATCACGGGCAACTTTACAGAGCCATTTCAGTTGAATGATGGAAGTTAGAAACCAGACTGAAGAAAATTTAGATGAGAGTGGGAGGAGAGGAAGTAAAGCCACCAGTTTTAGATGGCTATATCAAAGAATTTAGTCATAAAAAGTAGAAATAAGATGATAACTGGTAAGTATAGTCAGATCAAGTAAGGTTTTTTAGGGATAGGGGAGTGGTGGACATGTTCACAAACAGCAAGGAAGTAGTCATTAGACAGGGAGAGATTGAAGATTAGAGAGGGAAAAAAGATGATACAAGGGTCAATCTACTGAAGAAGACAGGATGAAATGAGATCACATGTATTTAGAGGGGTTTGCCTTGGCAAGAAGAAGGACTATATCTTCATTATAAGACCAGACTTAAAATGGAGAAAAAATATAGCAGAAATATTCCCAAACTAAAAAGAAATAAAATCTTCACCTAAAGGCATTGTTTTAAAAGCAAGATATTACTGCATATATTTAGACTTCAGAGGTAAAATTGTCTAAATACATGCAGTAATATTGCTTTTGTATATAAAAAGACATTGCTGTGTTGCCAATCACTTGTGCATATCTAGCAATCTGCAAGAAAGTGCAGAAGCAGCCTTCACAAGCATATTTAAAAGAAGAAACTTGGATTTTAGTAGTGTGGCTTAACAGAAGATTTAAAATTAATTGTGGACTTTATGGTTAATATTGTATCAGTATACATACATTGCTTGGGAAACTAGAAGAATGAAGGTACTGGACTATGATTTTATAGAATTTATAAAAAATTTTATAGAGTTTACAAAAGTTGGTTAAACTACTCTTGAAGTATCATCAAAAGACTCTGATGGACTGGAATGGGCATAGACAGATGAAGTACTGCATGTGTGTTTGTGCACATATAGGCAAAGCAACCAAAATGCTGTGTTAAAACCCCATGTGAAAAATTTGCTTTATTTTCCTAAAAGGTTTGCCATGTCTTCATGTATATCTTGTCAATTAAAGTTGAAAACAATTTTGAAAATACATAATTTTCCAGAAGGTACTTAAGAAATGAATTCAGTGATGAAAATTTCATGAAGGATGGCAGATTGATGGAGTGGAGAGGGGGAGATGTTGAAATTGTATCTTGTCCTGGATCCTCTGACCATCCCTCTCCTGCCCCACCCCATCCCCATTTCATTTAAGTACTTATGTAGCTAGTATAAGATAACAATAGTAGGAAGTTAAGAGTACAAAGAGAAACACAGAAGTCACTTGCAAAATTACCTAATAAATTAACTGAGGCTACATGCTGAAACTACGTGCTAAAGTAGTGGTGTCTACTAGGAGCCCAGCCCCCAGCTGGGCCCCAATGTATTAGTCCTCTCCCCGTAACTGCTCTTGGTCTATAAACTGCAGATAAGCTCCAGACATGCAGAATGAAATCAGCAAAACATTACGTAAATTAAAGATCCTTAAACTGTCCTTAATCACTTTGAGATGATGTTGATATGTCAATGAATTAAGCCTAAAGTGTCATAGATAAATTAGTCCATCCCCTACCACCAAAACCCTATAAAAAGGGGACCCCAAAACCCTTGCCCCTTGAGCACTTTTCCACCTGCTTTGGATCCATGCTGAGTACTCGCACTCTGATTCACAGTCATCTAAGTGACTCTCTGTGCCCTTCCCCTCTCTTCCCCTAATGACTTCCTCCTTCCACCACCCCATTTCCTGAGCCATCCTCACGCCTTCTGCCTCAGTATTCTCCATGTCATATCATAGTGTGATTAATGCAACTCCTCACTTAATGACAGCATGGTCTTTCCCAATGTATCCAAAGAATTGGGCATAGATGCCCTGACCCAGTGGAGACCTGTTTGTGGTTCCTTTCTTTAGCCATGAACCAGGAGTACTAAGGCTGAGATTAGCTCATCCACATCTACTGTGCACAAGTTTGGCACCATGAATCCTTTGGTAGAAAGCAAGGGCAGACAAGGAACCTTATGCCCCTTCTGAGAAGGGACTCCCTCATTGTTGGGTTATAATAGAATAGGAGGGACATAGCATTTTGGGGGTTGGTGTGTCTTTTGATAAGACTCAAATCATACTACATAAATGATGGCATACTTACTTTATTTTAGGATCAGTCCTGAGTCTTCAAAATATTCTCAAATGATGTCATATATATGAAAACATTTTGAAAAATGTCAAATGCTATATAAAAGTTATTTTTCTTTGATGTAGAATAACTCCCTCTTATTGAATAATCAAAGATAAGAAATTAAAGTTACAAGTTCCAGACTTCCATCATTAACTTTTAAACAAAATAATAATAGATTGGTATGTTCATATACCTGTGTTCATAGTAAGGTATGTTTGTATACCTAAGTTAGGTATGTTCATGTACCTAAGTAAATGAATTCAATAACCTAGCACTAGAAAAAAACAATGATCTCACCTACTTGGGTAAAGACTCACTGTGTGACAAAAACTTCTGGAAAAACTGGACAAAAACCTGACAAAAAAATTTTAGACACACACTTTACACTACACAACCAGGAAAATTACAAATGAATATATTACCTAGACACAAAAGGTCACATCATAAATAAAGTAAGGAACAAGAAAGAAGTTATCTTTCAGATCTACAGTTAAGAGAAGAGCTACTAATTAAACAAAGGATAGAGAGGATCACTGAAGACAACCTTGATTACATAATATTTTAAAGTTTTTACACAAACAAATCCAATGCAGCTATGATTGAAAGGAAAATGATTGAGGAAAAAAATCTTTGCAGCAGGGTTTTCTGATAAAGTACTCATATCTAAGACATATGAGGAACTAATTTACATTAAAAAATAAGAAGTGTTTTAGAAATGATAAAAGGTTGGAGAATATGAACAAGCAGTTCTCAAAGGAAGAAACCTGAATTATCTATAGCCATATGAGAAAAAAAAACACTCTAAATCTCTAATAATTAGAGAAATGCCCATTAAAGCAACTCTGCTTTGTGAGGTTCCACCTCATTTCCTTCAGACTGGCTTAAAAGGAAAATGATAAATGTTGTAAGGGCTATGGGAAAACAGGACATTCATACCCTGTTAGAGGAGCTGTGAATTGATATAGTCATCCTGGAAAGCAATTTGGAACTACGCCTCAAAAGTTACTAAATTGTGCATACCTTTGACCCAGAAGTACACTAGGAGTATAAATAGCAATTCTTTCTGTTTGGGTCTTCCCCCACCCTTACCCCAACCTCCACCCAGACTGCTTATTATGTGAAAACAAACTTGGCCATCTTTTGCCTCAATTCTTACCTAACCTTTAACTACTAAATGGGTGTTGCTTCAGACAAACTGAGACTTGGGAAAGCCCTTAGCTTAAAAAGGCCAAGGTCTCCCACTGCATCTGGGGCCATTGCCAATCATCTTGACCTATGTCTTGCCATTAGACTCTGATGATTCTGGAGGAGACAGTGAGGCTATGACTTCGCACAGCTCTGCCTCACTTAAATCTAACTCACTTGCAAGTCAAGACATCACCCTCCTGATGTCATTGGTCTTCTTTGAGAAAAAAGGACAAACAACACCAACAATACTAAGCCTATACTCTAAACAGATCAAAGAAAGAAGGAAAGCTCTTATGTGTTGAAAAATATTCATAGCAGCTCTTTTTGTATTAACTAGAAACTCAGAGAGTGCCCATCAACTGGGGAATGTTTGAATAAATTATATGACATATGAATGGAATGGAATGGTATACTACTACACTGTAAGAAATGAAGAAAATGACAGATCCAGAGAAACCTGGGAAGACTTTTATGGACAGATGCAGAGTGAAGTGAGCAAGATCAAGAAAATAATTTATACAATAATCGCATTGTTTAAGACCAAAATAATAATAACAACAACAACTTTGAAAAACTTAAGAATTTTGATCAACACAACCATCAATCTTGACTCCAGAGGACCAATGATGAAGAATACTACCCATTTCTTGACAGAGTGATGAGTCACTCAGTCAATAAACATTAGCATTGTGCTATATGCTGAGGTTAAAAAAAAAAAAGGTAAAAGACAGTCTTTGCCCTGAAAGCGGTCACAATCTAATAGGGGTGACCAAAAGCAAACAAGTATAGACCACAAGCCATAAACAGGAAAAATAGAAAATAATTAAAAGAGGGAAGGCACTAGAACTAAGAGAGATTAGGAAAGGCTTCCTGTATAAGAAGGGATTTTCATTGAGACTTCAAGGAAGCCAGCAGGCAGAAACGAGGAGGGAGATCATTATAGGAATGGGGAATAATCAGAGAAAATGCCTGGAGCCTAGAGACTGAGTGTCTTGTTCATAGAATAGCAAATAAACCAATGTCACTAGGTTGAAGAGTATGGGGGGGGTGTTTCAGAGTGTAAGAAGACAAGAAAAGTAAGGGAAATAGATTATGAAGAACTATGAATGCCAGAGAATTTTGTATTTGAATCTGGTGGTGATAGGGAGCCACTGGAGTTTATTGGAGAGGGGAATGGCATCGTCAGACCTGTGCTTTAGGAAAATCACTTTGGTGGCTAAGTGGAAGATGGGTTGGATTGAGAAGAGACTTGAGGCAAGTAGACTCACCAGCAGGTTATTGTTATAGTCCAAGCTTGTGTGGATGAGGTCTGATACCAGGGTGGTAGCAGTATCAGAGGAGAGAAGATGTAGGGGAATAGTATTCAACAGATATTGCAAAGGTGAAATCAACATGCCTTGGTAACAGATTGGATACAGGAATTGATAGATAATGAGGAGTTTAGGATAAAGTTATAGGCCTGAGGGAATGAAGTGTTGGTGTTGACTTTGACAGTAAAGGAGAAGTTAGGAGTAGAGGAGTGTTTAAGAGAAAAGATAATGAGCTCAGTTTTGGACAAATCAAGTTTAAGATGTCTTAAGATCCACATTTTTGTTGTTGTTACATTTTCAGAGCAAACATCTCTCTGTAAAAGCTAATCATTGCTTAGTGGCTACATGGAAATGAGTTGCTATCTACTGGCACCTAACAATGGGAGGGACCACAGCTGGTAGAGATTCAAGCCAATAGCAATACAGAAGAGACTCCAAAATTCCTCAGGGTATCTAGGGCAAAGGGCCATAGCAGACCACACTCTAAGAAAGTGAGGCTAGAACATACTTGTTATAAAGGCAAAAATACTGCCCCTTCCATGAAGCAACTCACATTTTAAGAAAGGAGACAACATGTAAATAACTATGCATATACAATGTATGACTAAATAGAAAGTGTACCGGCCACGCCGACCCTCTCCTCCTATAAGGAGCAGGCTGCCAGAGTCATACTCACTCTCGAGTCTTCGGTCCTCAGCCGTATAAACACACAGAGACAAGCCATCGGGAGGCACCAACACCAGAGCTTTATTCAGAGGCCATCACAGCAAGCCATCACAGCAAGCCCAAGCAGCAAGGTCAGAGCAACAGAGCAGGAGCCAAGAGAGAGCGTGATCTGACCACGCTCTTCCTTAAGTACCTACTTAGCCCCTCCTCCCCAGCCCGCTTACTAGCCAATGATTGTAGGGTCAGATACCGGAAGGGGCTGTCTGAGTTTAGCACACCAAGGAAGAGGGAGTGACGTAGGAGGCTAGAACCGGATACAGGAAGGAGGCGTCTGGGATTAGTGCATAGACAGAGTACGTGACCTAGGAAGTCAGACTCAGATACTGGGAGGAGGCGTCTGGGGTCAGTGCTACACAAAGGGACCCAGGAAATCAGGAAGGTCACAGGATGAGGCGTCTGGGGTTGACGTTGCATATAGGGAGGGGACTAAGCAAAGGGAACTCAGTCCTCTGCCATCCCACTCCCACATGGCGCCACCCCTTGCCTCAGGAGCACAAGCTCCAGCTACTTCCTTGCACCCAGCTTATTTCACATAGCACTGCCCACTGCCTCAGGGCTTCTCTGTACCCAGCCCATCCCAGTTCACCACAACTCTGCCTACCACAGCCCCTGCCTCGACTTCCAAAAATACCCAGATCTTACGCTAAACTTGCCACAGCGCCCAACTGGCAACTGCCAACATCAGACAGTCCCTCACAAGAAAGTAATGTATAAAGAAAAGCACTGCACAGGGTGAGGAGAGGGGAAAATCAGGAAAATCCTTTTGTAGAAGTTGGGAATAAAGTCAAGTCTCAAAGCACATTAGGGGAACTAAGAAGTATAGATGACAGTAACAAGTGATTTATTTTCTTTTTTAAGTATTTAATTTCTTATGAAAGTATTTTTCATAATACCATAGTATCATGAGTTTTCATGACTTCAACAATGATGCTCTTAATCAGAAAAGAAGTTTCTGTTGTTGGAGGGAAATTAACTGTGTGATGAAAACACAACATTTAATAATTATGAAAATATGCTTATTTATTTTAGCCATCAAATTCATATCATTCATAAATTATTACCAGTTCCAGGCACAGAGAATAGACAGTACATAGGAATGGAGTCTGGAGAGTTTTCTCCAGCAACAGTAAGCAGGCTAGTGTAATGGAGTCATAGAATGCATAGAGAGGAGTAAAGTATAAAATGTTCTAAATAGTAGGAAAGGGCCAGGTTGTGATAGCATTAAAGACAAAATAAGAAGATTTTATATTTGATCATAGAGGTAATAGGGAGTCAGGGGAGTTTGTTGAGTAGGGAGGAGACATAGGCAGGCTAGTGCTTTAGGAAAATCACTTTGGCAGCTGAGTGGAGGCTGAATTGCAATGAGGAGAGACTTGAAGCAAGAAGAATAAGAAGACTTGCAAAGGAATATTCCTGCTCTGTAAGCAGGCCACAGAGATTCTCTCAGCCCTTTTCCTGACTTTTTAGGCTTCAAAATCATGTCTTTACTGCTGTCTCAACCTAGGACTTTCTTCAGCACCTGTCCTTTGCCCAGGAGCAGATTCCTATGATCTGATCACTCTGGAATATTATTTCACAAGGCCTGCTCCTTCTCCCAGAAGTGATTCCCTCCCAGAGCATTCCATTGCATGGAAAAGCCCAGGCCAGCCTGCCTTCATTCTCCTCCTGGCCTTGTCTCTCGCTTTCTAGACTTCAAAACCATTCCTTGCCTACTACAGGCTCATCCTGGAATTTCCCTCAGTGCCCCAGGACTTCATGCTCTGGAACAGCCTAGCCATAGGATTCATAAAGCCATTTCTGTAAAGAATATGATTTTGAGATGGGTTTTGAGATTTTTAAAAGCTGAGAGATTTAAAAATATATGTAGTGGCTTCATTTTAAGGCAAGTATTAACAGCCCCTGACTTGCATGCTCAGAGGTGCCTTGCTTTGTTCTAACAGAGTCATGGCATGGGGATTATAATACATGTAGAATTCATCTCACAAGATAGTTCTGAGCAAAGTGCTTGATAATGCTTAAAGACTTACCATACTCCCATATTGAACTTAGGTGTAATAGTGTAGTTATTCATATGTAGGCTCTGGCTCACTAGGCTGGAAGTGTTGCCAAGGAGACTCAGGACACCAAGAGTATCTATGGCAACTGAGCAGACTTTTCCCCAGATTTCTCAAGACCTGTGATGTTGACCTTGGAAGTGAAGACACTAGAAAGAAGAAGGATACAAAAGGATCCATTTTAACCAAGCAACATGGATGAGTTGAGGCACAGACGTGAGCACCCAGTCTCTCGAGTATTCTATCCTAACCTGTGGAGTAGATCAATTTCATTGTGGGTGATGGAGATCAAAAACTGATGGGTACATGGAGTGGACTTAGGTTCCTGGGCAGTCTGTACTCTTTCTTTCTTCCTGCCTAATAAAGGGAGATCAAAGTTCCTGTGTCCAGCTTTACTGGAGATGATCACTTCCTGTTTTCTTTCTGCCCAGTGAAGGGAGGAGGAAGGAGAAGAAAAGAAATAATCAACTCATCTTTTCTAGGTTTTGTTAAGGGTAACAGGGAACAAAGGGTAACTTGTGATATATATATATTTGCATACATGTATACTATATGTTTGTGTGTATATGTACATATATACACATATATGTAAAACAATTATTATTTCATTTGATCCTTATAACAACACTGGGAGGTAGGCTATTATCCACATTTTATAGATGAGGAAACTAAGGCAAACAGAGGCTGTGACTTGCCCATGGTCACACAGCTAGTAAATATCTGAGACTATATTTAAACTTAGGTCTTCCTGACTTCAGGCCCAGCTCTATCCATTAAACTATCTGACAAACCCATAGAACGGTGTTCTGCATTCAGTGTGCTGAACGTATGATAATGGATGAGTGGAAGACTTTCCAAATCCATATTGAATTAAATCCATACTGTTGATGTTAATTGAACCCTTTTTCTAGGTTTCAAAGAGTTTTAAATATTGGGGGTGGGATGAATGTGGAATGTTGTTATTTAGAAATTATCTTCTGAATTAGTTCACTTGAACAATAAAGATTGAGTTGTGGTTTTTTAAAATTGTGAATTTTTAAACAATTTTTATAAGCATCAACCCAAATTTTTCTATCTCAAGAGAGTTTTTTAAAATTAGAAATTTTGGCCAAGTGTTTTTTGTGTATTTTTTTTGTTTTATCTACAGCTTCCAACTGAGTCCTAAATCAGCGTTCCATCTCCCACCTCCAAGGCTCTGTATATAAACCATTTCCCTTGCCTGAAATGTACTCCCTCCTCATCTCTAGCTCTTGAGCTTCTTTCCAGGATCAACTCAGATACCTCTTGAAAAAGTCTTTCTTAGTTACCCTCCCCCTAGTCATCAGTGCTCTTTCATTCCTTAACTTATCTCATATTTACTTCTCTTGTTTGTTACTTGTTTGTTTCTAGAATATAAGGTTATTGAGGGTTACTATAAGTTTTCATTTGTTTTTTCTATCCTTAGAGTTTAGCATAGGACCTTGTACATAGTGTGAGCTTAATAAATGTTTGCTGAATTGAATTGAACCACTTCCTTTCCTTCTGATAAACATTCTCTGACCACTTTTGATCAGCAGTGATGGGTGAATCTGGATTCAGAAAATTATTTTTGGGGCAGGTCAGTGGCACAGTGCATAGAGCGCCGACCCTGGAGTCAGGAGGACCTGAATTCAAAGTCGGTCTCTGACACTTGACACTACCTGTGTGACCCTGGGCAAGTCACTTAACCCCATTGCCTAGGAAGAAAAAAAAAAACAAGAAAATTATTCTTCTTAAAGTTCTTGGCCATTATTTCAGCAGCACCTTATTTGAAAATTTATTGTCTAAAGTACTTACTTAATTTTAGAAAATATACTAACTGATGCTCATCATTTTTAAGATACTCAGCATGGTGTCTGAACAATTTTAATAATTGACTCACTGTTAGGGGCAGACTTGTAGAGTTATTGTTGGTCTAATTGTGGATATCATTTTCACCTCACCAATTTATGGGCCTATGGAACATAGGATTTAGAACTGGGAGGGATGATTTACTTTGAGACACATACCCTCATCATTATTTTACAGATAACAAGACTGAGAGCAGAGATTTATCTAAGAAAAGCAAGTCATACAGATTTGAAACCTTCCTTCCATCTTGATTCCTTCCTTCTTCCTCATGCCACATATGCTGAATCTTGTCATTTCCATCTCACTTACAACTGTCTTCTCAAATGTCTACCATTTTCACTCAGGCCCTAGTGACCTCACACCTGGATTCTTTCAATAGCTTTTCAATTGCTCTCCCTGCTTCAAGTTCTTCCCCTTTTTAATCTGTTCTTCTCTGCCACGGTGATTTTCCTAAAGAGCAAATCTGATCATATCACTCCCCTACTTAGTATGTTAGCTCCCTATTGCTTCTAACATAACAGATAAGTGTAATCCAGGACTCAAGTCCATTTGCATAAAAATCTCTTTATTCATAAGATATGGTTATTCAATACCCCATCTTTGTATGAGGGGTACCACTGGAAAGAGCTTGGAAGAAAAGAAATCATTGTTCTTCTGTCTTCCAGTTTTAAGAAAGGAGATATGTGTGGGGCAGCTAGGTGGCATAGGGGAAAGAGCTCTGGTCTTGGAGTCAGGAGAAGCTGAGTTCAAATCCAGCCTCAGACACTTGATATTTACTAGCTGTGTGACCCTGGGGAAGTCACTTAAGCCGATTGCCTCACCCAAAAAAAAAAAAAAAAAAAGAAAGGAGATATGTGATTCCAGATCCTTACCAGAGAGAGGTAACTGAAGGGAGAAAAAGACTTTAAGCTGGCACCTCAAGCATGTCTCTATCCCTAGCTTATTATGCTAGAAATTTCAGGCAATTTGATCTGGGACTCTGTCTCTTTCTTATGGTAGAGTTGAAATATTTCCCTACCTATGGGAAGGTTTATTCACTCTGAGTATTATTTGGTATAACCTCATTGGTATAACTTCCCTGATTTCTATCTGCTTAGGTAAATGGGTTTATTTGCTATTCACTATGTTTGGTATTTGTGTAACTAGCATTTGGTTGGAAGGGAGTCAAGCCTTCATAGTCAATCTTGGCTGAGAGCACTGCTTCCCCATTAAAGATTAACAATCAGGAGCACAGCTTGAACCTAAAAATTATTTCCCCTAGACTAACAATATTTAGGCGGACAATTAGATACAATCTAATCTAGTACCCTCTCTGAAGAGTACAGATCATCCAGCCTCATGGTGTCTAGAGAAGTCTATTCACTGTTTCCAAGGAGCCACATCTACATAGACAGTTGTGGACCCATATAGCCTATGTCAGCAACACACACACACACACACACACACACACACACACACACAAGCACAAATCTACTTGTCTAGCCTCGTTATACATTATTCATTTTCCTTCATTTTATGTGAAGAAATCAAATTGTCTTTACAATCCCACATACAAAGCATCCTATCTTCTACTTCTGTGACTTTTTCCCTGGCTGTTCCTTATGCCCAGAATACATTACTCTTTCCTCTGCTTCTTAGAATTCCTGTTTTCTTTCAAGACTCATCTTCTCCCTGAAGCCTTTCCTTATCTTTTCAGTCTCTAGCACTTCCCCTCTCAAAATCATAAAAATTCCAAAATAAATTGCATTTTTTTGTGTATATTCTGTATAGTATATATACCTTCAGAACTATAAAAATGGACCATAACAGATTTGGAAAGAATCCCAACAAAAACCCATACAACATTAAGAAAGCATAGGGCCTAAAAGCCCAAAACAACTATAGAAATAAGTATTAATACTTTCAATCAAAAAGAAGAAAGAAGATTGATAAATATTATTATCTATATAATAAACAATTCAGAAACTCACAGAAGTATTTCTAGAATAAACAGGCATCATTTCACTAAGCAATAAAATAGTCTGATAACAAGTACACACCACTAGATTCTCCAAGTATAACTGAAAATGGCTTAACTCCTGACGGAATACATAAGACAACTCAGATCCAAGAAGAGAATCAAAAGGTCCTCCATGAGTGGCATCCACATGAATTCAGTGAAACAATATTTTGACAGAAAAGTGTCAAACAAATGGCTGGGTCATGTCATTTCGTTTGTGGAAATAGGTTTAGGATGGTAATTCTGGGTTCCATCATCGCCTACAGTCAAGCCAAAGTCTAGGGAAGAGGGAAGGAGAGAAGAAGGCTATAAGCACTTATTGAGTACCTACTAGATAACAAGTATTGTGCTAAGTGCTTTACAAATGTTATATCATTAGATCCTCACCTTGTAAGGTAGGTACTGTTATGATCCATATTTTACAATGGAGGAAACTGAAGCAACGAGAGGTTAAGCGATTTGCCCAGGGTCACACAACTAGTGTTTGAGGATGGATTTGAACTCAGGTCTTTCTGATTTCAGGCCCAGGGAGGGACATTTTCACTACACCACTTACCTTCCTATAGCTATCTACAGCTACTAAAGTAAAAGAAGTCAAAAACTACAAAAGGGTTATCTGAGATGCATGATGATGATGATGATAATGATGATGATGATGATGATGATGATAATGATGGTAAATAACTCTGGAATGAACAAAAGATTCTTCATGGGTCACATTAACTTAACCAGCTGTATGTGCATGTCTATATCTATGTATGTATTTATGTATACACATAGATATAGACATACCTATGTATACATAGATGTAGACATACATATATACACACATATATATGTCTACATATATACACATATATACATATATACGTGTGTGTTGAACAAAAGGTTATCACAAAGATTTGTTTGTAGAATTACATTTTAACATTGTTCTGGTTGCATAAGGGATTTTGGAGGACACTTGGAGTTTGACACTTCTGATCTACAAAACTGGGTTTATGCAAGTGATATCATAAGATCAGTTCATTGCTACAGAATTACAGAAAAGTCATCCTTAAAAAAGCAGATTATATATGAAGATAGTAAAAACTGTACAACATTTCACTGGTGGGCACATTGAAAGCAATTAAAACCTATGCAGTACTAGTCTCAACATATGATTTTGGAATGATAAAATGGTACATAACAGATTTTGAAAATATCTAAAGATATCTAATATTTAAAAAGCTCATGCAACATTAACAAAACAGAGCCTAGCATCCAAAGAAAGAATGAAATATGAACATTTCCTCATCAGAAAAAAAAAAGGACAAAGAAAAATGATGTCCTAAGAACACATGATAAACAGGTTAAAAACTTAACAGAAAACTTTTGGAACAAACAGACATCATTCCACCAAGGAACAATGAAGGCTAACAATAAGTAAGACAATATTGGACTTGTTAAATGTAGCTAAAAGTAGTTTACCCTTGGATGGAGACTAAACAATGGTTCAAAAGTTTTTAGAAAAGGAAGAGCCTATAATGACAATTCTAGATCAGATTATTACCACCAGAAATTATAGCAGGATTATTCTTAAGAAGGCCATGCTTATTGATCCAAGCAGGTTACACACTCAAATAGTGCAAATATTGCAACACATTAGTGAAAGTTCCAAAAATTTAGTGCCTACCAAATACCTAGAAAGAAATTACCTGATAGCTAGAATTATAAATTCTATAAATATAAATGAGATCATGTAACATAAATTTATAGTGGACCCAATCTGCACGTTTTCATCATTTTCT
The DNA here is from genome assembly GCF_900497805.2 of Vombatus ursinus. Taxonomy (NCBI): domain Eukaryota; kingdom Metazoa; phylum Chordata; class Mammalia; order Diprotodontia; family Vombatidae; genus Vombatus; species Vombatus ursinus. The sequence continues at coordinate 34,775,669 of NW_020954585.1, forward strand.
CTAGTTTCACTGAGCACCACATAGATAAGAGCAATGGCAGCAGATAATCCAAATAATCCAAGGGAGTAATCCAAGGCTGAGACTTGGAAGGGCAAAATTGGTGATGAAATAATGGAACAATAGTCTCAAGAGAAGAGGCTACTATAGGATCAAATTAGTTTACAAAGGGGTCAATCTGAGGAAGGGAGGAGAATGTAGCCAGGACAGGGTGATGGCCTGGAAAAGAATTGACAAGTGAAGGATTGGTGATTGCCTTGAGAATGAAGTACATGGTTAAGGGTTGTTGATGTTGTTTGTCCTTTGTTTTTGAAGAAGACCAATGACATCACAAAATGATGTCTTGACCTGCACTTGAGTTGGGTTTAAGTGAGGCAGAGTTGTACAAGTCATCCGCCTCATTCTCTCTTCCAGAATCATCAAAGTCCAGTGACAAGACAAGAGTCAAAATGACTGGTCATGGCACAGGATGCAGTGGAAGACCCCGGCATCTTTGACATCTGACCAAGCTCTAAGTGCTCCACAGTTCCTGCTTTAGCCACTCTGATGGCCATTGGAACAAATTTTTCTCCTTCATGCATTCCACCAGGAGAAGTCTTCACATGCTTGGAGTTGGCATCCCCCTAACTCACCGATAAATTTGAGGACATTGACTACCATCAACCTGGTTTAGCCTCTCTGCCAAAATGGTATTACAGGGGTGTAATAGAACATCACTTTATCAGTTGTATGGAGGATGGAGGAGAGGTTTGAGGCAGGAAGAGATCAATTAGGAAACTATTACAATATTTCAGGTGAAAGGTAATGAGAACCTGAACCAGGGCAATTTTCATGAAATCTCAAAAAAGGCAATATAGAAACATGTTATGCTAGAAACAAATGCCAGAATTTGGTGATTTATTAGATCTGTGGGATTAATAGGAGAGAGTTGTTAAACTATGAATTTGTGAGTATGGGTGACTAGGAGACTGGTGGTATCTTCAACATTAATTGACAAGCTAAGAGCAATAGGTTCTCTGGAAAGATAATGTGTTTCTCTCTCGTATGTTGAGTTGGCTATGAGATATCTAGTTCAAAATGTCAAACAGATTGTTGTTGTAGCTCAAGAGATAGAATGGGGCTCAGAATATAGATCTAAGAATCATCTGCAGAGTTAATAATCCTAAGAGCAGATGAGATCACCAAGTAAGGAAATAGAAGATTACTTCTTCTTGGGGATAGAGCCTTGGGGAAAATCAAATTAGTGAGAGTAACCTGAATGAAGATCCAGCAAAAGAGCCTAAGGAATGATCAAACAAAGGGGAGGAGAATCAGGCATGAACAATGTCACAAAAACCCATGGAATAGAGAAAGTGGCCAGGAGGAGAAAAGAGTCAACAATGTTTAGAAAAATAAAGAAGTATGAAAAAAAGGCTATTCAATTTGGCAATTAAGGATCATTAATTACTTAAGATTGCAAAATGTCAGCTAAATTATGAAATTGGAAGTCAGATTAAAGATGACTTAGTTGAGAGTGAGAGGAGAAAAAATGGAGACACCGAGAATAGTTGACTTTTTCAAGGAGTTTAGCTGAGAACAAAGGAAAGATATAGGTTAATCATTAACAGGGATGGTAATATTTAGTAATATTTTTTTAAGAATGAGAGAAACTTGGCATGTACATATGTAACAGGGAAGGAACCATAAAATAGAGATTAGCAATTAGAAAGAATGAGGATGATAGAGGGGCTAATCTGCTGAAGAAGAAAAGAGATGGGTCACAATTATAGGTAGAGGTGTTGGCTTTGGCAAAAAGAAGGGTCACCTCTTTTTAGAGACTATAATAAATGAGAAGCTAGTGGGCCATACATCAGATATGAGAAGGAAAGAGAAGAGAACTCTTGGCAAAATAATTCAATTTGGGGGATTGTTTATCTTATTAAGGAAAGGTTCATTTAATCCTATACTGTTCAATATTTTTAACATAAAGAGTATTACCCTTTGTCTTAAGATTTTTCTACATCTATTCACTTAATCATTTAATTTATTCATTTAATTTTATTTTGTTATTATTTTAGTAAATATTACGCTATATTAAACCATCGAGTATTACCTGCAAATATTAAACCAACCTTATATTCCTGATATAAACCTAATCATAGTGTATAATGTTTTGTTTTGGTTTTTTGGGGGAGGCAATTGGGGTTAAGTGACTTGCCCAGAGTCACACAGTTTGTATAATGTTTTAATATATTGTTCTTTGCTAATACAGGATGTTTACAAAGTGTTTGAAACTCTTATTTGTTTTAAAATATTATGGCATGGGGGCAGCTAGGTGGCGCAGTGGATAGAGCACTGGCCCTGGATTCAGGAGGACCTGAGTCCAAATCCGGCCTCAGACACAAAACACTCACTAACTGTGTGACCCTGGACAAGTCACTTAACTCCATTGCCTAGCCAAAAAAAAATTTTTTTTAATTACAAAAATTAAATATTATGGCATAAACTACACTAAGATTTTTGGGATATCTTGTATTTTTTTCAGTATTTCTTTGCATCAGTTTTCATTAATGATATTGATTTATCATTTTCTATCTCTGTTTTATCTCTCCCTGTCTTAGTACCAGAAATACATCTACCCCCTCAAAAGATTTTGATAGTGTGCTTCATTTCCAATTTTTTCAAATAATTTATTTAATATTAGAATTAATTCTTCTTTGAATTAATTTGATGGAATTCATTTGCAAATCCATCTGGTTCAGGTTATTTTTTTTCCTTTGGGAGTTCTTTATTGGCTTATTAAATTTCCTTGTCTGAGACTGGATTATTATTTAGATCTCTATTTCTGGATCTGCCAATGTATTTTTTTGCATCTTCATTTACTTCACTTCAAAAATTTCATTTTTCATTTTAAAAATTTTGACCATTTATTTTCCTTCTCTCTTGTTATCAAACTAGTTAACAGATTCTTTATTTTACTAGTTTTCTAAAAACTCCTTGTTTTATTTACCAATTTAATGAATTTTTTGTTGTTCTTATTTTAGTCTATCATTTCTTTGATTTTCTTTTTTTGTGTGTGTTTAGCTGGACTTTTTCCATTTGTTACTTTTTTAGGCCTTTTTTCAGTTGCATTGGCAACTCATTGATCTGTTCTTTCTTACTTTCATTAATGAAAATCTTTAAAGATATAAAATTTCCCCTAAAGACTGCTTTGGCTACATCCCAAAAGTGTTATTTGGTTGTTGTCATTTTCTATGATGGCATTAACTACTATTCCTATGATTAATTTTGTAACCGACCAATTCTTTTTTGAAGTTTTAATATTTTTTTTTTCCGATTACCTGTAAAGACAATTTTAACTTTTGTTTTTTACAATTTTGTGCTCCAAATTCTCTTCCATACTCCCTCCCCTGCTCTCTCCTTGAAAAAGCAAGTAATTTGACAAAGGTTACATATGTGCAGTTATGCAAAATATATTTCCATATTAGTCTTGTTGTGAAAGAAAATAGACAAAAAAAAACAAGAAAAATAAAGAAAAATTTTAAAACAGAAGGATTTGATCTACATTCAGATTCCATCAGTTCTTTCTCTGAAGATGAATAGGATTTTTCATCATATATCCTTCAGAATTGTCTTGGATCTTTGTATTGCTGAGAATAGCTAAACCATTCACAGTTGATCATTGTACAATATTACTATTTGTACAATGTTCTCCTGGTTCTACTCACTTCACTTTGCATCAGTTCATGTAAGTCTTTCCAGTTTTTTTTCTGCAATCATCCTACTCATCATTTCTTATCACACAATAGCATTCCAGCATAATCATGTACCACAACTTGTTCTGGTATTCCCCAATTAATGGGTTTCCCCTCAATTTCCAATTCTTTGCCACTACAAAAAGAGGTGCTATAAATACTTTATACAAATAAGTCCTTTTCCCTTTTTAAAAAATCTCTTTGGGATATAAACCTAATAGTGGTATTACTGAGTCAAAGGGTATGCACAGTTTGATAGCCCTTTAGGCATAGTTCCAATTGTTTTCCAAAAGGTTTGGATCAGTTCACAACTCAAACAACAATGTATCAGTATCCCAATTTTCCCACATCCCATCCAATGTTTGTCATTTTCCTTTTCTGTAATATTAGCTAATTTAATAGGTGTGAGGCGGTACCGCAGAGTTGTTTTAATTTGTATTTCTCTAATCAATAGTAATTTAGAGCATTTTTTCATATGTCTATAGATAGCTTTGGTTTCTTCATCCAAAAACTGCCTGTTCATATCCTTTGATCACTTATCACTTGGGAAATGATTCATATTCTTATAAATTTGACTTATTTCTCTCTATGTTGGAGAGATGAAACCTTTATCAGAGAAATTTGCTGTAAAATTTTTTTTTCACAGTTTTCTGCTTTCCTTCAATCTTGACTATATTGGTTTTGCTTGTTCAAAACCTTTATAATTTAATGTAATCAAAGTTATCCATTTTATAACCCATAATGTTCTCTATCTCTTTTTTGGTAAGAACTTCTTCTATCCATAACTTTGACAGGTAAACTATTCCACATTCCCCTAGTTTGCTTATAATATCACCCTTTATTTCTAAATCATGTACCCAATTTGACTTTATTTTGATATGCTATATGAGGTATTGTATGGGTGGTCTATACTTATTTTCTGCAAAATTGCTTTATGATTTTCCCAACAGTTTTTGTCAAATCATGAATTCTTGTTTCAAAAGTTTGGGTCTTAAAACCAAGAATTACCTACCCAGCAACACTGAGTGTAATCAATGAGGGGGGGGGGATTGATATTCAATGATGTAGAAGAATTTAATGCATTCTTGAAAAGCCAGAGCTAAATAGAAAGTCTGACTTTCAAATACAAGACTCAAGAGAAGCACGAAAAGGTGAACAGGAAAGATAAATCACAATGAACTTATTAAAGTTGAACTGTTTACATTCTGATGTGGAAAGATTTTTGTAATTCATGAGACCTTTCTCATTATTAGGGTAGTTGGAGGGAATATATATAGACAGAGGGCACAGGATGAGTTGAATATGAAGGGATGATATCTAAAAAATAAAATTAAGGGGTGAGAGAGGAATGTACTAGAAGAAGGAGAAAGGGAGAGGTAGAATGGGGTAAATTATCTCACATAAAAGAGGCAAGAAAAAGCTTTTACAGCAGAGGGGAAGAGGGGGGAGGTAAGAGAGAATGAATGAACCTTACTCTCATTAGATTTGACTTAAGGAGGGAATAGCATACACACTCAATTGGGTATGGAAATCTATCTTACCCTACAGGAAAGTAGGGGGAAAAGGGATAAGGGGGGGTAACAGAAGGGAGGGTTGATTTGGGGGAAGGAGTAATCAGAAGCAAACACTTTTGAGGAGGGACAATGTCAAAGGAGAGAATAGAATAAATGGGAGACAAGATAGGATGGAGAGAAATATAGTCTTTCACAACATGACATTTTGCATGACTACACATGTATAACTTGTATTGAATTGCTTACCTTTGGGGCAGCAAGGTGGTGCAGTAGATAGAAAACTGGCCCTGGAGTCATGAGGACTTGAATTCAAATCCAACTTCAGACACATAATACTATCTGTGTGACTCTAGGCAAGTCACTTCAACCCAATTGCCTCAGGGGGAAAAAAAAGAATTACTAACCTTCTTAATGAGGGTGGGTGGGGAGGGAAGAAGGGAGAGAATTTGGAACTCAAAGTTTTAAAAATGAATGTTATAAATTGTTTTTACATGCAACTGAGAAATAAGATACACAGGCAGTGGGCATAGAAATCTATCTTACCCTACAGGAAAATAAAAGGGGAAGGGGATAAGAGAAAGGGGGGTGGTGATAAAAGGGAGGACAGAGGGGTAATCAGAATGTATGCTGTCTTGGGGCAGAGTAGGGGAGAGATGGGGAGAAAATTTGGAACTCAAATTCTTGCGGAAGTGAATGTTGAAAACCAAAAATAAATTAATTTAAAAAAATCATTCTGTTTATCAAATACAAGATTACTATGGTCATTCCCTAATGCATATTGCGTACTTAATCTATTCCACTAACCCACCAATCTATTTCTTAGCCAGTAAGAGATTGCTTTATCACCACTTTATTATACAGTTTAAAATTTGGTACAGGAAGGAAGCCTTCCTTCATATTTTTTTTATTAATTCCCTCAATATTTGTGATCTTTTGTTCTTCCAAATGAATTTTGTTATTTTTCTAGTGCTATAAAACAATTTTAGGTAGTTAGATTGATATGTCTATGAATAAATATAGTAATTGAGGTGGAATTGTTATTTTTATTATATTGGTTCAGCCTACCCATGAGCAATTAATATTTTTCCAGTTGTTTAGATCTGACTTTATTTGTTTGGTAAGTGTTTTGTAATTGACCTCACATAATTTTTGTGTTTGTCTTGGCAGGTAAACTCCCAAATATTTTATATTGCCCACAGTTATTCTAAATGAAATTTCTCTTTCAATCTCTTACTGCTGGATTTTGTTGGTAATATATAGAAATGCTAATGATTTGTGTCGGTTTATTTTATATCCTATGATTTTGCTGAAGTTGTTAAATCTTTCAACTGGTTTTTTAGTTGATTCCCTGGGATTCTCCAAGTATATTATCATATCATCTGCAAAGAGTGATAGTGTTGTTTCCTCATTACCTATTCTAATTCCTTCAATTTCTTTTTCTTCTTTTATTGCTATAGCTAGCATTTCTAGTACAATATTGAATAATAGTTGTGATAACAAGCATCTTTGCTTCAGCCCTGATCTAACTGAAAAGGCTCCTAGCTTATCCCTGCTACAAATAATATTTGCTGTTGGTTTTAGGTAAATATTACTTATCATTTTAAGGAAAGCTACATTTATTCCTATGCTTTCTAGAGTTTTTAATAGCAATGAGGAGTGTATTTTGTCAATTTTTTTCCTCATCTATTAAGATAATCATATGATTTTTGTTGGTTTTGTTGTTGATATGGTCAATTATGCTGATGCTTTTTCTAATATTGAACCAACCTTGCATTCCTAGTATAAATTCCACTTGTTCATAGTGTATGGTCTTTGTGATAAAATGCTGTAATCTCCTTGCTGGTATTTTATTTAAAATTTTTGCATCAATATTCATTTGAAAAATTGATCTATAGTTTCTTTCTCTGTTTTCACTCTTCCAGGTTTAGGTATCAGCACCATATTTGTGTCATAAAAGGAATTTGGTAGGACTCCTTTGCCTATTTTCACAAATTATAGATATAATATTGGAATTAATTGCTCTTTAAATGTTTGGTAGAATTCACTTGTGAATCCATTTGGTCTTTGGGAATTTTTCTTAGGTAGTCCATTGATGGATTTTTCAATCTCTTTTTCTAAAATAGGGTTGTTTAAACACTCTACTTCCTCCTCTGTTAACCTGGGCAACTTATATTTTTGTAAATATTCATCCATTTCACTTATATTATCAGATTTATTGGCATATAAATGAACAAAATAGATTCTAATAACTGCTTTAATTTCCTCTTCATTGGTAATAGATTCATACTTTTCATTTTTTGAAACTGGAAATTTGGTTTTCTTCTTTCTTTTTTAAATCAAATTAGCCAATTTTTTATCTGTTTTTATTGTTTTTTCCCACAAAACCAACTCCTAGTTTTATTTATTAATTCAATGATGCCCTTACTTTCAATTTTACTAATCTTTCTTTTGATTTTCAGGATTTCCAATTTGATGTTTAATTGGAGATTTTAATTTTTTTCTAATTTTTTAACTGCATGCACAATTAATTGGTCTGCTCTTTCTCTATTTTGTTGATTTAAGTGTTTAGAGATATAAAATTTCCCCTAAGTACTGCTTTGGTTGCATCCCATAAATTTTGGAATGTTGTGTCATTTTTGTCATTCTCTTTAATTAAATTACTTATCATTTCTATAATTTGTACTTTGACCCACTTATTCTTTAGGATTAGATTATTTAGTTTCCAATTAATTTTCTATCTATGTTTCTACAGCCCTTTATTGAATTTTATTTTTATTGCTTTATAACCAGAAAAGGATTAATTTAAAATTTCTACTTTTCTGTGTTTGGCTGTGAAGTTTTTATACCTTAATACATGGTCAATTTTTGTGTTATGTTCCATGTACCACTGAGAAAAAAAAATATTCATTTCTATTTCCATTCAATTTTCTCCAGAGACATAACTTTTCTAAAATTCTATTTATCTGCTTCACTTCTTTCTTTTTTATTTTTTGGTTAGATTTATCTGCTTCTGAGAAGGAAAAGTTGATGCCCCCCACTAGTATAATTTATTGTCTCTTTCATCCTACAACTCATTTAACTTTTCCTTTAAGAATCTGGATGCTGTGCCATTTGGTGCATATATGTTTAATATTAACATTACTTCATTGTTTATGATACATTTTAGTAAGATGTAATTTACTTCCTTATCTCTTTTTTTACTTTTACTCTGTGTGTATCTCTCTGCTTCAAGTGTGTTTCTTATAAACAATATATTGTGGGATTCTGATTTTTAATCCACTCTGCTGTTTGATTCTGTTTTATGGATGAGTTCATCTCATTCACATTCACAATTTGATTATTAACTGAATATTTCCTTCTATCCTTTTACCCCCCCTTGTTTATCCTACTCTCTCTCTCCTTTCACCCTGTCCATCCTCAAAAGTGTTTTGCTTCTGACATTGCCTCTCCTAATCCACCCTCCCCTTCATCAACCAACCCCTTTTGTTGTCCCCATCCCCTCCTACTTCCCTATAGAGTAAATAAGGTTTCTATACCCAACTGATTGTGAATGTTACTCCTTCTTTCAACTAATTCTGATAAGAGTGAGGTTCAAGGCTTGCCCACCCCCCCTTATCATCCCCTCCACTGTAAAAGCTCTTTCATGCCTCTTTTATATGAGATAATTTATGTCATTCCACCTCTCTCTTCTCCCTTCTCCCATGCATCTCTTTATATCATCCCATTATAATCAATTCATACCTGTGTCCTCTGTCTATGTATACTCCTTTTAACTGTCCTAATAATGAGAAAGTTCTTAGAAATTACACATATCATCTTCCCATATAGGAATGTAAACAGTTTAACTCTATTGAGTCCCTTATGATTACTCTTTCTTGTTTACCTTTTTATGATTTTCCTGAGTCTTATATCTGAAAGTCAAATTTTCTATTCAGCACTGGTCTTTTATTAGGAATGTTTATAAGTTCTCTATTTCACTAAATATCCATTTTCCTGCTAAAGGATTATACTTAGTTTTGTTGGGATCTCACTGCTGGCTTGTGCCGTGGCCTGGGGTCTTGCTGTTGATTTGCCAGGTGCAGTGTGTGTGTTGGACTGTGTTCCTCTCTTGCCCTAGTGAGACAGACCTTCCTGACCAAACCTCTAATTTGTCTTGGGTTGGAGTGTTGTTTCGCCAGACTTTTTGTTGATTTTGCCACTCCAGAATTCATTTTGAGGTGTTATTTTAAAGTTGTTTGAAGGGGAATTTGTGAGAGGTCAGGTGAGTCCCTGACTTTACTCTGCTATCTTGGCTCCACCAACCCACTAATTCTTTAGGAGGTAATTATTGAGTCTACATTTAAGATTGAATCCTTTCCTCAAATTCCACTTATTGTTTATAAATTTCACATTATCTTGTGATATGTATAGGATGTATTTAAATTTTACATCTTCCTACATTTATTAATAGGTTTTTATATACTAGCACATGGTTAATTTTTTAAAGGTGCTTTGCACAGCTGAAAAAAAAATGTACACATTTGATTCTTATTCAGTAATTGCCAGAGATCTATAATATATAACTTTTTTCTAAAATTTGATTCATGTACTTAACTCTTTTTGTTAGATTTGTCTACTTCTGTGGTTGTACCATCTCACAGGAACTGTGAGTCTCTAGGGCCTCTGTTTAAAAAGGTGTTCCAGAACAGTCTTCTCTGCATTTCCTACCAGATAAATTTTTGGGGGGCTTCTCCATCATGCCATTTTTATGGGCATCTTCTTTCCCCACTTCCAGCTTTTCTGCTGTCTTTTGTTTGTTGTATTCCCTCATTTCATTGGAAATTTCTTGACAGCAGGCACTGTTTTTCTTCTTATTTTTATTTGCATTCCAAGCACTTAGCACATTGCCTGACAAATAGTACGTACTTAAAAAAATGTTTATTGATTGATTGAGTTCTGAAAAGGAGACAATGATGTTCCCAATTATCATATTTTTGTGTGCTAATTTCTCTTGGTAATTAAATTATGTTTTCTTTGAAGTACTTAAAAACTATGCCAAGTATTGACATTATTCCATTATCTATAGTAAGGATAATATAGTTTCCCTTTTTATTTCTTTTAACCATGTTTAATTTTATTATTGTCTTTCTAGATCATTAATGCTACACTTATCTTTTTAATTCACCTAAGGCATAATAAATTCCTCTCCAACACTTTATTTTAACTTCATGAATGTTTGTGTTTCAAATATGTTCTTTTAAACAATTGTTGGATTCTACTTTCTAATTCATTCTGCTAAACTCTTCTATTTTATAGTGGGACCCACACCATTCACACTTTATGATTGTCAATTGAGTTTTTCCTTTCATAATATCCTCTTATACTCTATTCTTTTTGCCTTGATTTCCCTCTTTTCCAAGATGAAAAAGGTTGTGAAAGAAAATAAATGTGATTAACACTAGTAATCTATAATTGAATTGCCTTTTCCTATCCTTGTGCCCCTTCTCTTTTCACTTAGATCAAACCCTAATCATTGGTTCTTATTTCTTTCTCTCCTCTTAATCCCACTTTTCTGACCAGCTTTTGAAGTTGAAGGCTGTTTTACTTGTGACTATTCCCTCCCAAACTCTACCTTTCTTCTTAAATCCCTCTTTCTCTTTCCCTCTTGCTTCATCAGTTGAATGCTATATATGTATATATATATATAGATATAAATAAAGATGTATATACATATATGTACTATGTATGTGTATATCTGTGTGTATATATCTATATCTATTTATCTATCTATGATCTGTCTATCTATCTATCTTTGTGTATATATGTTTAACCTACCTTTTCCCTAGTTCAGATAAGAATGAAGTTCAGGATGTGCCCCTTCCCCAACCCATCTTCCATATTTTATATAATCTTCTTATGTTCTCCAATTATGAAAAAATAATTTCCTCTCCTTTCTTTTTCTTTATTCCTTTGTATATTCCTTTCTCTTTCCCTTTTCTCTAATAAAGGGCACAAGATATTAAAAAAAAAAAACACCATCCAGGTCCTGTGTTTTACTTTATTTTCTCCCTGTCTGACCTTTAAAAACAGTAGGATTCAGAAGCACCACTTATCTATTCACTCCCATTAGAATATAATCACTTGATCATCATTTAGCTCCTTCTAATTGCTCAAATGTATTCATCTTCCTAGATTTCTTTTATGCTGTATTTGCATTTCAAAAACTATACTCAGTTCTGATATTTTAATCAAAAATGCTCAAAAGTTTTCTCTTCTACATATTAAAGGTACATTTTTTTCTTTGTAATATTATACTCAGCATTACTAGATAAGTGATTCTTAGCTGGAACCTTGTTTCTTTTTACTTCAGGTAAATCATATTTCAAATATTTCTTTTTCTTTTTAGTAGTTGTACTATGGTATTGTACAATCCGTACTGTGATTCCTTGGTATATAACCACTTTCTTACTAGCTGCTTGTAGTATTTTTTTTTCTTTGATCTGGAAGTTCTGGATTTTGGCTATGCTATTTCAGGGCATTTTCAAATTAAGGTTTATTTCAGAGATGACAGGTGACTACTTTCAATTTTCACTTTTCCCTAGATCAAACTAGTTTTATTACATGATTTCTTTAAATATGGCTACCTATTTTTTTTTGTTTGATCACAGTTTTCAGGAAATCAAATGAATTTTAAGTTCTCTTTCTTCAACCTGTTTTCCAGTTCAATGGTTTTAAAATAGATGCCTTGGGTTTTTTTTATTTTCCATCTATTTTTTCTAATATTTCTTGTTGTATCATGTTTGCTTTATTCCACTTTTCAAGGAAGTCCACTATTTTGATAAGTTTTCTACCTTTTTTCTAAGCTATTTATTCTCATTTTTCCCTCGAAAGCTCTAATTTCATTTTTTTATTTATTACTTCATTTCTTTTATCTATTTTTGAGATCCTTGTTATTTTATCAGAAGCTCTACTTGTGCTTGTGGAAATACTATGGAATTACTAACTTCTGAGTTTATGTTTTGGACTTTTCTTAATGCATAACACTGTGACAACAGAAAAAAAAAGGTCACTGTATAATTCTCTTTATTATTTCTTTTTTGCACTGAATGTGGTGCCTTTATTGATGATACCCAACATAGGACTCTAGGCTTCTCCCAACTACAGGTGCTTTGGGACAAGGATGTGAATGGGATATGGGATTCCCAGTATAGGAACATAGGTTAGGAATGAAGGCTCCCCAGTGGTGGAACTCCTTTTTTGGCTGGGGATGAAGGTCCATAGCTTTCCACTTTACTCCTTGGAGGCCATGTAGGTCACAAGGTCCATTACATGGTTGCTATAACAAAACTCATTGTCATAAAAAATATGGAACACTTCATGAATTGGCGTGTCATCCTTGTGCAAGGGCCATGCTATCTTCTCTGTATCATTCCAATTTTAGTATAGGTGCTGCCGAAGCAAGCACTATATTTCTCTTTCTTGACATTAATGATGGCTTTTTTTAGTTTCAATCTAAGTGAGCAGTCACAGCTAATCCTATATTTCGCCTTCTTTACTGTAGTTCTTTTGTACTGTATCAGTCCATCAAAAAATAAATAAATAACTGTCTCAGGTCCTTGAGGCCAACATCAGATTATCAGATTAATTATCTCTGTATTGTCTCCCTGAAATATAACCATTTTCCTCAAGGCCAGTGACTTACTGATAGTGAAGCCAGCATGACTATGTGTTATCTGTATGTGTTAACTACCTGCGGGAAATGATACATATAAAGAAGCCTATTTGGCCCATACTGTGAATTTCTCTTTCTCCTCCCTTCCTATGTGTATAACACTGTCTTGAATATACTTTTTTTTTCTTATTTCTGTGTTCTAATTTATAATTATGTGGGTTTTCTCATCACTACAGTTTGTTATTAGAGTTTAGATATCTTGAACACAGAGAGGCTTGAATTTCCCCTGTTTGTTTATGCTTTTCACATAAGTAAAAACCTTAACTTCCATTATTCTGTTTATGTTCTAAGTCTGGCTGACTCAAGGACTTTTCTGTTTTGTGCCAGCAAGAGTTTGGGATCTTGTAAGAAGGAAATCTAGCTTATCACCTCTTTTAACTGTTGCATGAGGATTGGCATGCTTAATTACCAGTCTATCCTCAGACTATGCACATAGGTTTCTTTCAAGTTGGAAAATAGCTGCACACTGTTGCAGACATTCTGGCAAGAATGAGTCCATTGTTTATCTCTTCCCCTTTTTTTCCTTGTGTGTCTCTGGGTTTACCTTATCAGCTGAACCATCCCACCTGTTATAGGAATAACCACTCTCACAATCCCAACAGACGTGGCTACAAGTCTCTTACATATATGTATACACACACACATATATGTATCTATCTTCTTTGTATGAGTCTATGAAGGGGACAAATCTGTTTAAGTAAATTCCAGTCAGAGAACTCCAGGACCTATGTGATTTATTATTCCCTTGAGATTTAACTGGTATTATAATAGACATAAACAGAAAAAGAAATGGAGATTGGCAAATATGATAGAGTAAGAGGAAGCAGTACAATACCCCACAACTACTTCAACAAAGATTGAAAAAAGATCACTAGATGGAGTTGTTCTTGAAAGACAGAAGTAACCATAATGGGGCATTTCTTCCAGCCCATTTCAGCACAGAGATAGAGCCAGAGACATGCAAGTACTAGAAAGGGGACCCAGCAAAGAAGGTACAATGCAGAGCTTTCTAGCAAAATGACTAGTCTGGGGCCTCCAGTTCTATATAGGATAAGGAGTAGTAATAGCAAAAGGCCAGCAACTAGAGCAGGATCACAAATTCAAACCATAGACCTAGTCTGGGGACTAAAGCCCCAAGTCAAGGAATTTGGATCAAGGACAAACTTATAGTGCTATCATTCTGACCACATTCTAATCACAGAGCAAGACTGTGAATTAAAACTCACAGACCTGGGCTAGAACCTGCAGCTGAATAATCAGGGTAGGAGGGCAGACCAGAGACATAAATTGCAATTCTGTCACTCTAAACCCACACAGCCTTTCAACTAGCTGATAAGGTCTGAGCCAGGAACTGTCTACTGGGGCTCCAATGATGGGCAATCCATCAGTTGTGCTGCCTAGACAAAAAATAGAGTCGGAAACCTTCAAAGCTCAGAGCAGAAGGGTTATTCTATAGATTAGATCATTCTATAGATCAGATTGTTTAGGATGTGCTAAAAGTTTGAAACTCCCTGCCTTGATCTGCAGATCCTTGACTAACATAGCATTCAAAACCAATTGAAAGCCATGAGAGGATCTCAGATAACACAGATAAGAACACATAAAGACCCAATATTTCTTCCAGGAATGTATAGGACCTAACTCTAACATAAAATTCCAGTTTAAAAAGGCTGGAAAATTGAGTAAACAAAAATAAGACACCAACATTATTTTTGTTCCTCAAAAGCTATATTTTCACTTTTTATTTATTACTTTACTTCTTTTATCTATTCTTGGGGTTTTTGCCATTATTTTATCAGAAACCCTACTTGTGCTTGTGGAGTTATTATGAAATTACTATCTTCTGAGTTTAACTTTTGGTTATAATGTAATAATATACAATAAAATATTTAAAGGCCTATTAAAAATAGATCTCTGCAGACAGATGTCTTCAGAACTAACTGCAAGAGTCTATGGGAAATGCGGTCCAGTGTTATTTCTATGAATAGTATGCTACATTGGGAACGGCCTACAGAAGATTGATCTCTGCAGGTAGAAGTTCTTTAGGAACAAGCTGTGAGAGCTTGTGGGAAACGTAGTTCAATGTTGTTTCTTCCTGTTTTGGGAGGGACTGAGACTATCAAGAGCTCTGAAAGGAGTGCCCAGTGGCTTCATAAGTTTCATTTTCATTTTCTTATCCATTTGAAAGGATGAAACAAGGAAAGTTGAGCAAATGAAAGTGAGGAGACAAATGAAAGCTGGATCAAAGATTAGAGATTGATGTTACTGAGGACCCAGATGGATGTGGCTACACTATTTTTTTTTTTTGCTTTTTGGTGAAGCAATCAGGGTTAAGTGACTTGCCTAGTCACGCAGCTAGTATGTGTCAAGTGTCTGAGGCCAGATTTGAACTCAGGTCCCCCGACTCCAAGGCCGGAGCTCTATCTACTGCGCCACGTAGCTGCCCCTAAACTATTTCTCTTTAGGAAAATATAAAGGAGGTGACATGATTTCTTCTCCCCTCTCTCTTCCTCTACCCAGGATAAATAGAGATTTGCTTTTAAATTTCTCTTAAGATTTGCTCATAACTATGGATTATTGTATTACTTTTAAAACCAGTTTCTTATAGATAAAATCTGACCTATTTTAATTGCTTTTGATTAGTGTATGTTCTTAATTGCAAACAAAATTTGTAAGAGGGAGAAAAAAGCTTTGGTATTGGTATATATAGAGTGGTAGAGAACAGATACTTTATCTGGATTGTTGGGGCAGTAAATGACACCTATTTCCAAACTCTACCTAACTGGGGATATGAGCCATATGAAAAAGAATCTTGTAGTTTTATTAATAACTTATATAACCCTCTCAATAGTAGAGAAAAAATAAATCATATAACTCAGGACTATCAGCCTAGATACTCACTTTTCTCTATGTTTTCATAATACTGCTCTGTCCTTTTTCTCTTACTTATGTACCTGCTCCTTCTCAGTCTTCTTTGCTATATCTTCATCCAGGTCATTCCTGGATGACTTTGGGTGTCTCCCAAGGCTCTGCCTTAGGCCCTCTTCTCCTTCTATACTATTTCACTTGGTGAAATAGTTCCCTTTGGATCTGTTCTCTTTGGATGCAACTATCATCTCTATGCAAATGATTCTGAGATTTATATGTCCAGCCTTAACATCTCTGCTGACCTCCAGCTTCACATCTCCAATTGCCTAATGGATATTTCAAACTGAATGTCTAATAGGCATCTTAAACTCAACATGTCCAAAAGTGAATTGATCATGTTTTCCCTAAACCCTCTCCTCTTCCTTCTTTCTGAAACCTTAAGCCCAAATTGTTTGGTCAACAATAGGTCCCAGCCCAAGCCTCGCTTGGTCATTGTTTGGGCCCTGATGGCTCAGAGTTGAGTGTAAATAGCAATTTTTTTCTGTTTTGGCCAGCAACTCTGGGATCTTCCCCTCTCAGATTGATTTTTTTTAAAAAGTAGGTAAAATAAGCCTTTCTTTGCCTCATTTCTTACCAAGCCTTAATCATTGAATTGGCCTTGCCTTAGCCAAACAGAGACCAGGGAAATACCTTAACTTAAAAAGCCCAAGGTCTCCCCACTCCATCTGGAGCATCTCCAATTATCCTGATCTATATCTTGCTACCGGACCCAGATGGCTCTGGAGGAAAGAGTGAGACTTGTGACTTTGCACGGCTCTCCCTCACTTCAATCCAATTCACTTGCAAGTCATGGCACCACCTTCCTAATGTAACGGTCCTCTTCAAGAAGGAAGGAAAAGCAACAACAGTTCCTCTTCCTAATTTCCCTATTACTGTGGCCAATTGCCATCCTCCCAAGCACCCAGGCTCAGAAACTTGGTGACACCCTCCTCTTCACTCTCTCACACTCCTTCATATCCAATCTGTTGCCAAGTCCTGTCATTTTTACCTTCAGGACATCTCTTGCATACACCCTACCTCTCTTCTAACACTGCCAAACCATCAGTACAGACCCTTATTACCTTACAACTGGACTATTGCAATAATCTCCTGATGAGTCTCACTCCCCCAAGTCTCTTCCTATTCAGAAGAGATTCCCTGTTGTAGTTCAAACAGACCCTAATCACATTTTGATGAGCAAACTCTTCTCGGGTCTCCTGCAAAGCTCCCTGGCAAATGGACCAGTTGTTGAGCCAACTCTATCTCTGGCAGTAGATTCAAGGTGTGCATTGGCCAATTCTGCCTCCCTGTACAGCATAAAGATCTGGTTCTACTTCCTGTATCTATTCACATAGGCCAGAGCCAAGATCCCATTGGTTTCAGGTCCCATTTAGAAGAGCTCACATTGATAGTGTCCCCAGCTCATAATGTATTAGTCCCAGAATCCCTGTTTTCTGGAGCTAATGTTGGCTTCTGTCTCCCCTGGCTTGATCCTTCTTTGAGTTTGCTTTGGCTTGTGGTTATCATCTTGTGCAGTCCTGAACTTCTTGCTGTTTCTCTTTGGATTTCTTGATCACTATTCCATCTGATTCCCCTTTAGAATTTTGCTGAGGTTTTTTTTATGGGAAACTTGGGCTCCTTTAAAAACTTTTTCACATCACCATCTTTAACCAGATAGCTACCAATATATACATTTTGAAGGCTTTTAATTGACATTCACTTTGGGCTTAAAATCTTCAGTGTTTTCACAGAATCTCAGAGTTGGGAGGGACCTCAAAAAACATTCACCTTCACATATTCTAAGCCACATTGCTCTCTACAATACAACTGACAAGAAGTTGCACAACCTTTTCTTTAAGACCTCCATCATACAGCCCATTTCACTTTTGAAAAGTTCTGTTAGGAAGTTTTCCTTGCCTCATGCCTGAATTTTCTCTTTCTAACTGCCACCTATTTTTATCTCATGCTGCCCTCTGTATCCAAGCAGAACAACAATAATGATAGCTAACATTTATTAAATACCTACTGTGTGCAAATCAGTGTGCTAATCACTAAGGATAAAAAAAGAAGCAAAAGACTTCCCTCAAAGAGCTTACAATCTGAAAGAGGTGACATGCTAATAAATATATGCAAAGCAAACTATATACAGGATAAATGGGAAATAACAGAGAAAAGGCACTAGAATTAGGGAAAGCTTCCTGTAGAAGGTGGAATTTTAAATAAAACTTAAAGGAAGCCAGGGAGGTCAGAGGGAGAGCATCCCAAGCAGGAGGGACAGCCAGAGAAAATATCTGAAGACAAAAGATGGAGTGCCCTCTTCATGAAATAACTAAGTGGCTACTGTCATTGGATCTAAGAGTTTGCAGTGGGGAATAAGGTATAAAAAAGACTGGAGAGATCTATGGCCTAGGTTATGAAGAATTTGGAATGTAAATAGAGTATTTTGTATTTGATCCTGGAGGTATCTGGGAATCACTGAAGTTTATTGAGTAGAGGGAGACATGATCAGATCTGTACTTTAGAAAATCACTTTAGAGACTGAATGGAGGAAGGATTGAGTGGGGAGAGAGTTGAGAAAGGCAGGGCAATAGTAGATTATTGCAATAGTTGAGGCATGAGGTGATAAGGGCCTGTACAAGAGCTTTGGTGGTATCATGATAGTATTGGAGAGATATTGCAGATACAGGCTTATAATTAAATTATGTGTGATGAGTTTGGATCCAAGGATATAGCCTCCCAGTTTCTTTTTGAATCTGACTCTGTCATCCAGTGTCTTTATTTTTCTATTTCTCCCAGGTCTGTGTCAATTTCATAAGCAATTCAGTTTCAGAAAAAGATTCTATTTTGTTGCATTTGAAATGTTGCATGAAAACAGAATTGCTAACTAATGTCATACCTATGCTATTCAAAGTTATTTCCAAAATAAATTTCGGGGCAGCTAGGTGGTGTGGTGGATAGAGCACTGGCCCTGGAGTCAGGAGGACCTGAGTTCAAATCTGACCTCAGACACATAACACTCACTAGCTGTGTGACCCTGGGCAAGTCACTTAACCCCATTGCCTAACAAAAAACAAAAACAAACAAACAAACAAAAATAAATCTCAATGAATTCATTCTGTGGTATACTGAAATGTCTAAATGTAAAATTATAAGGCCCTAAACCACACCTAAATATCTTTGCACAGAATCTAACATAATGCTTAGGAAAGATGAACACTTGATACTTAGGAATGGAAATTATATAATATGCTAATTAGAATAGAAGCCAGAAGACCTGAATTCTAATTGTGGCACTGATACTAACTTTGTGTAGCTAGTCACTAAATCTCTGGACCTCAGTTTCCTCAGTGGTAAAATAAAGAAGATAGATTATGATTTCTCAGGTCCACCCCAATTCTAAAATTCTGTGAATATGCAACCATCAGAGGAAACTAATGGAAAATATGTTTGTTAGTAAAGAGAAATAGTCTGTAGTTACATCACTTTATGAGAATAAAAATTGAATGATATATTAAAGAAGATGCTCTTTAGAGCTATATCACCTAAAAATTGGTGATTTCTCAAATCTGGAGCATATTTGAAGGGTAACAAAACATAGAACCACATTGAAAGTAAAACATTTGTCAGAATGTTCACTGGTCCCAATAGGACATTAACTTTAGTGTCAATATATAATAGACAAAAAGATTCTTTGTTTCTTTGTCTCTCTGTCTGTTTCTGTCTCTGTTTTTCTTTGTCTAAAAATGAATCACCTAAGTGCTTTTATGTAAATTTAATATAACATGAGAAAATTATTTTTCTTTTCAGGTTCTTTAAGTCAACAAACTCACTACTTAGTAAGGAATGCCAATACTGTGTAAATTAGATAAAAGTTGCCAACATGGGATTTCTCTTTAATAGAAATTGGGCCATAGAAGAAATAGCTAAATTAAAAGTAATGCAAGTCCTTAGTCTCCTTCTTGTGGCCAGTCAGACCTACACATATACGTCTTTTGGTTTAACCCTGGGACCAATATATCAGAAGTAAGGTGGGGCTTGACTCCACTTACAGTAATGTGGTTCTTTCTATATATGGGTGATATGGTAATCCATCTGGGAGATAACAAAGATACTCCCCACTCTTTTTCCTGACTACAACATTTTATGACTTCACAGGGCTTCAACACTTGATCTTATTTCAAATGTAATGAGTCTTTCTCCCAGGTTCAAGTAACTATCATAGATTTCCTTTTTTTTATTATTCATTTTTAATTTAAATACAAAAAAGGAAAAAAAAGAGAATATTTCCATGCACACAGCACAGCATAAAAAGAGGATTCAATATAAACCATGACTTTTAATTTCACATTATTTACTTCAAAAAAAAACACTGTGTAATAAATACTATACATCATTTTCAAAACTACCTTGTTTTTCTGTTCCTCTTCAGTTTTCTTTTGCTCTCTGCTGTGCACTTTTTTTTTCTCCCTCCCTCCCACCTCACCCTAAAGAAGGCTACCGTTAGATACATATAGGTACACACACACACACACTCACACACACACACATATATGTAAAACCATACTATACATACTTGTATTTATCGGTTCTTTCTCTGAACATACATAGCATTTTCCTTATTGGTCCTTTGAGGTTGATTTGAATATTTATGTCATTTAAGTAATTTCAAAATGATTGAGTCGGGGCAGCTAGGTGGAGCAGTGGATAGAACACAGGTCCTGGAGTCAGGAGGACCTGAGTTCAGTCAGACACTTGACACTTAATAGCTGTGTGACCCTGGGCAAGTCACTTAACCCCAATTGCCTCACCAAAAAGCAAAAAACAAAAAAAAACAAAAAAACCCAACAACAACAAAATGACTGAGTCATTCAGAGGTGTTCTTAGAACAATATTGCTGTTACTGTATACAAAGTTCTCTTGGTTCTGCTCATTTATCTCTTTATTATTTCATGCAAATCTTTCCATGTTTTTCCAAAATCAACCAGCTCATCATTTCTTATAGCACAGTTGTATTCCATCACAATCATATACCACAATTTGTTTACCCATTCCCCAATTGATGGGCATCTTCTCAATTTCCAGTTCTTTGCCACCACAAAAAGAGCTGCTTTAAATATTTTAGAACATATAAGTTCTATATGTTCCTTTTTCCATAATCACTTTGGGAAACAGACCTAATAGTGGTATTGCTGAGCCAAAAGATATACAGTTTTATAACTCTTTGGGCACAATTCCAGATCGCTCTTCAAAATAGTTGGATCAGTTCTAAGTTCCACTAACAGTAAATTAGTGTCCTCATTTTTCCACATTTCCACATCTTCCAACATTTGTCACTTTCCTCTTCTATCATTTGAGCCAATCTGATAGGTGCAAGAGGGTATCTCAAAGTTGTTTTAATTTGCATTTCTCTAATCAATAGTGATTTAGAGCATTTTTTCATCTGACTATATATAGTTTTGATTTCTTTATTGAAAAACTGCCTATTCATATCTTTTGATCATTCATCAATTGGGAAATGATTCATATTCTTATAAATTTGACAAAGTCCTTTATGTATTTGAGATATGGATCTTTTATCTGAAAAACTGTCTATAAAAATTTCCTCCCAATTTTGTTTCCCTTCTAATCTTGGCTACACTGGTTTTATTTGTACAAAACCTTTTTAATTTAATGTAATCAAAATTATCCATTTTATACCTCACAATGCTCTCTATCTTTTGTTTTTTCATAAATTATTCTCCTATCCATAAGTCTGATATATGTTACATGAAATGTTCCATGTTTTTCTAATTTTCTTATGCTATCTCTGTCATACATCCATTTTGACCTTATCTTGGTAAATTGTGATAGTGGTTTATGCCCAATTTCTGTTAGACTGCTTTCTAGCTTTCTCAACAATTTTTGCCAAATAAAGAATTCTTATCCCAAAAGCTTAAATTTTTACCTTTGTCAAAGACAGGATTATTATAACATTTGCTATTGTATATTGCATGTTCTGTTCTACAAATCTACCTTTCTATTTCTTAGCCAGTACCAGACAGTTCTAATAATTACTCCCTTATTGTATAATTTAAGATATGGTACTGGTAAACCTCCTTCTTTTACATTTTTAAAAATTAATTCCTTTAATATTCTTGACCTTTTCCTCCAAATAAATTTTGTTGTTTTTTTTCTAGTTCACTAAAATAATTTTTTGGTAATTTAATTAGGATAACATTGAAACAACAGATTAGATTAAGTAGAATTGTCATTTTTATTGTATTGGCCTTGCCCACTCATGAATAATTAATATTTTTCCAATTATTTAAATCTGACTTTATTTGTATAAAAAGTGTTTTATAATTATGTTCATGTAGTTCCTAGTTTGGTAGGTATACTCCCAGGTATTTTATATTGTCTACAATTATTTTAAATGGGGTATCTCTTACTATCTCTTCTTGAAGGGTTTTGTTTGTGATATATAGGAATGCTAATGATTTATGTAGGTTTATTTTATATTCTGCTACCTTGCTAAAATTATTCATTGTTTCTACTAACTTTAGAGTTGAATATTTAGGATTTTCCAAGTATGTCATCATATAATCTGCAAAAAGAGATAGTTTTATTACCTCATTGCCAATTCTGATTTCTTCAATTTCTTTTTCTTCACTTATTGCTATTACTAGCATTTCTAATACAATAAGGAGTAACATTGGTGACAATGGGCATCCTTGTTTCACTCCTGATCTTATTGGAAAGACTTTTAGTTTATCCCCATTATAAATAATGCTTCCTGGTAGTCTTTGGTAGATGCTTCTTATCATTTTAAGGAAAAATCCCTTTATACCTGTGCTTTCAAATGTTTTTTAATAGGAATGAGTGTTGTATTTGGTCAAAAACTTTTTCTGCATCTATAGATATAATCATGTGTTTTTTGCTACTTTTGTTATTGATATAATCAATTATGTTAATAGTTAAACAATCCCTGCATTTCTGGTATAAATTCCACATAGTCACAACGTATAATCTTTGTAATATATTGTTGTAGTCTTCTGGACAGTATTTTATTTAGAATGTTTGCATCCATATTCATTAATGAAATTGGCCTATGATTTTCTTTCTCTGTTTTTGTTCTTCCTGGTTTAGATATCAGTACCATATTTGTTTCATAAAAGGAGTTTGGTAGGACCCCTTTGCCTATTATTCCAAATAATTTATTTAATATTGGAATTAGTTGATCTTTAAATGTTTGGTAGAATTCACTTGTAAATCCATCTGATTCTGATGCTTTTTTTTTGGAGAGGCAATTGGGATTAAGTGACTTGCCCAGGGTCACACAGTTAGTAAGTGTCAAGTGTCTGAGGTAGGATTTGAAGTCAGGTCCTCCTGACTCCAGGGCTGATGCTCTATCCATTGCACCACCTAGCTGCCTCTGATGCTTTTCTTTCTTTTTTTTTTTTTTTTTGTTTGTTTGTTTGTTTTTGCTTTTTGGCTAGGCAATGGGGTAAAGTGGCTTGCCCAGGGTCACACAGCTAGTAAGTGTCAAGTGTCTGAGGTCAGATTTGAAGTCAGGTCCTCCTGACTCCAAGGCTGGAGCTCTATCCACTGTGTCACCTAGCTGCCCCTCCTCTGATGCTTTTCTTAAGAAGCTCATTGATAGCCTATTCAATTTCTTTTTCTAAAATAGGTTTATTTAGATACTCTATTTCCTCTTCTGTTCATCAGGGCAGTTTATGTTTTTGTAAGAATTCTTCCATATCACTTAATTTGTTAAATTTATTGGCATATAATTGAGCAAAATGGCTGCTAATAATCGCTTTAATTTCATCTTCACTAATAGTATATTCACCCTTCTCATTTTTAATACTGGTGATTTGGCTTTCTTCTCCCTTTTTTAAAAATCATACAAACCAATGGTGTGTCTATTTTATTTTTTTATAAAACCAACTCCTAGTTTTATTTATTAATTCAATGGTTTTCTTATATTCAATTTTATTACTCTTACCTTTAATTTTCAGGATTTTCAATTTTGTGTTTAATTGGGGATTTTTAATTTGTTCTTTTCTAGTTTTTTTAATTGCATACTAATTCTTTGATCTGCTTGTTCTCTCTCTCTTTTTATAAGCATTTAGAAATATAAATTTTTTTGATTGCCACTTTTGTTACTTCCCGTAAGTTTTGATATGTTCCTATTATTGTCAATCTTTTTAATGAAATTATTGATTGTTTCCATGATTTGTTCTTTAACCCACTCATTCTTTAAGACTAAGTTGTTTAGTCTCCAGTTAGTGTTTAATCTGTGTTTCCATGGTCCTTTATTGAATATAATTTTATTGCATTATGATCTGAAAGGGGCTCATTTAATATTTATGCCTTTCTACATTTAACTCTAAAGCTTTTATACCCTAACATATGGTCAATTTTTGTAAAGGCACCCTGTACCTCTGAGAGAAAGGTATATTCCTTTCTAGTCTCATTCAATTCTCTCCAGATGTGTACCGTATCAAGCTTAACTAAGATTATATTCATCTCTTTAACTTTTTTATTTATTTTTTGGTTAGATTCATCTAATTCTGAGAGGGCAAGGTTAAAGTCCCCCACTATTATAGTATTACTATCTATTTCCACTATTTAAATAATTAAAAGTTAAAAGTTCTGGTGTTTTTGTCACAAATAGTCACTAATAGTCTTTCAATTCACTATCCATTTTTTTTTTCATTCAGGATTATACTCAGCTTTGCTGGATAAGTCATTCTTGGTTGCAAATCCAGCTTATTTGGTCTTTGAAATAAAGCCTTTTGGTCTTTTAATGTTGAAACTGCTAAATCTTGTGTTTTCCTAACTCTAGCTCCACAGTATTTAAATTGTTTTATTTTCTTCTTATTTGTGGTATTTTCTCCTTAACCTAGGAGATTCAAAACTCAGCTAGACGTTCCTATGAATTTTCATCTTGGGATCTCTTTCCGGTGATTGATGGATTTTTTCTATATCTATTTTACCCTCTTGTTCTAGAACTTTATGGCAATTTTCCTTAATAATGTCTTGTAATATCGTATCTAGACTTTTTATCACAAATTTTGGGTAGTCCAACAATTCTTATATTGTCTCTTCTCAATCTTTTCTCTAGATCAATTGATTTTCTAATGAGATGTCACATTCTCTTCTATTTTTTCATTCTTTTGATTTTGTTTTTATTATTTTTGGTGTCTTATAACATCATTAGCTTCCATTTGCTTAATTCTAGTTTTTAAGGAGTTATTTTCTTCCTCAAGTTTTTAAAACTCTTTCTCCAATTGGATGACTTTGTTCTCATAATTTTCTTGATTTTCTTGAATAGCTCCCATTTTTTTTTTCCCTCAATCTCTCTTATTTGATTTTTAAAGTCCTTTCTAAGCTGTTTCAAGAACGTTTTTTGGACTTGTGACCATTTGACATTCTTCTTTGAAATAGGAGTGGCTTTTTAACTTCAATATCTTCTGAATATGAACCTAAATATTCTCTATCCACATAGTAACTATCTATGGGCAGGTTCTTTCTCCTTTGCTTATTCATTATTTTCCTTTAGTGGCTTATTATTATAGTCAGGTTCTGCTCTCAAGGTATGGGAGATGATGCCTCAGGCTTCAAGTCTTTTACACTGTTGTTTCTTGAAATCTGTCTGGAGGCTTGATCTTGGACATTTCTCTCTGCCCCTGACCCACAGGTAGCCAAAATAAATAAACCAAAAAAGGAAATTAAGTTCATCTGTCAAGACAGAAGCCATCTTTTTAAATATCAGTTTTAATCTTGTTCAGATATTCCCCAGGGGTTCCTTCATGATTACAGAATTTGGTGTTTTGGTTAATCAAAATTCAGTTTAGAGGAATTTTTACATATGTATCACAATACTTCATCTATTTTCAAAATCAGCCAGTCAATAAGTATTTATTAAGTGCCTACTTTGTTCCAGGCATTGTGCTAAGCATTGGGGATCTAAAGAAAGGCAAAAGACAGTACCTGACCTCAAATATAATGGATATTATAAATATTATGAGAGCAGCTAGGTGGCACAGTGGGTATAGTGGCAGGCCTGGAGTCAAGAAGATTCATCTTCCTAAGTTCAAATCTGGCCTCAGACACTTAGTAGCTGTGTGACCCTGGGCAAGTCACTTAACCCTCCTTGCCTCAGTTTCCTTATCTGTAAAAAGAACTGGAGAAGAAAATAGTAAATCCCTCCAGTATCTTTGCCAAGGCATGACTGAAACAACTGAGTATTATAAAAAATATAATCTAAATATTATAAAGAATATTATTAACATATATTAATTATGTACATCTTATTAATTAATTTTACATTAGTAATAATAATTAATTATATACTATTAACATATATTAATTTTCAAATCATTTATCATGAACTTGATACTAAAAATAACTATACCTTACTTTTCTGAATTGAAAGACCTTTCAGCATTTTGTAGTGACTCATCATTATAATTTTGAATAAGTACCCCACCCAAGTCACCCAGGCTCATGATGTAGGATTATCTTCAACTCTTCCGCTCTTTCTCTTACCTCCCCTATTCAATCTATTGCCAAGTGTTGTTAATTCTACCTTCACAACAATCCTTTTTCTCCTCTGATACTACCACCACCCTTGTGTAGGCCCTTATTACCTTATATCTGGATTATCACAATAGTCTTCTTTTGGGCCTCCCTGCCTCAAGTTTCTCCTCACTCCCATCTAACTTCCACTTAGCTATCAAAGAATCTTCCAAAAGTGCAAGTCTAACCATATAACATCCCTCTCTCTCCTCCCTTCTGCCCTCGGCCTCAGTACTCAGTAAACCCTTGTGACTCCATATTGGTTCCAGGACCCAAAAAAAATCTTCTATTTGGCTGTTAAAATCCTTCACGATCTGTTCCCTTCTTACCTTCCCAATCTTGTTAAATCTCATTCACCTCTATGTACTCTATAATCCAATGACTGGCCTCCTTGCTTTTCCTAAAAACAAACAAACAAACAAAAAAACCACTCCATCTCCTGTGCATTTTTAATGGTTGTCCTTCATGCCTAAAATTCTCTTCCTCTTCACCTTTACCTCCTGACTTCCCAGGTTTCCTTCAAGTTTCAGCTAAAATCACACCTCCTGAAAGAATCTCTTCTCAACCCTATTAAAAGTTAGTGCTTCCTGTTTGAAATTATCTCCAATTTAACTTGCATATATTTTATGTGTACACAGTTGTTTGCAGAATATTGTCTCCCATTTGATTATTAGCTCTTTGAAAGCAAAGATTGGTGGTTGTTGTTTTCTTTGAACCCTGGTGCTTAGAGCAATGTCTGGTATCATGATTTGATTTGTATTATCTATGTACTAGTTATTTGAATTTTCCATTTGATAGAATGCCAGATAAATCAAATTTGACTTACACTCAGCAAAATTGTCTTAGATGACAAAAAATGGAAATAGCTTTGGAGGAACTTCAGGAAGATACTGTTCATGGAGCTGTGAAATAGTCTAACCAAACTGGAAAGCAAATTTGAAATTATATTAAAAATGTTACTAAAATGTCCTCAGAATGGGACCCACAAATCCCATTGCAAGACATATATTCCAACAGGATCAAAGACAGAAAAGTCTTTTACATACCAAAATATTCATAATTGCACTTTTATTATAGTAAAAAACTAGAAACAGGTTGCTATAGATGCTTATCAATTGGGCTGGGCAGGGAGGGAGATACATATACATGAATTGTAGTACATGAATCTAATGAAATATTTCTGTTCTATAAGAAAAATAACTTGAAGAATTAAGAAAAACATGGAAAAAATTATGAACTAATGCAGAGATAAGAAGAACTAGGAAACAAATATATACAGTGGCTACAACAATGTGCAGCTAGGTGCAGATTAGTATGAATAATAAATCTCTTTAAGTGGTAATATGCATTCAATTTTGAAATTTTAATTTTAAAATTAAATTTTTTAAAAAGTATTTGGTTCCAGCTTAATAGAAATATATAGTGCAAATTCAAATAATGTGACCACTTCTGGAGATATATTATTCATACTACTTGAAACCTAGCTATAAACATAAAGGGGGAAAAAAACAATAAAATTAAACAGGATGTTCTGCAATTATAAGGTCCAAGCTTGATCCTAGAGAATCAATTAATTAATCAAAATGCATTTATTTAAGTGTTTCATATATGTGGGGAGGAAGGAACTGGAAGTAATGAAGAAGTAAAAAACAGGTTCAGGAGAGGTGAGACATAGAGAGAAATATAATAAGAGGAGTTTATGGTCACATGGACACATGTCAGAGTTTTTATTAAGAAAGTTGAACACTTAGAAGTAATTGTGAAATTCAGGCCATGATCAGCCCCATATGTGGCTGTGGTTGAATGGATTTGGGTAATGGGATTTAAGGAGACTAAGGAGTTCAGTGATTGGGAAGTTTGAAGGAACATTATTATGACTATTTAGAGAGGAGAGGAAAATGGTTAAGCAGGTACTGAATACTTTGAGAAAAGCAGTATATCCTGGGAGCCAGTATATAGCAACCAACATAATTTGGATTGAGTGGAAAATTTTAAATGAGTGAACTTCACAGGAGAAGTTGCTTAATGATTGCAGTAAGGTAAGAGTCTGGACATAGGAGTGGGGAGCAGAGTATTCTGATTCCCCCTTGAGGACCAGTGTGTCAAATGTGAGTAAAAATACAGTTAGTGCTGGACAGGATGGCTAAGGGTATATTGCTGTCAGGATTGAGTTATGTCTCAGTGAGGAATAGTAGGTAGTAGTGTAAGAGGAAAAGGTACCTAATGAAGGGAAGTTTGTTTACTGTGGAATGGGAATTCCAAATGGCATAGTGGAAGGGTTGGGCAGGATTGAAGTGAGACATAAGTAGAGTAGGGTTAAGGAAGATGGAGATGAAAGACTAGGAAGTGGGGGTTGGGAATAATTTGTTCTTTTGTGTCCAGTGATTCAGTAATACAAGGATAAGGAGAGAAACAGATGGTGGAAGATTGTTAGACATAGATGTAGTAGTGGTTAGAAGATAGATAATAATGCCCAATCTTGAAGGGACATTTTTGCTGGGCAAAGGCCAAGCATATGTGATCTTTGTTACTCTCACCTGGTCCCCCTGCATGGTTTTGGAGGGTAAGCATGGGGAACAGGGGGTACTGCAATTGGGTCTCCTCAGCTTGGCAGAGGGCTCTAGGCAGAACTTAGATATGAATCATCACCAGCTTGCTTCTCTTCTCATTCCTACTAATTTGCATATTTGTTTTACTGTTCTTTCCTTTCTGTCATTTGTTTAAAACATTGCTTTATTGGTATAATATTGAAATTTGATTTTGATTCTATATTGTGGTTTATTGAATACTATTATCATGGATCAATTATTCAAACTGATGAGGTGTAATTTGCTTGAAAAATGTAAGAAGATGTTGGACACATGGGTTCCACAGTGGACAAGAACTCCTCAATGTTTGTCTACTTGAGCCCCTGGGGAATGTTACTAGAAGGTTAGGCTTTTTCCATCCTAAGAGAGGAAAAAGTACCACTACATAAGTGAGAACCAAAGGAATAGATCTGGAATAAAGACAGGACTCCTAGATGGAGCAAAGAGAAGAGAAAGACACCAGCAGCCTAGACAGCCTGGGTGTGGGACTGTTATCCTACCGCAACCACACTCTCAGCCATACCGCAACCACACTCTCAGCCACAGCCACTAATATTGCTGCTGCTGCTACCTCTACCCCAAGTAAACTGGCAGGGAAGTGAGTGCTGAGATGTTAAGAGTTTGTGGGACAATTACAGTGTTGTTGGAGCCATTCATGACGCTCAGAATAGAACCGATGAATTTGTACTTTGCAGTCCTTTGCTTTACTCTCACGATTATTCTCTTTGGAGAGAAATATATTAGCTTCTTGATCCTTGTTTCTTGGGGGCTTTTTTTTTCTTTCTGTTTCATAGTTACTCTAAAATAAAGTGGTTAACTATAACTATTGCATTGTTAATATATGTGCTAATCTATCCTGGGCAAATGTTAGCAAAATAAGAGGTAATAGGGTAAAGTATCCAGGATAAAGAGAGAATGATTGTTTTTTATAACTGTTAGCAGCTTTCCTGCCACAATGGCATCTCAGAGCTACACAGAAAAAAAAAAGAGCTTTTATTGATTCATATTTTATAGCTTCCCCAAAGCAGAGAAATAGAAAGTAGAAGCTGACCAGCCCTATCTAGACACAAAATGCTTAAATATGGATTGGGGTGGGGGTATAGGGAGGATGTAGGGAGATTATAAGATCCTGGAGTTGGTATTTCTGAAACACTAGCCTCAGCACCTCCTACTGCTCCTCCCAAAGCAGGTTTGAAAGGAAATCCCCCAAATTATGGAGCCAAGGAGCTTGACTAGGGAGAAAGTCACACCTAAGGAGAAGAGCTAGGAACTGGTGGTGCTGTCCACACAAGGGCAGGGCCCAGAGAGACAGAGGGAGTAACTAGACTTCTGCTCACTAGCCTAGTGTCCCCAACTATACACAGTAGTGCTAGCATAGTTAAACCAGTATCGTGACACTTATTAACCAGAAATGCATAGGAGTCTCTATGTTAAAAGTAGACCCAGATATTAAATTGGGGACATTGTAAAAAATGGAAAGAACTGGGAGATTACAATGTAGTTTATAATAGGGTCAGTGCTGGGGAAACTCTATATTATTATCTAATCCATTTGATCATTCAGAATTGCCAGATATAAAGACAGAAATACTGAAAACTGAGCTACTTACGCCATGCTGAGTAAGAGGCATTTGTCAAGAGAGAAGTTGGGTACATAAGTAAATATATATATATAATTTACCTGAGAATAAAGCAGAGAATACAATAGGTTCCCTGTGCCAGAAAAAAACAGTTCACTTCTGGGTAGGTCTGAAACTAGGTCTCCTAAACCAGACCGAGAAACTGCCTGAGGGAAAGACCAAGGTTTGATATCTCAGAGCAGAGTGATGTTAATGGACTAAGTTGGGAATCCTCACCAGATAGGAACCATGTCCTCCTGAGAATTTACCCTGGGAAACTCGTATTACCCATGTGTCAGAATCATTATATAATTAGTGTTATATAATGCCAATGATATTTCTGACCTAGAAAGAAAAAAAATTAATGGAAAGCTTCAGAGAATTGGCTTTGAGATTTGTACAGGGCCTGAATGCTGCCAAGTCTAAAATCATATGACAGATTGGTTTTCAGAAATCAGAAAGGCACTTTGGTGGCAACGAGATACCATGCCAAGCATATGCTACATTCACTGACTTTTCACTGTAGTACAGTAGGGAAAAAGTCCTCCAAATTTGTAATTTATGTGATCTCCATATTACAGACACTGAAAGAGATAGATTCAGTAAGTCCTAAAAAAAAGACCATGGTCAAATTGGACCTACTGCACAGTGGCATAATACATAACCAAATTTTTTTTAACAGCTTAAGTAGTTGAGACCTTCTACAGAATCTATCAGATTTCAGTGAGTTGATGGAAACAGTATGGTTATGGAAAACAATCAGAAAGCTTCTAAAAAGGGATCTCATTGTGAAGGCCCAACTGCAAATAACTCTGCAACATCTTCTGGTGTATGGGCCATGGGAAAAAGCAAGAAAGGCATATTGGAGATGCAGCTTCGAAGGCAGAAGCTCTTGGGAAACATTCTGAGAAGAGAATGATGGAAAATTAATAGGAAAAGGAAATGAGAATCACATTAGCTCACCAGTAAAGGCAGAGAAGTTGGATACTCCTTGTCCCCCATTGCAACTCCCGGGTTCTCCCCCACCACAGTCACTTTCTTCCTTTGAGATTTACACAGTTCACATCTTCCATGCAATCAAAGTCCTGGCAGTTCTTGTTTACTCACCTGCAGAACACTCCCTTGAGTTCCTCAAGGAGATCAGTACCTGGCTTATAATCTTTCCCTCCTCCCCAACTCCTGCCCTCATAATAGGGGACTTCAATAACTATATTGACACTCTCTCTAACACCCTAACCATGCAGTTCCACAAACTACTCACTTCCCATGAACCATTCCTCCATCCCACAAAGATGATTATACTCTTGATTTTACATCACCCACAAATACACCACCTCCATGTTCAAGAACTCTAAAATCCCCTTATCTGACCATAATCTATTGACTTTCCACCTCTCCCTCTTCCTTCTCATACCAAATCTTCTTCATCCACTCTGGTGACTCTCTATCACTTCCAGGATTCAAATGCAAAATTGTCTGTTTGGTGTTCAAAGTCTGTACACAACCTCCGTCCTCACCCCTTTTCAGTCTTTTTATTCCTTACTCCTCTACACATACTTTTCAGTCTAGACACTGGCCTCCTTGCTGTACCATGAGTAAGATACTCAACTCTAGGCTCTGGGCAGTTTCTCTAACCGTGTCCCATTCCTGGAATGCTCTGCTTCTTCATCTCTGCCTTCTGGTTTCCCTGGCTTCCTTCAAGTCCCAACTAAAATCTCACCTTCAACAACAAGCTTTTCTGAAACCCTCCTATTTCTGGTGCTTTCCCTCCTTTAATCATTTCTTATTTATCCTTTAGATTGTTTGTACATATATATATTTGGTTTTTGGTTCCCCTATTAGACTGTGAAATCCTTGAGGACAGGGATTGTGTTTTGCCTCTTCTTGTATCCCCAGTGCCTAACACAGTAAGCACTTAATAAATGCTTGTTGACTGACTGACTGATACACAAATATAGCCATAGAGACAATCAGAAAGGCATATCTAGCTTCTGTTGCAACTCCAAATGATATGGCCATTTGCAGGTTAGATGTGCTCCTAAGAAGGGTGTTTGTTGGTGTTTTCTTGCTGCAAAAGCTGAGGTTTATAAGAACAGCATCAGGAAAAAGAGATAGGGTCAGGGAAGATTTTCCTAGACCCTGAAAACAATATGGATTACTTTGGATGGATTCATTGTTTATGGATCCCATCCCATCTAGAATCATGGGACTCCACAAAGAAATAATAGTAAAAATGGAGAATGTGGAATATGCTGCTGTCTTAGACAGTGGATCAAAAGTTACCGTCATATTTCAGCCATTCCATCAGAGATCTCTGAAGCAAATACTTTTATAGCCTATTAAATGGATATTAAATGGATAGAACTTAGTGGACTGAGGAACAAAGACTACTTATATCTGGGATACAGAATAAATTTGAACTTTTCTAAAGTAGTTTCTTTTTTCTGTTGTTGTTGTTTTTTTGCTTTTTGATAAGGCAATTGGGGTTAAGTGACTTGCCCAGTGTCAGAAAGCTAGTAAGTGTCAAGTGGTGTCTGAGGCTGGATTTGAACTCAGGTCCTTCTGACTCCAAGGCGGGGGCTCCATCCACTGTGCCACCTTGCTGCCCCTGTAGTTAGTTTCAACAGGAAGGTCAACTAGAGTGTGTTGTGCAGGCCTGACTGAGACCAATATCTTGATAGTTTAGGTCTGATACTGAAACAAAATGAGATTATCATAGGCCATTCAACAATTAACAAGAGGAGGCCATAACATGGCTTAACCATAACATAGAAAGGACTCTCAAAAAGGATATAACACTTGGATTGTAGCCTTCCTCACCTCAATATGAAAATGGTCAACAGGGCAGGGTGTAGTTATTTGTAAGACCTTAGGAGGTCTTAGACCACCAAGACTGAAAGGCCATAGTCCCATGTGGTTCACCCTTTTTTTGCCCTTAAGTGACCAGGAAACTATGTCATTTAGGCCTGAGGCCACCAGGAAGTTAAATGTTGAAGTGACTGGAGCCTTGGTCCTCTGGCTTTTCCCAATAAAGTTTTGGGATCTTTTAGGGGAAGAACTAGTCTAACTACCCTAATATACATAGGGAGGAGAAAGGACAAATATGGTAGTTATTGAACCAATCACATTGTGGATCTAGTATGTTTAGATTCACCAGTTATTTCTGGAGTGTCAGCACTGATTGGAACTATGTCTAGTCTATTCAGAATTCTAGCAGTAAGCAACAAACTGGGACCCAATACCTACACATTTTAACCATCCATAAAGTCAGTGCAGAAGCTTACAGGAGCATTGAGAGAAGTAAATCATGAAATCACTATCCTCCTAAACTCAGAAGTGCATCCCAAGAAGTTCGACTTTGGTGACTCTCCGGTATGGATCGTTTGAAGAAGAAACTTAGCAAGAGGACAAGATTTTTAGTACTCTCACTGCAGAAGTGAGATATTGGATGTGCCTGGGGAGCAACCTACAGAACTCTTCAACTCATTGACTTTCAGTCATTCTGGGAATGTTCTT
Source organism: Vombatus ursinus (assembly GCF_900497805.2). Taxonomy (NCBI): domain Eukaryota; kingdom Metazoa; phylum Chordata; class Mammalia; order Diprotodontia; family Vombatidae; genus Vombatus; species Vombatus ursinus. The sequence continues at coordinate 34,809,817 of NW_020954585.1, forward strand.
GGGAGATTCCTTTATCCATAATGGAACACTTCAGAAGAAATCTCAAAGTATTGCTGGCAAATAGCATCATCAGCAACCTATATCTATAACCCATAATAGTAGTACCAAAGAAGAGTGAAAAAATGCAATTGTGTGCAGACTACCAAACCTTGGACAAAATGAATTAAAATATACAATTCAAAGAATTCAACATGCCCCAGACTGCTAAGCAGACAGTAGTTCTCAATGTTGGATTTATGCTATGGCTACTGCCAGATTCTTATGACAGAGAAAGAAAAGTAGAAAACTGCTATCATCTGCCCAGCTGAATTTTAATACTTGTGTACATGCCACAAGACATTTCAGAGGTACTACTTTCCAACAGCTGATAAAGAATATATTTGGAGACATAAACTATCTGGAAGCATTGGTATACCTTGATGGCCTCGTTATCTTTGGGAAGACTCTGGAATAACATGTGAAGATATTCATTAAAGTGTTGAATGTGCTAGATAAAAATGTATGTATCTTTCAATTGACAATTGCCAGTTTTGTAGAGCCTTGTCCAGTATATGAGTCACACAATATTTCAACAAGGTGTGAGCACTGACTCAAAGAATAGAGAAGTACTCCTGACTTGACCACATTCCTATAATCTTCAAGATCTAAAATCTTTTTTAGGACTTGGTAATTATTATTATTGCACATATTGGCTTACACAGATCCAAGCAAATCTTTTGTTCTGCATCCTAATGTTAGCTTGGAGAGCTTATAAGTACCAAGTACCAAGAGAGTGATTGTCCCCAGAAAGTAGTTGCATTTGTGAGCAGAGAGCTTACTGAGGCTCATTTTCCTTACATAAGCTAGACTTCTAAGCTTTGAAGTGAGCAGTCACTGAGAAGTTCAAAGACTATATGCACAGAGGAAAGTTTTAATTGTGAATTGACAACAATCCATGGACATATTCTGACAAGGTGCCAAGATATATACTGTTTACCAAAGATGGGAAATAGCACTAGTCATGTTTGAATTCAGCATATACTACCTGCAAGAGCGATACCTAAGGAAGGAGTGAAGGGTATATGTGAAACCCATGAAGCAAGGCTATAAGCAAATAGTGGTATAGCTGAGAGTTGAGACTTCAACCAGACAACACACTAGTAACATATTTAAACCTTTTTTTCCTCACTAAACCAACCCTCTTTGCTCAAATTGTCTCTGGATGACTGGCAATCAAAGCGCACGACTGTTGAAGGATTATAAGAAGTGGTACAAGCCAAAAATCAACACAGTGATGCTAAGAGACTCAAGTTTCAGTTCCTAGAAGGCATCATATTTTGAGACATTGGAAGAAATTACAGTTATATAATGGAGTTCTGTAGTTGTAATTGATCCCACATAAGGTATCAGAAAGCAACACTTTACTCTATGGCCATGAAAGCTTTGTATGATGGCTTTTGACATAAGGATAAAGATAGGATCTTAGAGATAGTAAGAAAGATTTTACTGGTCCCAGATGGTTATAGATATCACTAAAAGGTATCAGACATGCTCATTGTGTGCAAAGAAGCATATTTCCAACTCATGCTGAATATTTGAATACTATAGGCACTAGAAAACCTTTGGAACTTTCCTACATTGACTCTAGAAAGAGATAGTAAAAACATAAACCATAGCTTGGTGGCAAATGACTATCTCATCTGGTATACACAAACTTCCTCAACTAGAAGCAACAAAGTTCCATAAGGTCAAAGATAGAAAGAAAAGTTATAAATAGAGAGAGAGAGAGAGAGAGATACACTATATACTAATAACAGCACTTTTTGATAGCAAAGAACTAGAAACAGAGTAGATGCTAATAGAATGGGAATGTGTAAGCAAATTAAAGTACGTGAATCTAATGTAATAGGACTGGCCTATAGGAAACAACAAATAGGAAGTCTTCAAAGAAACAAGATAAGATTTATATGAACTGATATAAAGTAAAATAAGCAGAGCCAAGAACCCAATACACACAATATCTATAATGTGTAAGGTATTGACCCTTTAGTATGTCAATAGTTTGGTTGTTGAAGTGGACAGAAAAATAACTTTTGTGTATGAAAAATTGATAAAATTTATGTATGAGGAAACAGTTTCTCCAATAAAATGTCAAGGAGAAAAACAGACTAGAAAACCATATAGAGAACTGCCGCTCATATGAATGTACTGAGAGAACTTGTATGAGGGTAGAGAAATGAGTGGGGCAATAATTAATGTCAGCTCATATGCAGTAACTGATTCTAGAGTTTGAAAAGTTAAAGCTGACAAAATGATAACTCAGGTAACTAGAGACTGTAAGATTAAATAAGAACTGTTATGTTCATAACTGACAGAAAAGTGAATTTCATGAGTTTTATCTCATAAGGAACAGATGAATCACTGACTGCCAGCAGGCTCTGATTTGAGGCATGAGAGGGAGTTAACAATGTAGCAGGAGTGGTTCAGAAGCCAGCAGGAGCAGTCAGCTAACAAGAGTGCTTCAGCCACTGTGCCAGAACCTGTTGATTGGAAGAGAGATATTAATTTGTGAATTGGTTAAAGACTGAGAGTCTGCTGATTAGAAGAAAGCTGAATTATGCTCCAGTTTGAGCTATTGCCTTCCAGTGCCACCTATACCTTGAGAGAGGAAGCCTCTCAGTGGTGCCTGGTTGCTCTCTATTATCCTCTTTTGACAGATGGGCTCTAAGGGGTTAAGTGACTTGCCCAGGATCTCATAGCAAGTAAGTGTCTGAAATCAGATTTTTAACTCTGGTCTTTCTGAATCTAAGCCCAGTGCTCTACCCACTGTGCCACTTAGCTGCCCCATATTGAATAACTATTATGTTATAATTAATCTATTTTTGCCTTATGTTTAAGCAAATATTTTATATTTAAGAGTTAATAGTGTAATGGAGACTTTTTTTGTGTAAATTGGAAACACACCCATGGAGACTCAAGAATTATAAAAATAAGTAGTAGGATATATGTCCTCACAACAGAGGGTTACCCTAGAACTCAGAGAGCTTGAGTCATAGGCACAACATGGTGGTTTTTCTCCGGGAACCTTATACCTGCTGGTGTGAAAAAAGATTGAGTTAGCAAGCCAGCCCAGAAAGTGATCATGTAAGTCACTACATTTCTGAGTATGGTGCTACAAATGTAAGCAGAACAGACAATAAAATGAAGGCACACCCAGCCCACACTCTTATATGTTTATGGCTAGACAGTTTATGGCTAGTTAGGCTCCAGTTGTTAGCGGCCTTCCCTTCATTATGGTTTTGTTGTTGTTGTTGTTGTTGTTGTTGTTGTTGTATAAATCCTGTATTTACTTGTCTCTGAGCCATATTATATCCCCCTGGTAAAATATAAATTCCTTAAGGTTGGGAACTCTTTCCATTTTGTGTTTTATACAAAATGTACTGTCCCCAGTTTCTAGAACATAATAGGCACTTAACATATACAAATGAGGTGACTGATTGATTACTTACTCTTAATTATATTAATTATATAGATATATAATTTTAAAGCAGCATTTTTTATCATCTTATTAAAGCATGTATATTTTTACTAGTTAATATTAGATAAGAAGGAGATAGTTAAAGGATAATAAAGAGAGTAGCAATTGATAAAATCAGTCAAGGAGTCAATACTCTCTATATCTTCAACAATTCTCCAACAAAACCTTAACAAAGGAGGCAATCTGTGCTAATAGAAAGAGTAAAGGACTATTAGTTAAACAATCTAGGTTTGAGTCCTGACTTTCGATATAGAAATGCATTCAGATTTAACTCATTCATGTATATTTTTTTGCCTACCTTCTAGCTTACTTTCTAGCTTTAGTTCATTTTGTAGTTCACTTACCCTCCCTAAGCTTCCATTCTCTCATGCACGAAAAGAAAATATTTGCAGTGCCTAGCTCATAGGGTTGTTCTAATTAAAGAGCTATTTAGTAGTGATAAATGACATCATGGGTTTTATGAATCAGATGAGTTTGCCTACTCTACCTCTTGAGCTCTTTCTCTTGTTCTTTCCCAAACTTCAAGATCAAATTACTTCAGTGCATCATTTGTACTGTGTTAATTTAGGCTGGTTTCTTTGTTCTTTTTTCGTATGTTCTTTTTCTTCTAGTTTCCTTGAAGGTGAGAAATATATATATCCTTAAAGTGCATTTTATAGTATTATGCACATAGTAGCTGTTCAACAATTGTTACTGATTTTAGTATAGACCTGAAAGTGGAGAATCAGTATTGCCTTACTGGGGCATGCATATGGGATGTAGAAACTCTATTAAAACATCAAACTTATTTGTTAATATTATTTATGCTGGGATAATTGGATTTCAGAGAATGTAAGCTCCTTGAGGTCAAGGGATATTTTGTTTTTTCTGTGTCTTTGTTTCCTTAGTGATTTTTACAGTGGGTACTTAATAAATTTTTTAAGTTAAAAAAATCATATGGTGTTATATGAACATCAGCTGTTATTAATATAGAACATTAGATACTTCTATGTATTGAAGATTTCAGCTGTTTGTACTCCCTCTGCTGGTGGACATCACACCTCCATATGTGACTTCTCACCTTGTGTAATTATTGCTCATACCCTTTAACTGATTTTCCATAAAGGATTACTGGGCTGTCCTCCTGAGTCTTTTCACATTTCAAATGTTCTAGTAGTCTCCCTGTGGAATATTTAATATTTTGAAGCTAATGGTGCATCACTTCTATGCAGCTGTTGCCTCTTACCATTGCTAAATGATCTGCCCATACCCTTTTCTGGTCATATATATCCTTGATGTCTTTTATGCATCATCTTGCAGGCCTTAGTTCATCCTCTTTCTTCCCCACATTTATTACAATCAGTCCTATAAGTAATTTATCATACTCCATCTCCTGGGAACCTCTCTATTCACCTTTTACCCCATGCAAAGGTTTAAAATTTTTCTTAAATATATGGCCATTTTGCCACCTGGGGTGTTTTTCCTGCTGCTTGTACATTTCTAGCCCTTGGAACTATGGGAATACATTAGCGTGGTAGGGCTTAGAGAATTCCCTACAAATACCCTGAGAAAAACTCTAAAAATGCCACTAAAGGAATAAGATAAAAAAGAAAGAGACAGAGGGACAGAGACAGAGACAGAGACAGAGACAGAGAGAGAGAGCACTATTTGATCCTTCATGCAGACTCGGATTGCACAAAAAGACTGCCAAAATCCTGCAGAAGCTCTTTGAAGAGACAAGCCCAGGGAGACAGAGGCCAAGGCATGGACCCAAAGGAATCAGGGTCATATCAACACCCAGGTAACTCATTGCCTAGGCATATCAGTACCTAGGCAACCTGCCAACAATGACACAAAAATATTAAACAAATTATTAGCAAAGGGGTTACAATGACATATTTTTTAAAATTATGTGTTTTGATCAAGTTGGATTTAGATCAGAAACACTGGGTAGATTCAGTAGAGTTATGACTATAAATATAGAGAACACATTAATAACAAAAATAAAACCACAAGATTACATTAATAGATGATGAAAAAGATTTTGACAAAACCCATCTTCCATTTCTGTTTAAAAAAAAACAATAGAAAGCATAGAAATAAATAGACTTTTCCTTACTAAAATCAAGAGGAAGCATTGTTATATTATATGTTATATTATATGTTATATTATATGTAAAAGCTAGAGATCTTTCTGGTAAGGTTAAGGGTAAAGCAAGCATGTCTTTTATCATCACTACTATTTAAGATGGTACTCGAAATGCTAGCTATAACAATAAGACAAAAAAAATCATGTTAATAAACACAGGCAAAGAGCTAACAGAACTATCATGTTTGGCAAATCATATTATGGTTTATCTAGAGTTTCCCAAATAGTTGACTAAAAATTAGTTGAAACAAGAATTTGAGCAAATATACTGAAATAAATAAATGATCAGCATTCTTTAAATGACCAGCAAAACCCAACAGGTAGAGATTGAAAGAGAAATCCATTCAAAATAACTGCAAAATGTATTTTTTAAAATAGGATTTTATCTACCAAGACACACATATTAATTATTTTAATACAACTAACTACTATTTACAGAAATAAAGACAGACTTAAATAATTGGAGAAATACTAATTGTCCAGGAATAGGTCATTCTAGCTTAATAAAAATGACAATGTTACCTAAATCAATTTACTTATTCTGTATTATGCCAAACTACCAAAGAATTATTTTATAGAACCAGAAAAAAAATTAAATGTTTTGATCTTACTCTCATTGCAATTTTCAAATGCATATTTAAAAAGTTAGTGCCTGAATTTTTCTTATCTTGGGGAGAGGAGTTTTTATCTCTTTTTCTAAGTCTACATATGGTATGTGGCAAAAAAAAAATCCAAGCATTTTGCAATCAAGATTAGGAGGGAAGCAGAAAACTGGGAAAGAATTTTTACAACCAGTGTCTCTGATAATGGCCTCATTTCTAAAATATATAGAGAACTAAGTCAAATTTATAAGATTACAAGTCATTCCCCAATTGATAAATGGTCAAAGGATATGAACAGGCAGTTTTCAGATGAAGAAATTAAATCTATCTATAGTCATATGGAAAAAATGCTCGAAATCACTATTGATTAGAGAAGTACAAATCAATACAACTCTGAGGTACCACATCACACTTATCAGATTAGCTAACATGACAAAACAGGAAAATTATTAATGTTGGAGAAGATTTGGGAAAATTGGAACACTAATGCATTGTTGGTGGATCCAACCATTTTGGAGAGCAATTTGAAACTATGCCCAAATAAAAAATGTGCATACTCTTTGACCCAGCAATAGCATTTCTAAGTCTGTATCCCAAAGAGATCATTAAAATGAGGAAAGGACCCACATGTACAAAAATATTTATAGCAGCTTTTTTTGTGGTGGCAAAGAATTGGAAATTGAGGGGATGCCCATCAATTGGGGAATGGCTGAACAAGTTGTAGCATATGAATATAATGGAATATTATTGGGCTAAAAGAAATGATAAGCAAGTGGACTTCAGAAAAACCTAGAAAGACTTGTATGGACTGATACTGAGTGAAGTGAGCAGAACCAGGAGAAGATTGTACACAGTAACAGGCATGTTGTGTGATGACTGACTTGGATAGACTTGGCTCTTCTCAGCAATGCAAGGATCTAAGACATCTCCAAAAGTTTCATGATGGAAAATGCTATCCACATCCAGAGGAAGAACTATGGAGTTTGAATGTAGATTGAAGCATATTATTTGCTCTTTTTTTAATTCTGTTTTGTTTTGTTTCTTCTTTCTTGTGGTGCCTCCTAAAGGTTCTAATTCTTCTTTACAACATGACTAAGGTGAAAATATGTTTCAGAAGAATGTAGATGTAGAACCTATATCACATTGCATGCTGTCTTGGGAGGGAGATGAGGAGGGAGGGGGAGAAAATTTAAAACTCAAAATCTTATGGAAGTGAATGTTGAAAACTAAAAATTAATTAATTAATTAAAAAATAAAAATAAAATTAAAATATGTACTTCAAAAAAAATCCAAGCATTTAAAAAAAAAAGCTATCTTTTTTCCAAATTCTTCTTCAAAAGGAAATTTAGGATGAACATTTTCCCCAGTTAGCAAAGGTCATTTATGAGCAGGATGATAGATGCAAATTATTTGAAGAATATGCACCTGTTATATACCTATTAATTGGAGAATACGATGAAAGTTTCACTGACTTTGAGAATCATGACATCACACTCAAATTAACATTTCAGCCTCACCTAGTTGATATCCTCAAGGCACCTAAAGAACTACAGATGGAATTGATTGAGATCTCAATAGATGACATTTTAAAGTCATTGTTTGATGCTAAAAAAGATCCAACTGAAATATGGAAAAATGCAGTAGAACACCCATGCCTTTGGCAACATGCCCAAAAAATGCTTTTCATCCACTTATTGCTGTGTGGCAATTCTCCTCCCTAACCCAAATCAAGATGCCCTTAATGTCACAAATGACTAATACCCAGCTAGAAAATCAACTGAAACGGCTGACCTCTTTGTTGCAACCAAATATTCAAATGCTTTCCAACAAAAAGCAGACAGAACAAAGTCATTAAAAGGTTAGTTAACTTTAAAATTAACAAATAGCTTTCACTTTTTGAAATTAAGTACATAGTAGTTGGATTTTTAAAAATAATGTATATTTTGAAGTATATCTAATTGAAATTTCTTGAATGCAGCCTTATTTGATTACAACTAAATATTAGTGCAGCCTTCCAACATGAAAACGTTCTCTACCCATGGTATAAGTTGACCATTGTCATCATTATAGATTTGTTTCTCTACATCTGAACTTATAGCAGTCAGATTAACTGTCAGCATTTTGTGCTCTATAGCAATGGCGTCAAAACTCAAGTAGAAGTGGGAACCACTAATCCATGCACTAGGATCCCTGCAGGTCTTATACTGACTTAGTTTTAAAATGTAATATTATCTATGTTTTATTATTTATTTTTTAAATATTTCCCAATGACATTTTAATCTGAGTCAGGCCACACTTGGGTGTGTTGTGGGATGCATATTTGACACCTCTGTTCTATGGGTTGTGTTTGTATCCTAGGAATCTCTAGTTGGGGCAGCTAGGTGGCCCAGTAGATAGAGTGCTGGGCCGGGAGTCAGGAAGACTCATTTTCCTGAGTTCAAGTCTGGCCTCAATCACTTACTAGCTATGCAGCCCTTGTCAAGTCACTTACCCTGTTTGCTTTAGTTTCCTCATGTCTAAAAAGAGCTGGAGAAGGAAATGGCAAACAACTCCAATATAATTGCCAAAGGGAAAAAAACCTAATAGGTTCATTAAGAGTCAGACACAACTGAAACAACTGAACAACACCTACAACAAAAAGTCTCTAGGTGGGGCAGCTACATGGTGCAGTAGATAGAGCACCAGCCCTGAAGCCAGAAGGACCTGAGTTCAAATCTGGCCTCAGACCAAACACTTGACACTTTCTAGCTGTGTGACCCTGGGCAAGTCACTTAACCCCAGTTGCCTAAAAAAGAAAGAAAGAAAAAAAAAATGTTTCTAGGTGCTGGTCTCAGCAAGAATAGTTTCTTTTGGGTTTGGTTCTCCTGCTCTGTCTGAACTGAGTTTGGGAAAATAGTAATCAATAACTCCTTTACTGGAAATGTCATTTTCAGAGTCCATATATAGCTCAGATATCATTTGGGCAACTGGTAGAAAGTCTCTTTTACTCAGCATTTGCTGAATTAAGTGTTCATCACTTCTCTCCCCCTGTTTATCAGGAAGTCCAACTAACTCTCCTAAGAACAATAAGTTTTGGTGAAGTGTTTTAATAGGGCCCCCTCCACTTTCTGGGGCTATTTCATAAACCGACAAGTTACCTAGTCTCTCAACAACATTGTATGTTATAGCTTTCCAATGATCAGCTAACTTAAGAGGTCTTTGAACATCAAGACTTCTTAACAGAATTTGATTGCATGTTGAAAGTCTTGACAATGTACTCTCACATTATATCATCTTTTATTTCTGTCATAGTTCTTCTGAGATGAAGTATGGACAATTGGTAAGCTTTCAGTTTCTCTCATAGCTGAGAGATATACAGATTGGGAGTATTTTTGCATCACCTGCTACCTCTGAAATTCCAAAACACAAATCAATAGAAAAGCAAGGCTCTTGCCCACAAGTATGGTATAAAGCCTATAGCATCATTCCTTGTGGAACAAGAAATGGTACACGTTGAATCTGCTTAGATTTTTGTTCGTGTCTCAGAGTTCCCAATATGTTCAATAGCTTCAGGCTATGGCTTGACTTGCAAATGATCAGACATAGCTCTTTATATGGGCTAAAGCCAACATTTCTCAGAGTATTTTGCTCTCAAAGTCTCTACCTGTGGATCCTGAGAGGGAATCAATCACCAAGAAATCCTTTTCCCATGATAGTTTAGCAACCATGGATGCTTTCTGGTTTCTGGAAGGGTATACTTGCTTATACCCAGTGAAACGATCACCACTAAGAGATGATTTATGTTTACTATGTCTTTCCTTCCAGAGATAAAAAGTCAATAAAGACAAGTTCCAAAGGTGGTGGTGGTTGTTGTTGTCGTGTCATTTCAGTCATGTCTGAATCTCTGTGACTCCATTCGAGATTTTCTTGGCAAAGATACTGCAGTATTTTGCATTTCTTCTCCAGCTCATTTTACAGATGAGGAATTAAAGTCAACAGAGTTTAGTGATTTTCCCAGGGTCACACAGTTAGTAAGTGTCTGAGGACAGATTTGAACTCAGGAAAATGAGTCCTCCTGACTCCAGGCCTGACATTCCATCTACTGTGCCTCTAAGTGGCCAACTCCAAAGGCTTACTGGGACTTAAATTCTCCAAATATGTGGCACAAGTTGGTAATGTTTTTATTTGCACACACCAGGCATAAGTTTCATATTTTAGTGACATCTGTAGTCATTTTGGACAAGTAAAATCTGTTTCTTACTCAATATTGAATCCTTTCTTGACTCTTTCTTCACATTTTATGTCCAAAGTCTCTTGTAGAACTTTCATGGCCATGGAGCTATATGCTCTGGTAGTACCAACCACTTCCTGATTCCATGTGTGGGATCAGTCACAGTCTGGTACAGTACTCCATTACAAAACTCCAACTTCTGTCATTGTTGTCATACAACAGGAAAATACCTTCTACTCATTGGAACATGAGTCTTTCTGCATCACTTCCTTGTTTAGTTTTTCCTTTTCTTTGTTCTTCAGCTATCTGATCTTGTTGCCTGTCATCCAGAGACAACTGTGGAAAGTAAGATTCAGTGAAATAAGGTTCATATATGCACCTAGCATGACATCTGATGGAAGGCCCAAACTCTCAGATATACTTCCATTTTATTATTGTCCAGATCCCTGGATATCACATATACTTCCCAAACCTTCACTATCATTATAGTTTTGTTGTTCTGGGACCTTCAAGATAAAGCATCTGGGGGCAGCTAGGTGGCACAGTGGATAGAGCACTGGCCTGGGATTCAGGAGGACCTGAGTTCAAATCCGGTCTCAGACACATAACACTAACTAGCTGTGTGACCCTGGGCAAGTCACTTAACCCCATTGCCTAGCCAAAAAAAAAAAAAAAGACAAGGCATCTGCATCCTTGTGACTCTTTATTGGCCTATAGTGTATGCTGAAATCATAATCTAGAAATTTAGATAGTATTGCTATCCATTTCTGGCATGCAGCATCCAACTTGGCACTAGTCGAAATATGTCAATGAATTGTCAGTACACACTTGGAATTTTGCTCCATACAGTCTTTGACTTTTCAGAGACAGGTCCCTTGAAAGCCAAGAACTTGAGCTCATGGATGGGGTAATGAGTCTTACTGTCAAACCTCTGCTGATGAATGAAATTGGTCATTAAGGTCTTTGACCTCTTGGAACAAGACCATTGCCTTACCTGCCAACTGCGCAAAGCATAAAAGGATTACTTAAATCTGCAGGGGTCAACACTAGTCCATGTGTAAAGCAATTGATTAAGTGTGAAGTTTTCCACATTTGTCCATCTCAGGGTCCTTTGGGCTTTGTGGGTTTTAAGTCAATTTTGCATTTCTTACCTAGTTTTGAATTTTTAATTATATATGCTTTATTCAAATACAATAGACCTCTGAATAAAGATCAAAAGGAGTAAACATATGTCTCAGCTGACCACAACAGCTTTACAAACTTTGACATGGGCTAGAGAAGAAAAACTCATAAACATAGAAAAATAGAAATATTAAACACCTGTTTTGCTAAACCACAACACTAATTAAATTATAATCAATAAAAAATATTTAAAGTAAGGATTCAAACTAAATGATATAATGCAAAGAGGTATGTCTCAACACAATAAATAATTTTATTGAAGAAAATGATAATAAGACAATATACTAAAACTTTGAGGATACAGCCAAAGCTGTCTGCCTACTTTCCCTTCTAAGTCATTAATGTGATAAAAATTTTATTAAGAAAATTTCTGTTGTATCTTTACTGGATATTCATGCATACAAGGAATCCTAAAGTCTCAGTAAAGGTTTAAATTTTAATAAGCTTAAAATCTGCACTAAGACTTTTGGGACACCCTACACATATATGGTGAATGGGAGAGAGCTGAACCAGGAAACTGTAACCAACAGTGAGAGGACTGGTGTTAAATTGTCATTAATCTGACAAAAAGTCTTGAAAATATCTGAACCTGAACTATCCCTAGATATCTGCCTAGTCTTTATTTGAACAAAGGAGATTATGAGATGGCTACAGCTGAAAGGCTGGAAATGAACTTTTGGTCTCAAAGGCACCGGTTGCTTATTCGTTTTCCAGGCTTCTAATTGCACTTCATGAAACAGAAGACAAGTGAGTTCTCAAGGTATGCCAAGAAGGCCCCAGTCTCTGGAGTAATTGACATCTGGCCAACTTTGTTTTCCCATACCACCTGTTGTGTTTTTTTTTTGTTTCGTTTTTAACATTTACTTCATTTTTAGTGGGATATGTAGTGTAGTAATAACCAAGAATATCTCACTTTGCAAAAGTATTCCTTCTTTCATTTTTCTTCTTTCTAATTTGAGCAGAATAGTAGCCCAGCATTTCTAGATGTCTTTTAGAAGAATGTTTTCTCTTCCACCTCCTCCAACCCCACTTCCTCTTTCTACTTTCTTCAAACAGTCATATTTTTTTAAACTCCATTTTTAACCACCAAATTTTTTCAGGTCTTAAAATTTTCAAAATAATTATTCTATTTTTATTTTGAATTTTGTCTCTATTATTGTTTCATTTTTCTTTAATTTTGACATTTTAAATCCCATTTAAAATTTTGCTTTGTTTTAGTCTCTGTAAGTTGATTCTCTCTTTCTTTGATGAGAAATCTACTACATTCATAAACTGCTTATACCTGCAAAGTACCTGATTTCAGTGCTGCTAAACAAAGCTAGAGAAAATCACAAAACTGTGCTGATTGGGTTCACTACAAATTAATGTTATCAAATATCAACAGGGCTCCCACAGCAAAAAGGCAATCATCCTACTCCTCCCTAATTGACTCATTATCTCATCTTCCGTAGGAACTGTTCTAAATTTTCTCACCTCTCCTCAAACCTTGAATAGCATCCTCTCTCCTCCCCTCCTACCTTTGCTGAGGACCTCACCTCATACTTCATTCAAAAAGATTTAGCCTATTCACCAAAAGGTCTGTCTTCTTCCTTCTTCCTCATCTCACATCACTCTGACATCTTATCCTAAAATATTTTCTTTCACTCCAATCTCAGATGAAGAGTCAGTCAGTCAATAGGTAATAAACACTTCATGCCCATCCCATGCCAGGCATTATGCTAAGTTCCCGAGGCTCCAAAAAAAAAAAGGCAAAAGGCTGCTCCTCCTCTTAAGGATCTCTCAATCCAATGGGGGAGAAAACATGCAAACAACCATGTACAAAGAAGATACATGCAGAATATATTGGAGATAATCAACAAAGAATGGTCCTTTAGGGAGATCAGGAAAGGCTTCTTGTAAAACATGGGATTTTAGCTGGAATTTGAAGGAAGTCAGGAAAGCTAGGAGGTGGAAATGAGGAGGGAGAGAATTCCAGTCATGGAGGATAGCTAGTGAAAAAGACCAGAGTAGGGAGATGGAGAATTCTATTTGAGGAATGGGCCAGTGTCACTAGATTGTAGAGTACATGGAAAGGAGTAAGGTGTAGGAACACTTCAAAGGTGATGAAATATTTATAGCAGCTCTTTTTGTGGTGGCAAAGATTTGGAAATCTTATCAACTGGGGAATGGCTGACCAAGATGTGGCATATGATTGTGATGGAGTACTATTGTGCTTTGGAAAATGACAAGAGAGTAATTTCAGAAAAACATGGCAACACCTATATGAACTGATGCAAAGTGAAATGAGAAGAACTGTAAGCTCCTTGTGCACAATGTTGTAATGATGATTAATTGTGAAAGACTTGGCTACTCTGATTGATACAATGATCCAAAACAGGACTTATGTTAAAAAAAAAAAAATTATCCACCTCCAGAGAAGGAATTGATGAACTCTGAGTGCAAACTGAAGTATAATTTTCTCAATTTCTTTATTTTTCTTGCTTTTAAAAAATATATAGTAAATCTATAAATATATTTTACATGATTTCACATGTATAATTGATACCATATTGCTTGGCTTCTCAGTATGAGAGGGAAAGAAAATTTGGAACTCAAATTTTCAGAAGAAAAGAATGCTAAAATAAATAATAAATTAAAATTATTTTTTTAAAAAATATTATCTCCAGTTTAGCTTGTATGTAAATTGTTTTACATAGTTATTTCCAAGTTGTTCCCCACCCTCCCATCAGACTGTGAATTCCTTGAGAGCAGCGACTGGTTTTGCCTTTTTTTCCTCAGCATTTAGCACAATGCCTGGCACATCTTAGACATTTAATAAATGCTTGTTGACTTGACTTTACAATGCATTTGCATATTCATTAGTGATATTCATATATAGTTCTCTTTCCCTGTAATGTTCTTCAGTGATATCAGCCTATGTTTTTTCCCCCCTGCTTGTTGTAGGATCATAGGATAATACATTTAGAGTTTGGAGAGGTCACAGATATCACTGAGTCTAATTTCTTTATTTTATAGAGGAGGAACCTGAAGCCGAGAAAGGGTAAATGACTTATTCTGAATCATCTTCTACATCCAATAACTTACCAAGACACTTTGATAGCTCTTACACTTTTCCCCTTATTTCTATTTACACCACAAATACAATGGTTTAGACCCTCATCAACTCTCACCTGGACTATTGCAATAGCATCCTAATTTTATCTGGTATCTATCCTTACAATCTGTCCTCCATGCTGCTGCCAAATTGATATTCCTAAAATACAAGATTAACCATGTCACTCCTCTATTCAAGAACCTTCAGTGGCTCCACATTGCCATTATGAAAAAGTGTAAACTTCTCTCTTTGGCATTTGAAGCCCTTCATAAAATGTCTGTAGTCTAAAATTTTCAGGATAATTACATATTCCTTCCCCTAATGTACTCTTTGCCTGAACTAAACTGGTCTGCTTGCTATTTACTGTATATAGTTCTCCATCTACTTCCATGTCTTTGTACATGTCTTTCATGCCTGGAATGCTTTGCCACCTGACTCCTACCTTTTAGAAACCCTAAACTCAACTCCAGTATCACCTCCTTTAGAGAGCCTTTTCAGTTTCCACCAGATGTTAATCTCTCCTGACCAATTTTTTTTTTAAATTCTTTAATCCTTTAGTAGTGAAAATGCATCCCTCTCCATTAGAATATAAGCCCCTTGGGGCAGCTAGGTGGCACAGTGGATAGAGCACTGGCCAGGGAGTCAGGAGGAGGACCTGAGTTCAAATCCGGCCTCAGACACTTGACACATACTAGCTGTGTGATGCTGAGCAAGTCACTTAACTCCATTGCTTAGCAAAAATTAAAAAAAAAATTATATATATATAAGCTCCTTGAAGGCAAGAATTGTCTCCTTTTTTTTATTTGTATCTTCAGTGACTCGAAAAATATTGGTACTTTAAAAATGGTTGATGATTGATTGACCTATAATTGAGTGCAGCTGCTTCAGAAAATTTTTCTTCATTTCCTCTATTCATTGTAAATTATTTTTCATATTTATTTTTAAATTTTAGCATTGTGGCTTCATTCTCTTTTGATCAAATTAGTTAATTTTTTAGTGTTTTAAAAGAAATCAATTTTAAATACTTACAGTGGCAGAACTACAAGTTAGGGTATAGCAGCAATAGCAGTGGCAAGACAAAATTGCTAGAGTAAAGATGAGGATGAATGGTGCCATGGAGGGCAGAGCTGTGTGGATTATCTGATCCCCTTTCATAAACTTTACTGATAGATGTTCTCTCTGTTCTCTTAATGATATGCAAGCAAAACGAATCTTCTAGAATATAATATGGACTCTTCCTTTACTTGGCTCAGATAAGAAGTGGTTCCAGATTCCTCCTGCTCCCTCCTCCCCTTTCTTTGAAAGGGATTCATCAGTGAAACTCCATTTCCAGAAATGTTAATTCTTTTTTTTTTTTTTGTCTAGGCAATAAGGTTAAGTGACTTGCCCAGGGTCACACAGCTACTAAGTGTCTGAGGCCAAATTTCAACTCAGGTCCGATGCTCTATCCACTATGCCACCTAGCTGCCCTTAGAAATGTTAATTCTTGAAGGAGGTGTCCAGAAACAGGAGATTCTGGCTAAATCCAGGTTCTACTATTCATCACTTTTTTTATTCTTGCCAAGAGGAATTTCCATCCCCTGGGTATATTCCACCTCCTGATTCCCCCACCCCAGTCTCCCTAGGGGCAAAATAAAAAGTTTGAACCAATAATTTTCAGAGTCCTCTCCTCCATTCTCCCCTACTGATACAATCTCATAATCTTATTCTCTTATTAACTTTTTTTTCCCATTTCCAACCTTTTTGTTGGAATGAGTCTCAAAATCAGCACTCCATCCCAGGAAAATGAAATTTTAATTTTCTTTTTATGCTTCCCTTCCCCTTTCTCTCTATTAAAGAGAAACACCCTGTTATAACAATTAGTTCAATTTAAGCCTGGGGGGACAATTTAATCATCCCTAAGGTCCACTTGTTTTTTTTTTTTCTTTTCGGCTTCAGCCACAATCACTTCATATCCCCTAGTTAGAAAAAGTTCCTAACATTTAGACCTCTGCCTGAATTGAATTCTCTAACCTTACATTTATGTCTTCTAGTTAACCCTGGGCCTCACTGTGGTTGAGGCAAAATTCAGTTTATTGGAAACATTCAGTTAATGAAACAGCAGATTATATTATGGTGTCCATGGATAGAGAGGCACTAGGATGAGGAAAGAGCTGAATTTTTTTATTGGATCTTCCTTAATCTGAGTCTTGCTCTCTGTGATGGCCGTAGAGACAAGTATTCTCCTCAATATTTGTCTTCTCTGCCACAACTTAGTCCTCTCTTTCTCCATTCTTGCTTCAACCTACCAAACCCAAATGTTCAGAATCTCTCCTTTCCCCCACTCTGAGACAAAACCACCCTATTACACAAAATGCTCAGAGCATTATCTAGTCTCTCTCACAATGGTTTTGATTGATTAAGGTAGTGTCCAGGCCCTGCTTGTTCTCAGTTGGGATTCAATTTTTTTAAAAGTGTTCCTAGTAAAAGCATCAGAGCTAAATGGGGTGGTTTTGACCTCACCCTTATACTCCCCCTCCCCAGTTTTAATATTTATTGTTCTCAACATTTGTTGCTTTAGAGTTTGTTTGGCAGAGGTCAAATCTTGGATAGCTCTTTAATAACTAGACAAAGTTATGAAACGTCTTCCCTCTCCAGAAAATATCAAACTCTCACTGCTGCAGAAAATTCTTCTCTCTAGTTTGTATCCCAAAACAGCTTTCTCTTTTCCTGAGCTCAGAAGAAACATAACTCCCAGGTTCTTCAGTGATAGCCCTTCCTCTCAAGGCGGCCTTGTTGCATGCCACATAAAATGACCGGATTAATTTACTAACAACAAATTAAGCATAAATAACAAGTTACAATGCATGCATGATGCTAATATAAAACAAATAAACAATAAAGAAAAATAACAAAACAAAAGCATGTATTAATGTGTACATCAGTGAATACATTTTCATGCATGATGCCCATCACATGGGTAGGCATTGGCATTATCATCAAGCATGTATAACTGTTTCCCAAATTTCACCCCGGACATCCTAAGTTATTTTGATTACTGGTGGGGTATTCTTTGCTCTTCTGTAGCCTGCTGACCTATCTACCCCTATACCAGTTTTAGTTAATGGTATCAGTTGATTATCATCCTACATGATTATCAGAACTATAGTCCTAAAATTGAGTTTATAGAGGGATCAGTCTGCTTAACACTGTTATTAGTTCTTTATTTAGTTCATTTGAAATATCTGTTTCTGAACCACTGTCTGAGTCAGGGAAATTTTGTGTGACTGGAAGACAGTCTCTGGTTTGGAGTCAGCCAAGACAAATGGCCATTAGTCTTAACATGCTCATCAGAAACTCCAACTAACTCACCTATTAGCAATAAGTGACTGTGATGGATCATCTTTGTAAGGACCCCAGCAGACTCTGGGACTATTTTGTAAATAGGCAAATTGCCCATTCTCTCTACTGCCAAGTACAGAATAGCTTTCCAGTGATCTGCTAACTTGGGCATCATGACCACTGAGATTTCTTAGTAGAACTTTACTGCTTTGTTGAAGATCTTCACAATGTATTCAGGCATCATTTTATTTCTTTCCAATTTCTTATTGACTGAAATAGTAGCTACACAGGCAGCTAGGTGGCCCAGTGAATAGATTGTCAGATCCAAAGTCAGGAAGATTCATCTTCCTGGGTTCAAATCTGGCCTTAGTGTGAGCCTGGGCAAGTCACTTAAACCTGTTTGCTTCAGTTCCTTATCTATAAAATGAACTGGAGAAGGAAATAGCAAATCACTCCAGTGTCTTTGCCAAGAAAATCCCAAATGGGATCACAAAAAGTCAGACACCTTAAACAACTGAATAATAAAAGTACTGACGTAATGAGCTTCTTTTAGCTTTTCTCTTGTTTGAAAGGCATACTGGGTGTGGGATTCTGCAGTGTCTTCATCTCCAAAGGCTCCAAAGCACAAATCAATAGGTAGGCATAGCTCATATCCAACCATCAGTAAATAGAATATAAAGTAAATGGTCTCATTACTGGTGGAATTACATGCATGTACTAGAAAAGTCACATGTTAACTCCACTGATATTTTTGTTCTTTCTCAATATACCTAACATGTTTGTTGGTGTGCAGTTCAAATGTTCAAGTTGTGGGTCTCCTACAGAATGGTAAACCATTGTTCTGTACTTCTTTATGCCAGCCAAAGTTAACAAAAAGAAATGTTGAAAGAAGAGCAGGATACCTTCAAAACCTCTTCCATGGTCCTAGTGGGACCTAGCAGGAAATACATATATGAAGAAGTGCTTTTCCCACAATAAGTTAGTAACTGTTGAAGTTTTCTGGTTCCTGATTGGGTACACCCATGCATACCTTGAGAACTGGTCAGTCATCAATAATATGTGATGTGTTCTTGCTCTCTCCTAGCAGAGATGAAAAAGTCAATCAATTCTGAAATTTTACCAGTGCTAATATTCTCCAAATATGCAGGATGAATTAGTAATACTTTTCTTTGCACACATTGAACAAATGTCTCACTCTACTTGGTGATATCTATAGTCATCTTGGGCCAGTAAAATCTGATCCTTAACAACTCTAGGCTCCTTTCTTGAGCCATACATCCAGAGTCATTGTGTAAAATCTTGATGATCACAGAGAAATATGTTTTGGTCAGTGCCAACAGCTTTTTCCTACTTTGTGTGGGATCAGTGATGGCCCAATATAGATTTCTATTGCACAACTCCAACTTCTACCATTGTCTTAAAAATCAAGTGTCTTCAAGGGATTGGCATTTGAGCCACATAATTCCCGGGACTTTCAGCCAGTCTTTGGCCTGATGGAGGCTGTGAGATATGATCTTTCAATTAACATCTACCTGGGTATAGAGATGATAAAATCTAGTCCTATGAATATGCTAATTGCAGTTAAGCAATAGTTTTTGTCGAATTTGTCAATAAGTGGGTCAATATAATCTATCTGCCAGGCTTTTTCTGGGGTCCAGCCTTTAGTGATGATGGATTTCAGTATCAGTTTCAATAATGGTCTAGCCTTTAGGCAAATGGGGCAAAGTAGTATCATGAATCATATGATTTTCTCTTATTTTCAGTCCCACTTTATCCTCAATCCAAGATTTGTTGGGCTGAAGGCCCAAATGTTCAATTTTCTCATGTGTCCATTTTACTTTAACTCAGTGTCTTTCCCTATCTTCCTTGACCTCTGTCTTTCTCAATTTACTAACCACCTTCTCATTCCATTTTACCTCTTCTCATTTCCCTTTAGTGTGTGCTGAGACATGTCTAATCTTAATATCTTAAAATATGAATTAGTTTTTTTGTCTTATACCTCCTTGCCCCAACTGCTTCAAGCAAGGTCCTTTGAAGCAACTGCCTTAACTTGCCCCACTGTTATGTCCAGTTGCCATTTCTCTACTTAGCTGACCATATTACTAGTTCATTAGCTATTGCTAAAGGTTTTCTCTAGCAGCCTTAGTGACAACTAGCTACATTATCCTTAATTCAATTGGGCCAACATTTTATTCCCCTCCCTCCCTTTTTTTTTTACAATTTGGTCACAGGTGTATGGGCTGAGAATGGCCATTCACCATTTTATGCCCTAAAAGCTGAGAATAGTACTTCCATCCCTGAGCAATTTTATCTTGCAGCCCTTCCCATGTTTGAGACTATTCTACAAGGGTGAAATTCCTTTCCGGTAGTTTGGGTGTCATGTCTACACTCTATCTGCTATCTCATCATGAAGATAGCTCGCCCCTGTTTCTGTGGCATTGGTTTTGTTGGTTATAAGCCATCTTCACTTCAGTACCAACTGAACTGTAGCATTTTTAACATGGAGTAATTTTGACACATGCCAATATAGGACTCATTGTTTATAGGGTCAGTAGTGGGCATTCAATTAAATCTTCAGTTTCTATAATAGCATGATGTACCACTAGGATCATTTCCCACCTACCCATCCCCATAATAGTATATCTAATCTAAGGGCTAGTCATCTTTTTGTACCAAAACTGTGCTAGCATGTAAGCTTTCTCATACCTATTTGGCTTGGCCTGCAAGGACCAAATCATAAAATATCCTTCATAACTTACTTCTAGCCTACAAAATGGGTCTGAGACATAGCATGCTGCACTGATTCTTTTACTTGTTCTAATGCATGCTGCTGGGTCAAGTCCTATCTAAAGTTTTTTTTTTCCTTGTGACCTCATATTTTGGTGCTAGCATCATACATAAATAAGAATGTGGTTTCTCCAGAAACCAAGTTATCCTGCTAATTTTTGTACTTCCTTTTTGTCTTATGCAGGCTTTAAGGGCAATTTTTTTTTTTACTGTTGATTGAGGAATAGATATTCCTTCTGAAATCCAAATCACCCCTAAGAACTTAACTGATGGTTGCTCTTTTGTGGGACAGCTTCTTTGTTCAAATAATTCTTGCTGTGACCTCTAATACCTCCTCCTTATCATATCCTCCAATATAACAAGTCATCTATATAATGCTATAAAAGACAAGAATCTGTGTCAATTTCATTCAAATCTTGTCTGCATAGACTGTGGCCTACAACTCTTGACATAACCCTGTGGCAATCTACAAAAGGTATACAGTGCTCCCTACTATGTGAGGGCAAACGGTTCCTAGCTTCCTTTGGCCTCTAGAACTAAAAAGAACATATTGCTTAAATTAATAACAAAAAACCAATGTTTATCATGTCTTTTAATTTCATCAGTCATTCTGAAATATTTGGAAAGGATTCCTTGATAAGTTCATTCTCAGCATTAACTTTACCATAGTCTACTATAAATCTCCTCTCACTACTTGTCTTTTTCACTGGCCAAACTGGAGAATGATGGCTAATTGTTTTCCTAATTATGAATTCTTGTTCTAGGCCTTTTATTTTTTTTTTAATTTTTCATTTTTTTATTAATTTATTTTGATTTATCAACAATCACGTCCATATACTTTTGAGTTTAAAATTTTTCTCCCCCTTCCTCCCCCCACCCTCCCCAAGACAGTGCACAATCTGATATAGGCTGTACATATACATTCCCATTAAACATTTTCACATTAGTGATGTTGTAAGTAAGAATTAGAACTAATAGCAGGAACCACCAGAAAGAGGAAACAAAACTCAACAGAAGAGAAATAAAAATAGCAAATAGTATGCTTCCATCTGCATTCAAATTCCATAGTTCTTTCTTTGGATGTGGTTAGTATTTTCCATCACGAGGCCTTTGAAGATGTCTTAGATCTTTGTATTGCCAGGAAGGGTTAAGTTTATCAATAGTCATCGCACAACGTGGTTGTTATTGTGTACAACATTCTCTTGGTTCTGCTCACTTCGCTCAGCATCAGACATACAAGTCTTTCCAGGTTTTTCTGAAGTCAGCCTGTTCATCATTTCTTATAGCACAATAGTATTCCATTACATTCATATATCACAACTTGCTCAGTCTAGCCCTTTTAAGATGGCAATAATTTCCTTATCTTCTCATTTGATTTTATACTACAGAGTGTTTATAATTCATTTGGGGGCATTTAAGACTACTGGGTACTATAGAGGCTTTCCAACTAATAATCTAGCATTAATTTTTGTTTTTTGCTATAAGGCAAGGTTTTGCTTAGCACATCCATCCCAATTAAGTCATTATTTGAGTCTGGGATGGATACTACTCTATATAATTCCCCTGTACAATCTGTAATTTTTAAGTCTTCTATTTACTTCCCAAACTGGGGTCTGGGGAAATCTCCAACAGCATTTACCCAGGTTTGATTTTAAGGGTTTTTTTCTCATTTTCTCTTACTGTATCTTTAGTGTATGGTTACATGTGAGCCAATGTCTAATAGAGCCAACATGTGGTAGTTTCAACCCTTATAATGTTGATTTAATGATAATAAATAATAATTTAATAATAATAAAATAATAATTAATAATAATAATGCTAGTTCCAGATGGAGATGATTTTCCCTGTGTCAGAACTTAACAAGGGGACTGCTGAATTCATATGGCAATATTAAATCCCAATCTATAGGGCTCGAATATTAACTTTGGCCTGATTAGTTCTATTCAAGGTTGAGGAGGTTGGAAATGTTCACTTTTTTCTTTGATTTGGAGGAGAAATCAGGTATTCTTTTCAATGTCCATCAATTTTGATAATGATTTGCCACAAACAACTTCCATCTGTATTCTTCTTTGAGGGATTTTTGAGTTTAATACATATATCTCCTTTTTTTGTATTTTCTTTTTTTTATTAATATATTTTGATTTATCAACAATCACTTTCATAAGCTTTTCGGTTTTAAATTTTTCTCCTCCTCCCTCCCCACCTCCTTCCCCAAGACAGCACACAATCTGATATAGGCTATACATATGCATTGCTATTAAACACATTTTCACATTAGTGATGTTGTAAGTAGGGATTAGAACCAATAGGAGGAACCCCCAGAAAGAGGAAACAAAACACAACAGAAGAAAAAAAATAGCAAATAGTATGCTTTGATCTGCATTCAAATTCCATAATTCTTTCTTTGGATGTGGATAGCATTTTCCATCATGAGGCCTTTAGAGACGTCTTAGATCCTTGTGTTGTTGAGAAGGGTTAAGTCTATCAATGCTAGTCATCACACAATGTGACTGTTACTGTATACACGTTCTCCTGGTTCTGCTCACTTCACTCAGCATCAGACCATACAACTCTTTACAGGTTTTTCTGAAGTCTGCCTGCTCATCATTTCTTATAGCAGAATAGTATTCCATTACATTCATATACCACAACTTGTTCAGCTATTCCCCAATTGATGGGCATCCACTCAATTTCCAATTCTTTGCCACCTCAAAAAGAGCTGCTACAAATATTTTTGTACATGTGGGTCCTTTTCACATTTGTATGATCTCTTTGGGATATAGCCCTAGAAGTGCTATTGCTGGGTCAAAGGGTATGCACATTTTTATAGCCCTTTGGGCACAGTTCCAAATTGTGATTGTTGATAATGGTCAAAGGATATGAACAGGCAGTTCTCAGATGAAGAAATTTAAGCCAAATCTCCAAATTCTCCAGTGGGAGCACATATCTGTTCCATGAGATAACATTCTTCACTCTGTTTTGTGGGTGTTATGGTATTCTCTACAATCTCCACTCCTCCAAAGAGGAAAAGCAGTGTAGTTTTGTCACTGAGGCCCTGCCTTAATTAATGACTTCTCTATTTGCTCAATATAATCCATTACTCCTAAACTTTCTATATCTTTATTCAAATACAAATAAATCCATTGTTTCATGACCATTTTTAATAGCAATCCATCCCAGACTCAATAGCAATATTGCTTCAGAAATAGTTTTCTATTCCATTTGTATGAGGAGTGTGCCACTGCCTCTCCCAATCACAAAGGATCCAGGGCAAAGAGTATCTTCTGCTAGTCCTCTACTTTTCATTGCTATAGCCTTAATAGTATAAGCCAACTTTTCATCTCTACAAATCATTCCTAGACTTCTAACCTCATGTTGCTCTAGACTGACAGATTCACCACCCATTTGGTCAACTCTCAACAGCCAGGACACATCTGTTTCCTCTGGTTTTTGAATGGTCTTTATATATTTAACCTAACTCAGGTTATCTGTTAATTATTCTTACATTTCTTCAACTTCATTTCTATTTGGAGAAATATACTTTCCTCTTCAGAATCAAGTCTGTTCTTTTTCCCAATTTTTTTTAACAAGAATTCCTCTATACCTTGAAAGAATGCAGTTTTCAGGTAGATAGCATTTTTCATCATAAGTCCTTTGGAATTATTTTAGATCTTTGTATTGCTGAGAATAGCTAAGTCATTCACAGTTTATCGTTGTATAATATTGCTATTACTGTATACAGTGTTCTCCTAGTTCTTCTTACTTCATTTTACATCACATCATGTAAGTTCCTTCAGGTACTTCTGAAAGCATCCAGCTCATCAGAAATGTCCTTTTGTAACATTCTTTACAAGCAAAGCTCCAAACCTATTTTCAAACCTAAACTGCAGTTTGTGTGCTGAGTCATCCATTCATAATTGCTGTACCTTTATTACATAACTTCTCCCCTTCA
This sequence comes from Vombatus ursinus, assembly GCF_900497805.2. Classification (NCBI taxonomy): domain Eukaryota; kingdom Metazoa; phylum Chordata; class Mammalia; order Diprotodontia; family Vombatidae; genus Vombatus; species Vombatus ursinus. Next base: position 34,834,610 of record NW_020954585.1, read on the forward strand.
AATGGAGGACTGAGATTTATTTGAGTGTTTAACAATTGGCTCTAGGGTGGGGGAATTCATATGGATGACACACTTTTAAATTTAATTTGCATTTTAACAGTTTTTCCATCCTTTTCCCTTTCTTAAGTCTAGAAAATCAACAAAACAAAAAATCAAGCCCTGATTTACAATGTTGGCTGATTTTGCTACCTTGTTCAAGCCAGCTCTAGCACACCCAATTGTTTCAGGTATTCTTGAATGAACAAATGGCTCTGGTAATTCACAGAATTCATTCTTTGTGGATGACCCTGACCTCACTCCCATGTTTACTTTTCTACAGTTTCCCAATTCTGTTACTCTGATCTTGAAATCTATAACATCCTCCTCATTAAACATATGCTACCCCACATTAGTAGTTTCTTGAGAATATCAATCTCCATAAACTGACATTATTTTTCCAATACTTTTCCATGGACTCTCAGTTCTGATTGATTCAATTTTTTTAAGTGTTTGGAAGTAGTCAAGGTACTGAAATGAAATGGCTCTGGCCAACATCTTCCATCAACTTAGCCTTCACATTTACAAGATTCCCTTTACAGAATTTCTCCCTTCTCCCTTTGCTCTCTCTGAGAATCAGTAACACAAGGCTAAAAAAGGAAAGCTTTATCTCCTGCTTTATATGATACTTCTTTATATGCAATGTAGACTTATTCACTTTTTAACAATTTCTTTGTTTGACCACTTCACATATCAAATACCCTACCCAATTGGTTCTTAGTAAGAATGGTTCTTAGTAGGAATGATTCAAATGTCATCTCCCTACTGAAAATCCATCCTTTTTCTTTTTAAAGAGTTAATAATTTTTATGCCTTAAAAAAAATCACCTCCTAATATACCAACTCCCATTGAATTCAGTCTTGTAAAAAAGAAAATTTCAAGCAAAAAAAAAAAAAGCTGTCAGTATGGGAAAAAATTGGCACCTATAGTCTCCCCACCTTTCTCTTGAGACAAAGGAGACTGGCCATTATATGTTATGGTTGTCCTTTTGTACTTTGTTTTCTTGTTTCTATTCTCTTTGTTTTTTACTTCATACAAGGCCTCCTATATTTCTCAGAATCCCTCATCTTCATAATTCAGTATAGGGCAACAATATACCATTACATTCATGTAATGCATTCAGCCATTGCCTGACAAAAAGAAACTTGGTTTCCAGTTTTCTGTTACCATTCACAGTGTTGCTATGGCAGACCAGGGGAAAGGGTATTCAGAACGCATGCCATCTTGGGGTGGGGGGAGGGGCGAGATGGGGTGAAAATTTGAAACTCAAAATCTTGTGGAAGTAAATGTTGAAAACTAAAAATTAAAAAAAAGAATTAAAAAAAGAGAAAAAAAAGAGTGTTGCTACGAATGTTTCACTATCTTGGTGTATATACTTAGTTGTGTGGGATGGTTGATTTAAAGAGTTTGGATAATTTAGTTACTTTTCTTGCATAATTCCAAGTTACTTTACAGAATGGCTGACCCAACTCCAAATCCAAAAATAGTGTATTATTTGTTTATTTCTTCCATCGTCCCACCAACAAGAACCGTGGCCTGTAGCCTGGCACAATGCCTGGTACACAGAAGGTGGTTGTTAAATGAATAAATGAATGAATGAGTGAGTGAGTGAATGAATTGATTATTTGGTTGTGAAGTAAAGCCTAAGAGTTACTTCAGTATCAGTCCTGCCCCCTAGGTTCTAGTGCCTTCTCCTATATGTTACCCTTCTTGTTCAGAATGTATCTTGTATGTGCAGTACCTATTTATGTACATATTGTCTTCCTTATTAGAATTCAAAGTCAGACCGTTTTTTTCTTTGTATCCCCAGAACTTAATACAATGCTTGGTATATAGTAAACACAATACATTCTTGTTGTTTAATTGATTGCTTGAATGTTTTATTAGTGAAAACTTACAATGAAAATTATTTATTTGAAATATATATGCATGTATGCGTGTATGTGTATATATATACATATTATATATATATAATATATATATATTATATATATATAATATATATACACATGGGAGGGATCAAGGAGCGGCCAAGTAGTCTGAGGTAATAGAACTCCAGGGGTGGCCAAGGGAGGATGGAGCCTAGGTAAGAGGGCCAGACTAGGTTAAAGGTAACTGAGATTGGGCATAGCGACAATGAAAGGCCAGTTGATGGGATTATAGCCTCAGGCAGACACCAGAGATTTGGACATATGGGAAAATCCAGGGCTTTTCATTTTTGGGATTTAGCTCCTATCCTCATCAATTCCTTTCCTAAAAGTGAAAAGATTGGGGCAGCTGGGTGGTGCACCACCAGCTAGATAGAGCACTAGCTCTGGAGTCAGGAAAACCTGAGTTCAAATCCAGCCTCAGACTTGACACTTATTAGTTGTGTGATCCTGGGCAAATCACTTAATACCATTGCCTAACAAAAGCAAAACAAAACAAAAAAGTGAAAAGACTCTGCTTGAATTGTAAAGCAACCCTAGCCATTGACTGGTCAAATACTGGATATGTCTTGGGTGACCCTTAAAAGAGAAACCTGCCAGCCTTGTACAACAACTCAGAGTTAGGTTTGAATAAGAAACAGAAAAAAAAACTCTCTAGACAAAGGCACAGAGAGAGGCAGCATTTAAGTCAGGAAGCAATTTCAAGGATTGAAATCTCTGCCAGAAGAATAGAGTGCTGACTCTGGATTCAAGAGAGTACTAGCTCTGGCAGACAGGAATTATATATGAATGGCTCATCCAGTAGAGATGCCTCACCCAGAGATGAACATCATGAGGACACTGCAAGAAAAGACAAAATATTGGAGCACTGCTGTACCAAAGGCATAAGTTCCCTTGGTCACATTATTTTCTACGTGTGCACCTCACTGAAGGAATCTTAATAAAGCTGCCTCTAGCCCCAATATTCTAACTTCCTTATGAGCCTCAGTAAACAGTAGGCATGCTCTGATTTGACCACATAACCTAGCTTTAACCACACCACAGCCCCCCAGACTCAGTATAGCCACTGCCCCCAGATCCAATTCAAACATTTGGACAGGTGTATTCTTGTACTCAACCACAATCACATCACCCATTTAGCCCAAGACAGGACCACAATACCTAACTTATCCATCTTGATCAGACAGGACTACAATAGCTAGCCAATCAGAAGGCAGCATGACCAGGATGTTTGACCACTGAATCATAGAAGGGACTCCTCCCCATTACCCAATCCCTTAACAAACCCCTTGTGCCTTTTTAATATTCATAATTACTGTTGTGTAATCATTATCATTACACTATAAATTTGCCTTTGTTGTCTTACTAAGTTACTGGTTCCTTTAGGAATCTAGCCTGCTTCTGAGGGGTGTCAAACCTCAATACAGGCCTGTACTTGGATTAGAGGTGGTCTGGCTCTGAATTCTTTGAGAAGGTGCTGCCACAACACACACCATGAAACCACAACATCACTACCAATGTATGTGCCTATTCTTCCCATTTAGGAGAGTGCACTCCAGGTTTATGAGGGAAAAGTTTTATAGCAACTATTATTACCATGCTATTTTTGTGTGTCAGGGGTGGGGTAAGTGCCTCTCCCCCCCTTCCTAGCTACAGATCTTTGGGCCACTTCTGGTTGTTCACGTGTGGGACAAAGTGCTACAGATCTTTGCACTTTGGGATTATAGAAAAGTTCACCGGTGCCCTGCCAGTGGCTAAAGAGTCACAGAAGCATGAAGAGAAGAAGTGGCTTTTTTCCTTTTCCTCTCCTCAATGAGTGGTACATAGCATTTTTTTTCTAGAACATCCTGTGAAGGGTGGGAAAAGGGCATCCTCACCTAACCCAGCAGATATGTGGCCACTACAGCAGGCTCTTCTGGTGAACATGGGTCAGAATCTTCACCCTTTAGATGCCCCTTCTACTTTGTGCTTCTTTGCTTGAGTGAAAATAACTGAACAGCAATACTGAGAAGAATGTTTCCAACCTTGAAGGAAAGCCTATGAGTTCAAGATGATGAAAGCTTCTAGGTCCCTCAGTCAGTGCCAGTTACAATAAGCAATGTGCCCCCATACAGTTACTCACAGAGCTTCTTAGAGAAGATGACAACTGAAAGAGAGATAACAAGTCTAGGCTGGGCATCCCTCAAGATGATCTGGGATTGCTGCCCTCATCATTCCTCTTAAGATTTTCAGATATTTTCCAAAGGAAAGGCTACAGTTTTGCCACTCTGAACCCTCCAAACATGGACTTTGAAGGAATTGTTCTGATAGTATAGAACCAATATTAAATACTTACATAGCAGCAACCAGTTAAATATTCTTTCTTTTACTATCAAGTTAAGCATTTATTAAGTACTTATTTTGTATCAGGGACTTACTGAGAATGCAAATGCAAATAGAAAGAAAAATTTTAGGAATTAACTTTCTGGGAACACATAATAAGAGGAATACATTGTTTTTTAATTTTATTCATTTTATCCTGAACTTAAGAAATAAAATAAGCTTTTTCATAATATAGTAGAATTTTTTAAAAAATGATTGTACATAAAACTGCAAATCTTATTGCTTCATATTAAATTCTTGTCAATTCTCCCTTGTGAATCTCTGTGTCTTAAGTATTCCTTCTTTGTGGAAGAGATACACAGCTACTTTATACCTGATATTCATTGTATGGAAATTACTTGGGGCCAAGAATAATTTTGGCATGATTTCCTTTTGTGACAGCAATAGTTATATATGTGTACTTCTACTGACAACTAGGCTGACTCAGAATGTCTGACCTTGACCAGATGAAACCAGTTGGTTTTATCCAGCTTTAGTTAATTTCTTTGTCAGTTGAATGCTGGACTTCTTGCCAAATTCATGTTTTATTATTCTTTTACTGAATTTTTAAGAACAGATATTACTCCAAAGAAATGCACAAAAGTTGTAGCTCTTAAAAAGCTGACTGTTAAGAGATGTTGCAGTGGGTTTTGAGATGGGGAATTAAAGCAATTCAAAGATCATTCAAGCCCACAGTGATACAAGATCAGTCCCATTAAAGTCTAAAGGAAAACTCATTCAAAAACAAAGACACAAAAATAACATTAAGCCCTGAAAAAACTCTAGCTTAAAAAAAAAAGTTTAATTAATCCTAAGAAAATAAGCAAAGACTTTCAGGGAGAGATAGCAAGTAGAAGGGTTCTTAGTAATTCCTCTCGAGTGTGATATAAGCTTCTTGAATTTGGATAAACACAGAGAAGACCATTAAAAAAAGTTATGAATCGCTGTTATGGGGAAAAATGTGTAATGGGCAAGAAAATACAAAGACTAGAGTCATGAAAATTGGAAAAAGGTAATTTTTGCTAATCAAACTCATTTTTTCATTCAAGGCTATACACTAAAACACTTGTCAGAAGTTCAGGGCGGATGCTAGGTGGCTCAATGGGGCAGCAAGGTGGCACAATAGGGCAGCTAGGTGGCGCTGTGGATAGAGCACTGGCCCTGGAGTCAGGAGGACCTGAGTCCAAATCCGACCTCAGACATTTGACACTTAATAGGTGTGTGACCCTGGGCAAGTCACTTGACCCCATTGCCTAGCCAAAAAAAGAAAAAAAGAAATCCAGGTAAGACTATGGCCATCTTCATCAGGCTGTAAGATATTAATCCCACATCCCACACATACCCCAAATATTTTATGGATTGTTTACTTCCAGCTAAAAATCTTGTGCCCATTGGGGAAATGATAAATTTTAATAAATATATTGAAATTCTGGGAATCTAAAGTTACAGAAGTTCTTAAATATATAATACTGCAACATAGTCTTGTACAATGCCAGATATCACTTAAAGTTAATAAGTATATACAAGAGATAGAGATTAACATACTTCTATGGGAACTCACTTGATTTAATACCTATTGAAAACTCATGGATAGCAGAGCCAAAATGACAGAATAGCCAGAAGCAGTACAGCTGAGCTCTCTTCTACAAAATTCTTCCAAACAGACCTGAAAAATGCACCAGATTGAATTCTGACAGGGAAATCTCGAAAAGGTCACCATGAGTCATTCGTCCAGCCCAGGCTATCGTAAAGAGACAGACAGAGAGGTCTGCAGATACTAGAAACAGGGTCAGTCCAGGAGTATGTGCCCCGCAGAGCATTTCAGGGACCAGGGAGAAATTAACAGTTCATGAGGGTAAGAGGAGGTCCCAGACATATCAGGGCATATCCAAACTCATACTGGGGCACCACAATGGGAATAGGTGCCAACTGGCAGCTTTGTCTCCCACTATCCAGTTTTTGATCACAGACCCAGGGTGGACTGCACCCAGGGCTGTGGTTCACAGGTAGGGAAGCACTGGGTGGTGTGCTGAGAAAGGAAGAAGTTCAGAAGCAAGCCCAGTAACTGTGTGGCTCATACCCTAGGAGTAAAGCAGTGTCTTAGTTCCATCTTCTAGCTCAATCTGAAGCCTGCAAAGGAATAGTCAGGGAAAGAATCCCAGACCAAAGGGAAGTGTATACAATTATTCTTTCCACAACATGGGGACTAGGGGCACAGCACCCCCACAATCTGAAAATCCACACAAAAATTTTTGGCCCTCCCTTTGTACCAGAGAAGAAGTCTGAATTTTTTCTTTCTCTTTTATGGGGTGTTTACAGTATCTCATTGCAAAATGTGGGTTAAGTATTTGATCATAGCTATATGTAGGTCAATGTTAAATAAAAATACTGTCAATATTAAGTAAAAAATAAAGTTAAACAAAAATCTTTTGTGTCATCTGCTGGTCTTCACATGTCATCTGTGGCTTCTGCAAAACTCCCCCAAAATTCCCATTAATTTCTTATGTCTACTCACACTATATTGAAACCACTATGGGTAAAGTCATGATGTAGAAGGGATAACTGTAATTCTGTCACTCTGAACCAACAGAATTTTCTAGCTGAGTGACACAGTCGGAATCCAGCAGCAGTCTACTTTTGCTGAGACCAAAACCCAAGTTAGGAACTTACAAAATGTGAACTAGGAGGATGGGAAAAAAAAATCAAACTTTGAGAGCCCTGAAAGCTTGCAAGTCCCAGATTGTCTCCTAGAATAATATGAAACTCAGTACCCCAAGAAAGCAGCAACTGGATCAACTAGACCTTCCTCCAGAAGTATGGCAAAGCCCAGCCCTAACATCAACTCCTAAGTTAGGAAGTATACTGAAAGAATAGCAAAAAAACAAAAAAAATAATAATCCTTAAAGAGTTGTGTATGATGTCAAGGAAACTCAGCACAAACCCAGAAGAAATTGACTCTAAAATATTTACAATCAAAGCCTCAAAGAAAAACATAGGTTGGCAACAAATTCACTGTAATTCCTAAGAGATATAAAGTAAGAATTAAATTTTTTAAAAATATTTTTATAAATAAAATGAGAGAGTGTAAGGAAAATTGGAAAATAAATAAAATCTATGGAAAAAAGAATTGGAAAGGGAATTAATAACTTGACACAAGAGGTACAAAAATTTGCCTAAATGACAAACTCTCTGAAAATTAGAATAAACCAAATTGAAGCCAATGACTCCATGAGACAACAAGAAATATTAAGACAAAGTCAAAAGACTTGGGGGAAAAAAAGAAATAAGAAACAAAAGAAAAAAAATAGAAGAAAATGTAAGATATCTCATGATAAAAATACTCTTCTGAAATATATATTGAGGAGAAAAAAAATTTAAGAATGATTTCCACGACTAAAAAAAGAGGACTGAACCTAGAGAACTGAACCTAGTCTGCATGCAAACTACAGGACTGAACCTAGAGAACTGAACCTAGTCTGCATGCAAACTACAGTCAAAAACTAGGGGCCCCGTTAGAAGAAAAAGGAAAACACCACAGGCCCTTTGTGACAAACTACAGTTATGTGTTACATTTTAGTAAATGCCTCTGTTTTGAGCTAATTATGTCCACTGCCTGACTCTTAAGACTCCCTGAAGGTAGCACATGTGCTATGGATTTTGGAACGTGAACCCATAATGTACCTTTGGATGTGAGGAAGCAGTAATTCTTCCAGGGGACGCATCCCACAAATGGGGATAGTTGGCCAGAAAAGATGTTACATCCATCTGTCATTGAGGTCATAGATTTAACAAAGTATGGAAATATAAATTTGTTCAGTAGGCAGAAATAATATAGTAATAATTCCCAAAGCGTCCTAGAGTTAATAGTAGGAGTTTCAGCACAACAAAATAACATCGATTAATAGTTCTTAATCCTTCTATGTCTCTATTTCAGTCATCTAACTGTTGAGATTCAGTTTAGGGGTGCTAGGTCCCCAAAATCATGACATGTGGGTCCTGCCCAAAAGAATTCAACCCACACCTTCTTTCAGTCAAAGACAAAGTTTATTAGAACATCCCTCATATTGGCCAGACTTTTAAGGAATCTAAGCATTTGTATAGCTAATGAAAGCCAGATCCTAAGAATATGAGCCTTTGGCTAGATTTTAAGAATCTGAGCACCTTAATGGAGACAAGATGGACCTTATATACAGAAAGACTGAGGGAGGGATCTAGGAGTGGCCAAGTAGTTTAAAGTGACTGGAGGAGGGGTCTAAGGAAGATCTGGATGGGAGTGGCTAGTAAACTGGGGTGAATAGACAGTCAGAGACTTGGACCACGTGGCCAAGGGAGAAAGGAGTCTAGATAGGATTAAGGGTGGGAAGTGACCAGGGGCAATTGGAAGGTAATAAAACAGAATTGGGAGATTGGGCAAAGCCACAATGGGAGGCCAGTTGATAGGATTATAGCCTCAGGTGAACGCCAGAGATTTGGCCAGGTGGGAACATCCAGGGTTTTTCCTTTTTGGGGTCCAGATCCCAAAGACATGGTTTTTTCCTTTTAGGGGTTTAGATCCTATCCCTATCATAACCACTCAGCAGTAAATACAGTGAGATGCCATGTCTCTCCAGGTGTGAAGGGAGGGCCTTCAGAATGTTACCTTAGGCTCAGCTTAATTTATTGTGAAGACATCAGCTATTTCACTAATGTAAGGAATTCCCTCTACAATTTTGGGCCTTGAGAGATAAGTGACTTGCCCATGGTCACAAAATGGATATAAAAAATATAAGTTTTATCATCATATCCAGACACTGGAATTTGGAATTTGGAATTTCTCTTTTTCTGCATTTCCTGTGTGCTTCCTGCTCAGAGCATATTGGTAGACAGCAAGGATTAGAGACTTAATTTTGACTGATTAAATTTTTAACACCTGTATTTTTATACCTGATTTATCTGATAGACCAAGAATGCTTTGCCATAGGTGTTGTATTTTCTTTCATGATTATTTTGGTTGTTTAATTTGTATTATGTACTTCCAGTATATAGAAAAGAAGTAGAAAATTTTCTCTCAGAAGAGAAATCTAAGAAACATTTAGGAGAATCTAGCAAACACCTAGACAACTATAGTGTTATCTGAGGATAACAGCATTCAATGCTGCTCTAAGTTTAATTGAAAGGATCCAAGAGATGTAGGAATAGGATCAGGAACAAATCACTTGAGTTTTGGGCCCATGACAATAAGCATTGTCTTTAGCTTAGGATATATGATGGTTTTTCAAAGGAGAAAATTCACAATGACTCACATTTATATAATCTTTATGTTTTATAAAGTACTTTATTTTCAACAATCTTGTGAGGCACTTCAATATTTCAATGATCTATGTGGATGGACAGTTCTTGCACATATCCAAATGTCTGTAATACAGGAAGTCATTTCCAGTTTTACTAGTTGCTGGTGTTCTTCCTCCTCACGTAATTTTGTATTTATTTGTCTGTCTGCATCTTGCAACTTCCAGTAGAATATTCACTACTGGAAAGCATGAACTTTTTTTCCTCTTGTAGCCCCAGAACCTAGCATAGTACATATACTAGAGTACATTGCCTTGCATGTAGTAGCTACTTAATAAAAGCTTGTTAAAGCAAATTAAAGATGACTTTGATGAAATGGAATTGATGTAGGCATTTTGTGCCAGGGTTGCGGCAAAACACAAAAGATTCACAAGTATAAATTGACAAACACTTAAATACAAAGCAATAATCCATAACTCCTATTATACTTCCCTGGGTATTGATGCTTAACACATTTAGAGGGACTATTGAGTAGGCTTTTCACCTTTAAATTCACTTCTGCATTGTCTGAAAAACTCCCTCAAAATCTGTATTTGCTGACAAACTAGGACAGGTCTTAGGCTCCTCCTCCTGTGAAGGGTCATCTTCTCTTTTGAGAAGTGCAGTAATAGGGGGCAGCTAGGTGGCTTGGTGGATAGAGCACAGGTCCTGGAGTCAGGAGGACCTGAGTTCAAATCCGACCTCAGACACATAACAGTCACTTAACTGTGTGACTCTGGGCAAGTCACATAACCCCAATTGCCTCACACACACACACACACACACACACAAAAACAACCTGCTGGAAGTTGGTTGAAGCTAATAAAATAATAGAGAGAGAGAGAGAGAGAGAGAAGTGCAGTAATAGTTGCTAGGATCACCTATCACATTGCAAGCTGAGGGACCCAAGAGCTTCCAATCTCTCAAAATTACACCTCCCAGACTAGAAATATCCATCTCAGGAAAAGAAATTCCAAGCAGAAGCAGCAGCCAGTGGCCCAAGGCTGAGGCTCAAGCTTGCCTAAGCAACACCATGTTCTAGTAGTCTTGTGCAAGGCTAGTACCAGAGGTACTAGGGTTGGGGGAAGTGGCATTTCTCTTCCTCTTCCTCCCATCATGGGAGTCCCTAAGAGAATTGGATGACACAAGTTTCAGAAAGAAGAAGAAAAGAGAAGAAGGAAAGACAGAAAGTTGTCTCCCTAAAATCTATTGAGTGGGTGACACTTCCTGGCTTGGTGGCCAATTCTCTTGATTTACTCCCCTCCTCCTGTTGGCCTCAGAAAGACCACAGAATTTCTGCATCATTCCAAAGCACCAAGTCCTTAACACTGAGCCCCACATGTGAGAAACCAGAAGTGGGCTATCACTTATAAACTCTTGGAATAGTGCCTAATACTTTATGGGCCTTGAAAATTCATTAACAACTTTAAATCTTCTCTGTAGAAGGTTGTTACTCTTATGCCTTCAGGAAGTCTTCTGATGTTCTCTAGTGTCTCTTTACTTTGTAGTCTATCAGCAATCATGGATGTAGTTTGTATTGTATAATTTTGTTATAATTGTTAAATTGCTTTTTTTGTTCAATTCAACAAGCCTTTATTAAATGACTACTTTCAGGCACTAGGTTAATAAATCTGATAAAGTAAAGGGACTGCTATACATAGGGCTATCAAAAGGCAGATTTTTATTTTTATTTTTTTTTTTTGCCTACACAATATGCTCACCTGCCCAGTGTATGGGCAAATTTCTATTTTCATCCCACATTTTCCCATTCTTGCCCAACTATTGCCAGGTGTGAGGAGCTAGGTAATAAATAGTTTTTCTAATAAATGAGCAATTCACATGGTCTGTTAGGGAAAAAAATGCTACATTACCATCAGTTACATTGGTAAGAGGTTTTTTTGTTTATTTATAGGCTAGTGAACTCATTGGCTACAATTGAAAAATAATATCTGGATAGACTTCTAGATGATAAAGCACAAATTGCTACACACGAAACAAGGGATTTGTAAACTAGAACAAACATGGGATAAAAGGATATATTTTTTTTCTATATTAAATGAAAGGCAAGAATTGGCTATAATAAAATAATTATCTTTAAATGGAGATAGAATTTAGAATAAGTCTTACCTGCTGTGCTGTAACTGTTCCACATAAAGGTATAATTCCTATTTGGTGTAATTCAGGTACTTAAGAACACGGCTGACAGTATAATATGTGTTTTTAAGATACTGTCTGCATCTTACCATGAAAAACCTCAAATTTCAATAAATTTGGGCATTCTTCCAATTATGTACTTTTAAGGGAACTTTTCAGAAGATCTTTGCTTATGGACAGTAATTCCATATTCAAATGTTTCTTCAAAAACAATGTGTGATTATGTTAATACTCTTTCTGACTGTTCTCATTGGGGTTATTTTATTGGCTTGACACCAGTCTAAATACTAAAAAGAGGGAAGTCATTTTTAATAACAAATAAACTGCTAAATGTAGGTTCAAATTATAATTGGGGGCAGCTAGGTGGCACAATGGATAGAGCGCAGGCCTTGGAGTCTGGAGGACCCGAGTTCAAATCCAGCCTCAGACAATGGACACTTACTAGCTGTGTGACCCTGGGCAAATCACTTAACCCCATTACCTCGCTGAAAAAAAAATCTAATTGGGAAAAAAACCAGTCTTTTAAGTCAATTTCCTCATTAATCTCTAGGATTGTTAATCTTGTCTGTGCTGGCATTTGAATTTTCTAAAGAAAGCAATTAGAGAACCAGAGCTGGGAATAAGAATGGGCAGTCTTTAAGGATGTTGACTTGGAAGAGTGCCATAACAGAGTTTCTGGAGTCAGAGGATGTGTGTTCATAATTCTACCTTTGATACTTACTACCAATGTGACTTGGAAAAGTTACTCAACTTCCCTGAGTCTCAGTTTCCTCATCTAGAAAATGAGGGGATGGCCACTAAGTTCCTTTGTACTAATAAATGTAAGATGGTGAAAAAAATGCTGAGAAACAATGTTAGCAATTAATTCATTACAAAGTTTATGAGAATTCTGTTACATAAGGTAGAAGGTTCCTTAAAATCATTTTTGAATTTTTTACTGACTTTTTAAAAAAATAAATAATCTAGCTACAGGTGATAGTGGTAGTTCAAACCTGTAATCCCAGTTATGTGAAGCAGAGGCTGTATCTCTTGACCTCAGGAATTCTAACTAAGGTGATTAGCATAAAATCCACACCAGGTTTGGCATTGATATAATGAGGCCACAAGAGCAGGGGTGGGACACTGGGTTGCCTTAAGTAGAAGGGAATCAGTCCAGGTTGGAAATGGAGCTGGGCAAATGACTATCATAAGGGACCTGTGAGGTGAGTAGCTCCTGTACTTTCAAGATAGGAAGATCCTCAAAAATAATTTGTTGAGGTTTAGAGGTGCTAGTGGTACTGAGACCCCAAAAGAGTGACACATGGGTCTTGACTGAATGAATTCAACTCAAGCCTTCTTTCAGCCAAAGATAAAATTTATTAGAACACAGAGCTAAAAATCCACCATATTGGCCAGACTATTAAGGAATCTAAGCATAATGCAAGTGGGCCAGATTTTAAGAATCTGAGCATCTTAATGGAGACAAGATGGATCTTACATACAGAAAGACTGTGGGTGGGATCTAGGAGTGGCCAATAGTCTGGGATGACTGTGAGGTAACAGAGAAGGGCCAGAATACCAGGGATCTGGAGCACATATCCAAGAGAGAAATGGGGTCTAGATAGGATCTAGGAATGGAAGTCTAAGGTGAGGCTGATGCAGTTTAGGGCTTCACAGGTGCTGGGACCCCAAAATCACAACACATGGGTCCTGCCCAAAAGAATTCGACCCAAGCCTTTTTTCAGCCAAAGACAAGGTTTATTAGAACATCCATCATATTGGGCAGACCCTTAAGGAGTCTGAATATTAGTAAGACATTGGCTTATTGGCTAGATTATAAGAATCTAAGCAGTGGCTAGATTTTAGGAATCTGAGCATCTTAATGGAGACAAGATGGACTTTATATACAGAAAGACTATGGGAGGGATCTAGGAGTTGCCAAGTAGTCTATGAGGTAATAGAACTCCAGGGGTAGCCAAGGGAGTATGGAGCCTAGATAGGATTAAGGGTGGGAAGTGGCCTAGGTCATAGGGAGGTATGGAATTATAACCTCAGGAGAATGCCAGAGATTTGGCCATATGGGAAAGTCCAGGGTTTCCTTTTTTGGGGTCTAGATCCCATCCTCATCAGGGCCAGGTACAGACTATGAAATAGCAGGTAATTAACTGGGAAGGGTTGATGCCTCAGGCAAACACTAGAGATGAGACTAGTGGGGAAATTCAAGGAGAGTTGGGAGGGGAGAAAGGGGGGGTCTTTCCAGAGCCTGTATCCCCATCATTCCCCCCTCAAACAAATGGGACCCAAATTCTTTTGGGATACGGGGCAAAGGTCTGGGCTTGGGCCTGTACCCCATCAAATAGACAATAAAATGAAAAATGAGTGAGTGGATCATAGACCTGCATGACAGATCTCAGATCTATATTTTACACTTAGATGATAAAACATTTGCAATTTACTTTTGAATGAAAAAAAAATTCTATGACAACAGATACAGGATCACTTTCTCAACCTTTAAGCTAGTGGTCCTCAAACTTTTTTGATCATATTCCTGTTGGTAAAAGATTTTTGAGCTTCTTCTCTTAATAGATATGAATATATTCACTTATAAGTTACACAAAGTAATTTGTTTTTGTTCAATTGCGTCCAATTCTTCATGATTCCATTTGAGTTTTTTTTGGCAAAGATAATGGAGTAGTTTGCCATTTCCTTCTCTAGTTCATTTTACAGATGAGGAAACTGAGGCAAACAGGTTTAGGTGATTGATGCCTAGGGTCACCTTAGTAGTGTCTGAAGCTGTATTTGAACTCAGGTCTTCTTGACTCCAGGTCCAGTGTTCCATCTACTGTGCCACCTAGCTGCCCCACATAAAGTAATACTTCAGTAATATATTATATACATTATAAAAACAGGTGTAGAAATTAAAAGGGTGAGATAGGGCAATTCTGGCTCAAAAATGAATGAATTAACAAATAATTTAATTAATGAACAAATAAATAAGCAAATAAATAATGACTGATCTGAATAATATACCTCAGCTCTGTATTTTATACTTAGATAACAAAACATTTGTAAATAAATAATATTTTTATAAGAATGAAGCCAAAACTTCCCCATTTGGTTCAGATGCCTTCACTAGGTACAAATGTGTATTTTTTTTAATTGAATCAAATCATACAAGCTAAGTGTAAATAAGACCTATATTCCTTCTTGAATTAATCAAAGCCAATGTGTGAGAGGTCATACCCTAAGCATTTTGAATAAAAAAGAAGCTCTCTCAGAATGGTGGAATGAAGAGATTCTGATATCTGGTTTTGAGAAGTTGAAGCAAGCATAGAGAAAAGAGAGGACTGAGCTGTGGTAGAAATGGAAGATTTTAAGGAAAGTTTTTGTCAAGAAGACTCTATTTCAAATGTGGCTTCAGACATTTATTAGTTGTGTGAACCTGGACAAGTTACTTAACTTCTGTTTGCCTCAGTTTCCTCATTTGTAAAGTATGTGTAATAATAGCTACAATCTTAAAAGGTTGTTATGAGTATCCAATGAGATAATAATTGTAAAGTACTTAACAGTGCCTGGCACTAGTAAATGCTCTATAAATGTTAGCTATTATCATTATTATTATTATTGATATTATTATTACCTATGGGCATCACAGAGAGCAGTTTCCATGCTGAGGATACTTTCTGAGCAGAATCTCAGCTCTTTCTAACTTCCCCTCCAGAGGCTTGTCTATCTATAGACACTATAACATAATCTGCTGTTTTCTTACCCAAATGTTTCCAGTAAACTGAATTTTGCCTCAACCACAAAGAAGCCAAGGGTTAACTAGAAATAGACATAAATGTAAGTTTAGTCCCCAACATCTACCTATTGTTGATGTTCAGTTGTGTCCAACTCTTCATGACCCCATTTGGGGTTTTCTTGGCAAAGATATTGGAGTAGTTCGCCAATTCCTTCTCCAGCTTATTTCACAGATGAGGAAATTGAGGCAAATAGTGCTAAGTCCAAGGTCACACAACTAGTGTTTGAGGCCATTTCAACTCAGGTCTTCCTGACTCCACTCCTACTATTCTATCTACTGCACCACCTAGTTGCCCCTACATAACTAGGTATTAGGAATTTTTCCTACCTGGAAGCTTGGAAAGATTGTGACTGATTTCAGAACTTTTCATCTAAAATAAACTCACTAAAGCTAAAGAGAAGGAAACTAATTGGACCTTAAGGGCCATTATATTGCTCCTTAGGCTTAAAATGAACTAATTATGAGTTTTTTAATTCTATTAATAGTACCAAAACTTTCTTGCTTTTACTAAAATATATATTTTAAAGAGAGCAAATTGATTGAATATGCTTCATTATTTTTGAAAAGCTTAGTTTCATGTTTTGTAATACAGCAGATTAAAGGTGGGCTATAAGTTCAGTTTATTTTAGTACTTGGTTTTAATGACTATCCTAGCTGAAAAAGATACCTCAAAAAGAACCAGAGGTCCAACTGAAATATGTCCATCATTACATTACACTTATTTAATCATAATAGTCATTTTTCAATCCCATCCACCAATTATGCAAAGGTTGCTGTTTTTTTTTTCTAATCAAAATTCAGCCAGGAAATTTCAATTTTTCCTGATGTTGGTGGAGGAGGTGATTTCTGCAGATCACATTCTTTCCTGGACAGTGGCTGTTGCAGATAATGAGAAGAGGTCAGCAGCAGCTGGTCAGAGGGTAAAATGTTGCATATTAACTAATCCATCTATTTCCAAGGGCCTAGATGGTCTTGGTGGCAGGGTTGCAGATCTGTGAGAATGATGTGTGCAGGTACCAGAACCTCTAGCCCACTGGTACAGTATAGCTATTCCAAACCATTTCCATGTTTCTAACAACTGTAGACTCACCATTTCTATTTATCACTTTGAGCAGATGATCTTTCCTCTTTCCTCCTTCCTCCTTTATATGGAACATTGAAGCTACCTGAAACAAACTATTTCACTTGCTAAAAAATAGAAAAGCAGATCAGTGGGAAATACTAGATAAAGAAGAATAAGAAACAACAGTCTTTGAAAAATCAGAGAACAGAAATTACTTGGAGAAAAACTCTCATGTTGGAAAGAACTTCTGAGAAAACTGGAAAACAGACCAGTAGAAATTATGAACAAGAAACAGCATCTTATACATAAAATAACCTCAAAATGGATGTGAAATCTATGAAATTAATGAATTTAAATGAAATCATGAAATTAAAAAACTAAGAGACTCAGATCAGTTACTTGTCACATATTATTGGGAAAGAATTCTTAACCAAACAGGGGATAGCAGTGATTACAAAAGATAAAATAGATAACATTATGTGAAAATGAAAATTTTTGCAAACAAAATCAATATGTTTGCAATATGATCTAAGAAGGGAAGTTGTCAATTGGGGAAAATATTTGCATTACAAATATCTGATAAAGTCTGATATCTAATATACGTAAGAAAACCACATTAATCAATAATACCAAGAACCATTCACCAATGAATAAGTGGTCAATGTATATGAACAGAGAGTTTTCCAAAGAAGAATTACAAATTAATATTAATATGAAAGATTGTTCCAAACCAATAATAAGAGTATGCAAATCAAAACAACTCCAAGGTTTTTCCTCACACTCGGCAAATTGGCAAAGATGACAAAATGTAGGAATAGTCAGTATTGCAGGGGAGGTAGAAAAACAGGTGCACTATGACACTTAACAGAACTGGGAATGGGTGCAACCATTCTAGAAAGCAAGTTGGAATTATGCTAAAATACTGACTAAAATATCATCTTTTGACCCAGAGATTACACTGATACGCATCCAAGGATGTCCATGACACAAAGAAAGGCTCAATAGTTACTAAAATTCTTTTAGAAGCACTGTTTATAGTAGCAAAAAACTCAAAACAAAATAGATGCCCATCAGGGAGAGGATTAAGTAAATTGTGGTATGTGAACATAATGGACAATATGTTAGCATAGATGCTGAATATGAATTATACAGTGAAGCATGAAAAGACTTGCATGAATTGATGTATAATGACTGTACAATGTAAATGAAAAGAATAGTGATGATAATAATAATAACAACAACAACAAAAATTAATGGTTTGAAATCGCAATGTCCAAGCTTGGTCCAAAAGAAGAAATGAGAAGATGTACTTCTTTCTACGCAAAAGTAAGAGACTATGGAAGCAGAACATTGCATTATTTTAAAATTATTTTTACATTGGTTAGTTTTGTTGCACTGGTTATTTTTTCTTTTTCTTTTTCTTTCTTATTCTTTGTTCAAGATATGGTTCCCTTAGTAGGGGAGGGAGTTGGCATGCATTTGGAAATGAAGATGGCGTGGAAATAGAAGATAGCAATAATAATTAAAGTAAATGTTTAACTAGGTGAATTTCTTCAACTTTCAAGCACTCCACCTCAAAAATTCTAAGTATCTTCTCTAATACTCACCTGTCTCTTATAATTTTTATTCTATACTTAATGTCCTAAAAATGAATGTTTCCATATATAAAGTAGAACAGAAAAAGATTGCTGATATGCAACTGTGAAAATTTACCTACATACAGTTTGCTTTTTAAGAAAAGTATGTAATAAATTTAACATGCGACTTTAAAAGCTGTTCTTGTCTGTGCCTCCTTCTGAGCTTCCTTTTGCTCTCTTTTATTCATTAAATTATTTTCCCAGTGATCCTCTTTTTTAAAAAAAAAATGTTTTGGCGGTACAATTGCTGTTTCTTCTCTGCCCCCACCCCCTGCATTTCTTCCCTTTCCCCTTGTATACCACTTGAAATAAAAATAAAATTTCTGTAATGAACACAGTTTTGCAAAACAAGCCTTCACATTGGCCATGGCTGAACATATGTATCATTGTGCACTTTTACTCTGTCATTTCTTTGTGAGAAATTGGGTAGCTCACTTCATTAGTCCTCTGGAGTCATGGTTGGTCACTGTATTTTTTTTTTTAAGTCTTGTGTCTCCCCATCTTACAAAGGCTAGAAATACAGAGGCTACTCATGGGCCTGATCCCACTCTGATTGTCACAGGAAATTTGGCATGTTCCATTTCCAACTTAAGCTGGTTCTCCCCTCCTTAGTCAACCTTGTGGCTCTGCTGCGCTAACATTCTGCTTCCCACAGCCCCACAGCATTCATCATACTAATGCTGAATTTACTATGAACACCACAGCAGCATAGCCCACTGCAGTTTAGAAGTCCAGAGCTCAAGAGATCCATCAGCCTTGGTCTCCCTGGTAGCTAGGGTTACAGATATGTGCTGCCATGTTGTTGTTATTGTTTGTCCTTTGTTCTCAAAGAGGGCCAGGACATCAGGAAGGGGATGCCATGACTTGCAAATAAATTGGATTTCAATAAGGTAGAGTTGTGCAAAGTCACCAGCCTCACTTTCTCCTCAGGAGCCATCTGGAACCAGTGGCAAAATATAGATCAGGATGACTGGAGATGGCCCCCTCGTGCTGCCATGCCTTGCTGGTCATTGCATTTACAACCCTTTTTCCAAAGTCCGTTGGTATGAGACTCTCTCCTGATCAGTGGAGATGGTGGCCCTGTCCTGGGTGAGGGACAAGGTGGAGTTGATGAGAGGTGAGGTTCTTGGTCAGTGAAGACTTGAAAGAGGTTTCATACTCTTCAAGCACCAATCCCTTTAGGGACTCTTGAACACTGAGTCATGTCAGAAGCTTCTGGCTTGTAGCTTTGAGAGGGAAGATAGGTGAGGCTGATCTCTCTTCAGGTTGCTGAAAAAAAAGACTCTGGGAAGACGTGAGAGGATATAGCAGTCTCTATCAATTCCCTATCTCCAGCTTGCTATATTAGAGACTGAGAGGAATTCCCCATCTCCAGCTTGCTATATCAGAGACTGAGAGGAATTCCCCCTTGGATGAGATCAAGCACTCTTGGTTGAGCTAAGTTATCTCATTCCTCCTAATGGGAGAGCTCCTTCATCCTGCACATTCTCTTATGTGTACCATCTATGATTTCTGTTTTGCTATGATTTGGATAAATGAGTTTCTTTGCTCTTCACTACGTGGGTTCATTGTGGAACTGGTATTTGGTGGGAAAGAGATTAAGCCTTGGTTATAGAGCCTGGGGTCCTCCTTATCCCCAGAAATGACAAAACAATCAGAAGTTACATGGAACTGATCATATCCTGTAGACTAACAATATTTAAGGGAGAAGATAGATTTAAGCAGAGCCATTAGATAGTTCAGTAGATAGAGCACTGGACCTGGAGTCATGAAGACATAAATTCAAATCCAGCCTCAGACCCTTATAAGGTATGTGACTCTGGGCAAGTCACTTCACTTCTGTTTGCTTTAATCCATTGGAGAAGGAAATGGTAAGCCACTCTAGGACACCACTGAAAAACACAATAGATATAATTCTAGCCTGGTGCCCCCTCTCCCCAAGGACAGCAAAGTGGCAATCTGTCTCAAAATTCTGCTTCCTCTCCTGAAAGAATGAAAATCTCTGTTGGAAAAAGATGGGGAAGAAGATGGTAGAGATATCTATTCTGCCTCCCTTCAAGCCACATAACAGCCTCCTTGCCACGCATGGGCCTCACTATACATGTGGGGCCTACTCTGGTTATACATTGATAAGAGTGTGAAAGTCTTCCAAAATCATTTTTATTTGCAATGTTTTTATTATTGTATAAAGTGTTCTGGTTTTGCTTATGTCACTCTGTATCAGTTTATGCAAGTTTACCTAGTTTTCTCTGAGACCTAACCCTTTTATCATTTCTTTTGTCATAATGTTTTATTACATTTATATTCTGATATGTTCAGTGATTTCCCTATTGTTGGGCACTTCCCCTTAATTTCTACTTCTTTGCTATAACAAAAAAGAGGGGCTGTTAAAAAAAATTGCACGTGGAGGTAATTTTTTCCCCTTCCTTTGATCTCTTTTGGAGTATATATTATATGTTATTTGATTTTACAATTTTTACTTTGGTGTTTAATTGTTTTTTTTTTAATTGTAGCTGCTCTGTTTTTGTTTTTTTTGTTTTTTTTAGTTGAATGCCTAATTCATTGGTGTATTCTTTGTCTCTTTTGTTGATGAAAGTATTTAAAGATAAACGTTTTCTCCTCTGGCCTGCTTTGACTCTATACCTAAAGTTTTGATATGTTGTCTCATTTATATCATTTTCTATGATTAAATTCTCAATTGTAGTTTCTGTAACTTGTTCTTTGACCCACCACCTTTTAGGATTAATTGGTTTAGTCTAATACATTTTAACCCTTTCTTCAAAGGTCCTTTATTAAATATAATTTTTATTGTCTTATCTTTAGTGTTCATTATTTTATCTTTAGATGTGTTTGATATTTTTGCTTTTCTGCAATTGTAAAGTGTTATACTCTAATATATTGTGAATTTTTAAAGGTTCCATGCAAGATTGAGAAATACTATATATGTATGTATATATGTATACATGTATGTATACTCCTATTTCCATTTAGCAATCATCAGAAATCACATCTAACTTCTCTAAAATTCCGTACAGTTCTTTGATTTCTTACCTATGTATCTTTTTGTTAGATTTGTCTAGATCTGAATAGGGTCCAATAAGGTCCCCAATAATTAATGCTTTTACCATCTGTTCCTTCCTGTAATTAACTTATCCTTTATTTATTTAGATGCTATGTTATTTGATGCATGTATGTTAAATATTGATATTGTCTAGGATCTAGGGTACATAACATGGTTTCTCTGTTTTTCACTTTTTTCAAATTTATTTTTACTGTTGCTTTGCTTGAGATCATAATTTCTACTCCTGTTTTTTTTTTAGTTCAGCTTAAGTATAATAGATTTTACTCTAGATCCTTATTTTAACTTCATGAATCTTAATGTTTCAAGGATGCTTCTTATTGGATTCCACTTTGAATACATTCTACTATCCTCAGTTTTATGGGTGAGTCCATCCCATTCATGTTTGCAGTTATGATTATATGTTGTCCTCCCTTATATTTTTTCCTTTCTTTGAATCCCACCCCACTCTCAATACAAAGAAGAAAAGGGTAAGAGAGGAGAGTCCTTAATACTAATGATCTTTAATTGATGTAATCTGCTTCCACACCACTACTTCACCTTTTGTTCCTTCACCCAGGCCCTGATCACAGTTTCTTAACTTTCTTTCTTTCCCAGTAATCCTCATAAAAAAAAGTTAGAAAACCTAGTAATCCTCATAATTGGAGGGGTAATTTCGCGTGTGACTAATGCCTCCCTGAATTTATCCTTCCTCTTAATCTCCTCTCCTCCCTCTCCCTGTTCTTACATGTTTCCCTTTTGAGTTTATGTATTTTCCTCATTGAGTGTGATGACTGTAAATGTTTGCATCTAGGTACACCATGGTTAGAGCACTGGACTGAAGTCAGAAAGAACCGAGTTCTAATTTAACCTCTGACACTTAACAGTGGTGTGATTCTAGGCAAGTCACTTAACTCTGTCTCAGTTTCCTTATTTATGAAATGGGGATAAAAAGAGTACCTACCTCCCAGTGTTGTTATGAGCTGATGCTCACAAAATGGGATAATATTTATAAAGTGCTTTGTAAACCTTAAAGTGCTACATAAATGCTAACTATTGTTATGATTGTAATTGCTATTATTTCTGCACCCATCTTTTTGTATGCTATGTGTGTATGTGTGTGTTCAATCTTCCTTTGTCCTGCTCAGATGAAAATAAGATTGATAAGACTGACATTCTAATGAAGTAGACAAAACAATTATCCCTTTAGAACTTTAATATCACCAAATAGAACTGAGGGAGTTACATAAGAAAAACAGAGGACTTGGGGAGTGAATTGGTTAGTTCTGAGAGTTTTTAGGGGGTGAAAAAAGCAAAGGTAAAAAGGAAGAAGGGGTGGAACTTATTTTTTTTTTCAATAATTAGGTAAATAAGTAACATTCAAACATGGACAAAAGAGTCTGGGGAATAGACCCAGATGAACTGAACTATGCAAAGTACCAAAACTTTGTGTAATCTTAATAAAAAAAGTTTTTATTTTTCATGTGAAAGGAAAAATCAAATCAATTAGTGATATGTACTAAGAAGTTACAATAAGACTAGAAGCACACCATGCTACTTTGATGACTGAGGAAAGTGGACTCAAACTTAAAATGTTTGCTGAAAAGTCTTTGCACTACCAAGCTCATTTCCAAATTTGGCATAGCTGAAGTCACTCCAAAAAATGAAGTTGGTAGATTGGCTGCCAGATTGTATTTACTGCTGGGCTGGCTCCTGCAGTTTGCTCCTCGTTGGGGCTTGACTATCAGTATGTGCTTGGACCTTTGATGACTCTAGACATTTGAAGCTCACATTTTCAGCCATCTCCAATACTCTACCTAAGAGAAGGAAAGAACAGATAGAACAGAGAGAGAAGGAACCCCAGGAGAGTGTGCTCATGACTTCATGACTCTTTGAGTAGAGAGAATAAGTTGTTAGAGCTGTCATTACTCCTCTCCCCACCTAGAAGCTTACATCAGTTATTGCCAGGATCATCCCAAGGAAAGCGAGATCATGTTGTCTCCATTGTAGTCTTTTGAATGCATAGTCAGTTCTGGCTTAGTAGTCAATTGTAGAGGTCTTTTCTTCCCCACTAAGTAAGTGGACAGGAAAAAGTTACAGAATGATTATCACAGTAAGAAGTGGAGAGCTAAATCCCTGAATTCCAAGTCCTCAGGCACTTCTAGAAGCAGGTTTAACCAATATACATACTCCCAGGATTGAGTCCTCATTGGCAAGTTCCCCATTACAGGTGACACAGTTCATTTCCTTTTCCTGTTCCTTTACACTGGCTATTCTCCATGCCTGAAATTCACTCCTTCTGCCTCAGAGTCCCTCTCTTCCTCCAAGATTCAGCTCAAGCACCATCCTCTCCACAAAGCCTTTTCTGATCCTCTCAACTATAGTGACTTCCCTCCCAACCAAGCTTATAAATAACTACTTTGCATGGACTTGTATTTAGAATATAATTTCTGGTTGCTTATTTTTGCAAGATATTTGGGGAAGTGGGGAGAGGGAGGCTGGTTTGTTTCTTCCCTAAGAGCTGTAACAATTTTCTACCTATCTTGATTTTCTCAGGATCAGCCCATTGTGTGTGTGTGTGTGTGTGTGTGTGTGTGTGTGTGTTTCATAAGTATTAGACAGAATATTACTGTGAGTTCAGCAGAGGAGAGAGTCAGGAAAGGTGTAGCTCCCTCCTCATTCTCTGTAAGTTTCAAATTATATAGAATTCACACAAGGGTTCAAGGACAAGCAGTTGGTTGGCCAGTACATAGGCAGTTAGGTAGTTTCCAGGTAAGGTTTCTTGAGATATACATCAGCAGGTAAGTATTCAATATAATTTGGATGAAGCCAAAATTTGGAATCTAACCTTCTTTGAAGTGGTCTTTGGCTTTGCTGGAGTATCTCTAAGGTCAGCCTGACCTCTATGCTAAACTTTGGGTTAGACAGTTTCTAGTAACATAAATCTGGTTCAAACAAAATTAATAAATAAAAAACAAAATTAATGAACAATAAACAATATTAATAAATAAATAATAAATAAAACAAAATTAATAAATAATTAAAAATAAATAAGCAATATTAATAAATAATTAACAAAAATAAATAAATAAATTTTCCTCACAATTCTCACCTGGTTAAGCTACCAGGGAATAGCATTTTATCATTTATTTAAAATGGGGAGAGGAGTAATTTGATTTATTTGCTCAATTGACTCCCACCTTTACATATATTTAAAGATTTAATAACAATAATTTATATAATGCTTTAAAGTTTTCCAAACACTTAACATATATTATCTCATTTAATCAATATAAATTTTATCTCTATCAAAAGCAAGTATATCTATATTTAGGTGGTTGATCTCTGGCGTTCCATGATCAACTTGGTTATAATGAGCCTTTGTTTGGGACTTTGATTTTATCTTCCTATGGAAGGTAGAGGCATTTTCACTATCAGCTTCACTGAGAGGACAAGAACATATCCTATACATTAGACACGATTTGGTTTTCTGAAATTGCCTTGAATCAGAGCTGCAACTTTGCGGCACTCCTATAAAAGGAAGATCAATTACAAAGTTGGTCCTTTTTTGCTCTTTTCCTCCCTTTTCCCCCTTTTTTGGGAAATCCAGGGAAGTTGAGCAAAGATTAGAGACTGGGAGACTTGAGAGCGGACTTTGGTCCCAAGAGGATGTCTTGTAATATTTTAAATGGAGCTACTTTGACTACACTTTCAACTCAGAATTGTTTCAGGTTTTATTGAATTACCCATCCCCCTATTCCTCACCCCCAGCCTCAGAAAACTCCTGAGGTTAGATTCTGATAGCTTGAAATGAGTTAAATGGCAATTAGCAATTGTTTGTTTGTTTACAAACAACTTGGTTTACATAAAGGACTCCTCTGTGAATATGTGTGTGTGTTGGTAAACCCTAAGGCCATATTCTTTGGTCTCAATTCTCACCTAGCTTTTAGTTTTTGAATGAGAATTGCCTCAAATTAGCAAACTGAAGCTTGGGAAATAATATTTTGTTTGTCATTAATTTTGTTTCAAAAGCAGGATTTTGTCTTCCCATTATAGAAGTCATTATTTGCATTTTTTTCTTCTATTTTTCCCTTCATAGGAAGTAGAATTGTTATTTTTAGAATAGATAATTTGATAATATCATAGATAATATCATTATAATAGATAATTTGGTTCCTGGTTGTATCCTGGAATTGATTTTATGTAATTTTGATATTGTTTTATTGATGTGGTTTTTTTTTTTTTGGTGATATAACAAGCTTATCTTGGCTTGGCTTCATTCTACTGTTATGTAATTATTGCATTTACTGATATAGTATATTTTTTAAAGTCTGAATGCTACTAACTGTATAATTAGTTTTGTGATATGTTGATAACTTGAAAATTCATTGATATTGTTTTCAAATCCAAAGATATGAAATTTAAATTTAAATTCATATCTTTTGTTGTACTATTGTATTGCTTAAGCACTACATGTTAACCCAATAGACCACTTTTGCTACTAAAAGGTATATTTGTTAATTGCATTAATATTTGTGTATTAATGTGGACACACATGGAGCAATCTCTAGAAAAGATGAGGGCTAAGATAATTGATGGGTATTGTCTTGCTTTTGCAGTTGAAAAGCATTGAGTTCTCCTAATGTGAGGAAAAGATTTAGACCTTAAGAATGAGGATATTTTATAAGGGTCTCATTTCTAAAATACTTAGAGAATTAAGTCAAATTTATAAGAATACAAGTCATTCCCCAATTGATAAATGGTCAAAGGATATGAACAGGCAGTTCTCAGATGAAGAAATTAAAGCCATCTATAGTCATATGAAAAAATGCTCTAAATCACTATTGATTAGAGAAATGCAAATCAAAACAACTCTGAGGTACCACATCACACCTATCAGATTGGCCAACATGACAAAACAGGAAAATGAGAAATGTTGGAGAAGATGTGGGAAAATTGGAATACTAATGCATTGTTGGTGGAGTTGTGAAATGATCCAACCATTTTGGAGAGCAATCTGGAACTATGCCCAAAGGGCTATAAAAATGTGCATACCCTTTGACCTAGCAACAGCACTTCTAGGGCTATACCCCAAAGAGATCATACAAATGGGAAAAGGACTCACATGTACAAAAATATTTATAGCAGCTCTTTTTGAGGTGGCAAAGAATTGGAAATTGAGAGGATGCCCATCAATTGGGGAATGGCTGAATGTGGTATATGAATGTAATGGAATACTATTGTGCTATAAGAAATGATGAACAGGCTGACTTCAGAAAAACCTGGAAAGACTTATATGGTCTGACGCTAAGTGAAGTGAGCAGAACCAGAAGAATGTTGTACACAGTAACAGTCACATTGTGCAATGACTAATATTGATAGACTTAGCCCTGCTCAGCAATACAAGGATCTAAGACATCCCCAAAGGCCTCATGAGGAAAAATGCTATCCACATCCAAAGAAAGAACTATGGAGTTTGAATGCAAATCGATGCATACTATTTGTTATTTTTTGTTCTTCTGTTGTGTTTTGTCTCCTCTTTCTGGTGGTTCCTCCTATTGGTTCTAATTCTTACCTACAACATCACTAATGTGAAAATATGTTTAATAGGAATATATATATATATAGCCTCTATCAGATTGCGCGCTGTCTTGGGGAGGGAGTTGGGGAGGGAGGGAGAGAAAAATTTAAAACTCAAAAGTTTATGGAAGTGATTGTTGATAATTCAAAATAAATTAATTAAAAATTTTTAAAAATGACATTTTAAGGATACTGGGAAGGAAAGTGAAAGGATTGAAAGAGTATACAATTAAGGTCACTGATATTAAGGCAACTAAGTCAACTCAGGAAGTTTTTCTAATCTTGCCTGAGAATTTTGACCATGGAGATGTATGTGAGGAATTAATAGTAGGTAGGAATTTCAGACTTGTCCATCCTCTGAGGGTAAGGAACTCCTCAAAGAAGTTCCTTCTAATCAGAAGAGGTATTCTTACAAAGGGAATGAATGTTACAACTATGTGCAAGAACTCCACTCCATCTGTGGCTAAGGCTACTATAAAAATACCATAGGCCCCAAATTGGCATTTTCTTTGGATAGGAACCATGTCCCCCAGAAGAATAATCATTGGAGTCTTGAAATAAACAATCAAGAATGCACACTGGAAAGCCCCTTAGGCAGTCAGAGTGATGAAACTGTCAGATAGCCAAAGAGGGATACCTGCAAAGGCAGTAGAAACCCTCTTAGAGGCATAACCAGATGTTGTCTGGCAGGAATGTATACAAATTTTAGCTCAGATGTTTGAGGGGGGTGGATCAGAAGACCTTTATGCTAATTTTGTCTCTAATACTGTACAGCAAGAAGGGGAAAGCCTGATACAGATATGCATTGTGGATCCTTAGATTCAGGAAAAACGACACTGTAGACACTATTTTAGGGCTTGGTACATTACCCTTGTATAGTTGATAGCATCAGATCTATACAGACACAGAAACCATTGCCAACAATGGCTGAGGTGAGACAGGTACTCCTGAGCTTCAGAGATTGATATTGTCCACAAAGCTAAGCCACAGCAAGCTTCAGGCCTTTTCTAGTGTGAAACACAAGAGCCAAGCAGGACAACAGCACTACCCGTGATGAGCTACAGTCACAGAAAGTGAGACAATCAGGTAAAAGATGGAGCAGTGTTCAATTCTATTCTCTTTAGAGAGGTAAAGGACACAGAAAATGGAAGGCATAAAGGCCCGGCACAAGACTGCATGTCCAAACCCTCTAAAACTCACTGGAGTGTCAGCACTGATTGGAACTAATTCTGTTCACCCCCTCCCCAATTCTAGCAGGATACTGTAAGAAACAAGTTAGCACCCAACACCTGCATACTTTGGCCATCCAAAGAAAATAAAGGCAAGAGGTTCCAGTGAACACCACAGGTGCCTCAACTGTTAACTCTCCATGATTAATCCTGACATATTTAAATTTGAGGACTCCCAAGTACCACAAAAGTGGAAGGCTAGGTTGAGGTTGCAAGAGGACAGGCATGTTCTCATTTCATGAGTGGGATGTAGGATGTGTTCCAAGTGCAATCCACAGATTCTGGGTCACTAATTCCTGACCACTAAATCCTGAAAGATCTAGGATTCCTCTGTCTATGATAAAAGACCTCAGAAATCATCTCAAAGAAATGTTGGCTAATGGCATCATCATAGAATCCAGCAGCCCTTATGCATCGCCCACAGTAGTGGTACCTAAGAAAAATGGAAAGATATGGATTTGTATTAATTACCAAACCTTGAACAAAAAGACTAAAGTGGACCAGTACACTATGCCAGGAGAGGAAGATGCTCCTAATTGTCTGCTAGGTAGCAAGTGGTTTTCAGCCTTGGACTTTTTAGTGTTAGTGTATACTACAAGATTTCTATTCTGAGGAAGACAAGGATGGGACCGCTTTCATCATTCCAGGGACTCACAAGATGGAAAGCTAACTGATGTAAAGTAATTGAGAGACTGAGTAACTTGCCTATTTACAAAATAGACCCAAGGGAATGGAGGGGGACCCTATCAAGAATATTCACTGCAACCATCTATTACCCATAGGAGAGTTAGTTGTACTTTCTAATGAGCAGGTGGACAGAACTAATGGACACTCACCTAGGAAGAGGCTGAGAAAAAGAAACTGTACACAAACTGTATAAAAACTTTCTGACCCAGATATGGGCACTGAAAGTGATGCATACAGTGAAGGAAACTGTTATTACAGGGCAGGAGAACTGAACCCAAAGGCAACTCCCTTCCTAAGAAAAACAGCTATAGAGACTGAGAGAGTACAGATTCAACCCACAGAGCTTGAAAATACTGATAGCCAATGGTTGCCAGTCCAGGTACAGACATGCAAATCTTCAATGATCTTGATGGTCAGCCCATACCAACTACTACCCAAGACATGGGAATTGAGATTTCAGTCAGTGACAAGAGAACCAGGCCTATTAGATCAGTCACTAGGCTCAATTATGATGTTACCAGTAAACCTGAAGACACAGTTACACATCTCTAGCCAACAATACTAGAGATTGTTTATGTGAAAAGCACTGTGCATATAATTGCATGTTTACTGCTGTATATTTGAATTATTGCATGTTTGAGAAGGCTTGTTTTTATTTTGCTGTTATGTTCATTCGACTACGTTTTGTTATGTTCATGCAATAGTAATTGCATTGTTTGTGGATTGTTCTGCGTATTTGCTGCTCCTTATTGTTAGATTGCATAATATATGTGCCTATTATCATCACTGCAGGTAGCCAGGTTTGCTTTGTTATTTAGCCACGATTATTGCTTTTGATTATTTGCTGCATGCTATGGATATACATCTACTTCTGAAATGTGTATGTGTTACATATCTTATATGTAGGCATTTTTTTTTTTTTGCTGTAGTACCCTAAAAGGTGATCCTTCATATCATGCCATATCTACTGCATGTGTTGTTAATGAGTTTTATTTCACTTTCAACAGTAACAAAGGTTGGTTGCTTGGTACATCAGGAAAATCATCCTTGTAGTTTTAAAAAAGCAGTGACATTTGTATTTATGCTGCACATTTATGGGTTTTAGACCTGCCCCCAGATAATTTTTGCAAGGACTGCAAATAATTTCAGCTCCAGGGAGAAATGTAACCCCTATCTCAAAGCCCATTGGTATGGGACTCTCTCCTTATTATTGAAGATGAAGGCCCTGCCCTGTCCTTTGTGTGGGGTGAGGAGAAGTTGATGAAAGCTCCAGCCTTCTACAGCTTTTTGAGACTCATCAAGGTTCAAGTCCTATTTGGGATTCCTCAAACTTTGAATCAATTCAGGAGCTTCTGGCTTCCATCTTTAATAGAGAAGATGGAAGAGGACAACCCCACTTTAGATTGTGGAAGAAAAAGACTCTTGGAAGACATGAGAGAAGGTAGCAGTCTTCATCAAGTCCCTGTCTCCAGCTTGTTCTCCTAGAGACTGAGGTGAGTTCTACCTTGAGATGAAGGACAGTCTTTCTTAATTGAGCTGAGTTATTCTCACTCCCAATGAGAGACCTCCTTCATTCTGTATTGTCTGGTATATATTCTCCTATATATACCCGCTCTTATTTCTGTTTTGCTATGATTTGGATGTATGGGTTTCTTTGCTATTCACCATGTGTGTTCATTGTGGAACCAGTATTTGGTAGGAAATGTATATAGAGCTTAGGGTCCTCCTTTCCTCCAGAACTGAGAAAGTAATAAATTAAGTTAAACCCAATTGTATCCCCTAGACTAATAATATTTAAGAGACAGGTAGATACAATTCTAGCCTATCTCTAAGGAGAGCAGAGCGGTCTTTGGACCCAACCTCCCACTTCCCCTCTTGGAAGGAATGAATGTCTCTTTTGGAGAAGAATGGAAAAAGAAGAGGCTAGAAGTGTCTATTCTACCTCCCTTGGAGCCACACAGTGATAGCCCCCTCAGTATGATGAGGACCTCACTAAGCAAATGGGGCCCGTCTCTCACCCTATTTTTACTTCATATATTTTTACTGCTGTTGTTGCGTTGTTTCAATTATGTCTGACTCTCTGTGACCCCATTTTGGGGTTTTCTTAGCCAAGATAATGGAGTGGTCTGCCTTTTCCTTCTCCAGCTGTATTTTACAGATGAGGAACTGAGGCAAACCGAGTTAAGTGATTTGCCCAGGGTGACACGACTATTAAGTGTCTAGCAGACCTGTATAACCTGTAGCACGCCAAAGGATTTCAGAGTGTGCCAGCAAAAAACGTAGAGGATGTTTTCCTCTACATTTTTCCTGGATGGTCTGAAATCCTTTGGCGTGCCTGTGGGCCCTAATCAGCCTATGGGCTGCAGGTTGTTTAGGCCTGGTCTAAGGTCACATTTGAACTCAAGTCATCCTGGTTAGAGAGCCAGTGGTGCTCTACCTAGCTAACCCTCTACTTTATATTTATGGTGTACATTTCTATATTTACTGTATTTGTTTCCTTCCATTAAGGAAACAAATAATACAGTAAGTTTCTTATCAGGAGGGATGCTTTCATTCTTTATATTTATATCCCCAACGCCAAGCATAATGCCTGGCACATAGTAGGCACTTAATCACTCAAGTATTTATTAAGCACCTACTGCCTGCTGGGCATAGTGCTAGGTACTGGAGACACAAATGTAAAGAAACAATCCCTATATATAAGCTTTCAGTAAAATGTGGGGGTCGGGGAGAGAAGTATCTTTATAAATACATCTGTATCTATCTATATATAGCATAAACACAAAGTTAATAAATAAAAATATTTACAAAGTAGTTAAATACAATCTTTATTCAGGTAAGACTTGCCAATTGTGGTCTGCGGTCTGTCCTGGGCCCTCTTTTCTTCTCTGTCTATACTAGCTCGGTAATCTTATTAGATCCCATGCACTGGATTAGTATCTCTATGCAGATGATTTTCAGATCAATTTATCCAGCCCTAAATTCCTCTCCTAACCTCCAGTCTCACATTACTAATGGCTTGTTAGACATCTTGAGCTGGATATGCTGGAGATATTTTGAACTCATCAAAGCCAATAAAGAACTCCCCCAGCCCCCAACCCTTCCTTCTTCTGAATTTCCTTATTATTGTTGAGGGCACCACCACGTTCTCAGTCATCCAGGCTTGCAATTTCAGAATCATTCTGCATTCCTCACTCACATTCGTACCACACATACAGTATGTTCCCAAGTCTTCTCATTTCTACCTTTACAACATTTCTCATATAGTTTCCCCTTTCTTGACTCACATGGCCACTACTACCTTGGTACAGGTCCTCATCACTTCACACCTTTACTCTGCAATAATTTGTTGGTAGGTTTTTCTAACTCAATTCTCTCCCACTCCAATCCATCCTCCATTCAACTTCCAAAGTAATTTTCCTTAAGAGTAGGTCTCACTCAATCACCCCTTATTCAATAAATTCCAGGGGCTCCCTATTACTTCCAGGTTCAAATCTGAAATACTTTGTCTTTTAAAGCCTTTTACAATCTAAGCCCTTACAAGCTTTCTAGGCTTCTTACATACTTTACACTCTACATTCTAAGATACAGAGATCCTGGTCTTCTTGCTGTTCTTGCACAGGACAATCCTACCCAGTTTCCAATTTGGTGCCTTTTCATTGGCTATCTCTCATACCTGGAATTTTCTCCCAGCTCATCTTGGCCTCCTAATTTTTTTTTTTTGTTTGTTTGTTTTTAGGACTCAGCTCAATATCAATATCAGAGAGGAGAGATGTCAGTGAGGAACAAAGAGGCCAATTTGGCTGGTTCAGAGAGTATGGAATGGGGAGTAATGTCCAATGTAAGTGTAAAAATTAGTTAGGACAGACTTGTGAAAGTCTTTTAAAACTCAACAATGGAGTTTATATTTTATCCTAGAGGCAACAGGAAGTTATTGTAATTTTTTAGAAGCTAAGTGGCACAGTGGATAGAGCACTGGGAAGTCAGGAAGACCTGAGTTCAAATGTAGCCTAAGATACTTACTAGCTGTGACCCTGGGCAATTAAGTTAACCTTTCTTTGCCTCAGTTTCCTCAACCGTAAAAGGGAGTTAATAACAACATCTATCTTGCAGGGTTATTGGGAAGAACAAATGAAATAATATTTGTAAAGCACATAGCATATTACATGGCACATTGTAGGCTCTATCAAAATGCTTATTCCTTTCCCTTTCTCTTGCCTTCCTTAAGTAGAGGGGCCATATGGTCAGATCTGAAAAATTACTTTGCCAGCAGCATATAGAATGGACTGGAGTCAAGAGAGACTTGAGGCAGGGAGGCATTGCAAAAATCTAGGTGAGAGGTAGTGAGAGCCTGAACTAATGTGGTAGACGTGTGAGTGGAGAAAATGTGAAGGTAGAAATGACAAGAATTGAAAACAGATTAGATATGTGATATAAAGGAGAGTGAACTGTACAGGATAATGCAGAGGTTACTGAAGTGGAGTGTAACTAACTTTAAAACTAAGTAAGTGCATCTTGGTTTTAACAGGTCTCACGAGTTTGCTAAATAAACAAAAAAGTATGATAATACTTATCTGTGAAAAACTCCCTAAAACTTATCTCCTGTTTGAACAGATATTTCTTAACTATAGTTAATTGCCCATATTATTTATCACCTGTATCCTGCTTTAATTATTTGAATCAAATATCACCTATATTTTTTTTAAGGAGGTTTCTTAAATGTGAGCTTGTTTTTCTTTATTTTCATGTATTTTGGGACCTTGCTGGTATAGCACAGAGGAATCATACTCTGTGACAAGCAGCTGGAAAACTCCTGAGTGCCCCAAATCAGATTAAAATGTAATTGAGAAAATGTTTAACATAAATAAGAATATACAGTACAACAGAGATGATGTTAATTTTTGGTTTTCTAATTCAATGCAAGACTGCAGGGATCTGTTTCTATTTGAGCTTGATACACTAGTGAAGCCAATCAATAGAGGAAGGAATTCCCTTTTTTTCTTTATAAAGTAAGCCTTACAGTAAAATCAAATTGAATTTTTTATTCAGAAATATCTCTTTCTATGCATCTCCCTTGCATTTTGAGTGAAAAACATCTATTGACTAGAGACTGAAACTTGTAATTTCTCTTAGGTACCAATCAGTCAATAAGCCTATGTTAAGAGCCAACTGTATGCCAGGCACTGTGCTAAGCTGGAATACAAATATTTTAAGAGGCAAAAGACAGTCCCTACCCTTAAGGAGCTAATAATATAATGGGGGAGACAAAAAGCAAACAAATATATACAAACAAGCAATAAACTGGACAAATAGGAAACAAACAACAGAGGAAAGACAGTAGAATTAAAAGGCCTTGTGGAAAGGCCTGAAGAAACTGGATTTTAGATAGGACTTGAAGCAACCAGGGAAGCCAGAAGTCAGAGACAAGGAGGGAGAGCATTCCGGGAAGACAGAGAAAATAACTGTAGCCTAGGTATAAAGTGCTTTGTTCATGGAAGAGCAAGAAGGCTAGTATCAATGGATTGAAGAGTACACGTGGGTGGGAATAAAGTGTGAGAAGACTGAGATTGGGGAAGAGGGCTAGGTTATACAAGTCTTTAAACACCAAACAAAGGATTTGTATCTGATTCCTTTGGCTGATAGGGAGCCACTGGAGTTTATTGAGTAGGGGAGTGCCATGATCATACCTACACTTTAGGAAAATAATTTTGATGACTAAATGGAGGATGGATTGGAGTGGGAGAGACTTAAGGCAAGCAAAAGCAGGCTATTGCAATAGTCCAAGTATTAGATAATGAGGGCCTATTCCAGGGTGGTGGCAGTATCAGAGGAGAGGTAGCATATTTGCTCAATGTGGCAAAGTGAAGTTGACGGGCCCTGGCAACAGGTTGGATATGAAGAGTAAGAGAATGAAGAGTTAAGGATGACACCAAAACAAGCTTAGAGGACTGGAAGGATGGTGGTACCCTTGACAGTAATAGGGAAGTTTGGAAGGGAGAAGGTTTAGGGGGAAAGAGAATGAGTTATGTTTCAGACATGTTTAATTTAAGATATCTGTCTACTAGACAATCACTTCTATATGTCTGAAAGGCAATTGGAGATATGAAATTGGAGGTTAGCAGAGAGGTTAGGGATGATTTGAGAATCATCAGTATAGAGATGATAATTAAATTCATGGGAGCTGACGAGATCACCAAGTGAAGTAGAATAGAGGGAGAACAGAAAAGGGTCCAAGACAGAGCCCTACAGGACACCCATGATTACAGGGCATGGTCTGGATGAGAATCCAGCAGAGACCAAGAAGGAGCAGTCTTATAGGTAGGAGAAACAGGAAAGAGTGATGTCCTGAAAAACCTAAGGAGAAATGAGTAACAAGGAAGAGGGAATGATTGACAATGTGAAAGGCTGCAGTGAGGTAATGAAGAATGAGGATTGAGAAAAGAACACTGGATTTTGCAACTAAGAGATCACTGGTAACTTTGGAGGGAGCAGTTTCAGTGGAATGATGAGGTTGAAAGCTGATGTAAGGGGTTAGTTAAGA
Organism: Vombatus ursinus; assembly: GCF_900497805.2. Lineage (NCBI taxonomy): Eukaryota > Metazoa > Chordata > Mammalia > Diprotodontia > Vombatidae > Vombatus > Vombatus ursinus. Next base: position 34,869,972 of record NW_020954585.1, read on the forward strand.
GAGTCTGTAAAGAGGAAGTGGAGACATTTATTGTAGAAGGCCTTCTCAAGGAGCTTAGCCACAAATGACAGAAGACATCTAAGATGATAATTATGGGGATGAAAAGATCAAGTGAGGGCTTTTTGAGAATGAGGGTAAAATTTTTGTAGACAGTAGGGAAACAGCCAGTAGACAAGGTGAAATTGAAGACAAGTGAGAGAGTGAGGATGTCAGAGGGGCAATCTATTGTAGGAGAAGGGATGAAATGGGATTGCTTGTACAGGTAGATAGTTTGCCTAGTTGAGGAATAAAGCCATCTTCTCTTGTGATACAAGGGTTAAAGAGGAGATAATGACAGAAGATATCTGTGTGATATTGGATGAGGAAAAAAGGAGGAACTCTTTGAGAATGGCCTCAATTTTTTTTCCTGTAAAATAAGAGTCTAAATTTTCAGCTGAGAGGATGGGGGTGAGGGGGAGCCATGGGAGGCTTAAGGAGGGATGAAAAGATTTGGAATAGGTTCTGTGAAGAGTTAGATAGTGAGTTGATAAGGCAGATGTAGAACATTGTGTAGGAGCAGTGAGGGTTCAGTTTAGGTTATATAACAGTTGCAGTGGATCTAGTAAGAATGGTTGCATGGTGTGTGTGTGTGTGTGTGTGTGTGTGTGTGTGTGTGTGTATAAAGGCAGATGTGGTTCTAGGTAGAAGTGGTTCTAGGCTAGGGCATGGCAGGGCTCAATCATGATAAGGGGGATAGGGACTCAAGAGAAAAGGATAGTGTAGAGTTGAACTGGTTCACCAATGGGTCAAGATGAATAAGAGAGAGTGGCTAGTATAGAAGTGATGGCCTGAGAAAGAAATGAAAGGTCAAGAGATTTTGAGGTCATGATCTAGACTGAGTAGAGTTTGGTAAGGGAAGGCAGTGGGAGAAGTGGTAAACCAAAATATTACAGTTAGATAAGGAGATTTTTGAATTCTTGAAAATGGAAGTGGAACATTTATGGCTGATGGTAAGATCAAGGGTATGACTTTATCTTTATATGTGGCTGAGGTGAGGTGGAGGAATAGGTCACTGGAAGTGAGAAGATTGAGGAATTGAGTGGTTAGGGTGAGGGAGTCATTATGCATGTTGAAGTCCCTTAGGATGAGGGCAGGAGTTGGGCAAGAAAAAAATTAGGAGCCAGGTAATGAACTTACTGAGGAATGAAGGGAAGAGTGACCTGGAGGACTGTAGACAACAGCTATCAGGATTTTAATTGGGTGGTAGACAGGGATTGCATGAACCTCAAGGTAGGGGAGTTTACTGGGTGAAGGAAATAGGAGAAACTGGAAGTAGAAATTGGCTGCAAAAAGTATTCCAATTCCTCCATCTTGAATGAGGGGAATGAGTGATAATTAAGCAAGTACTGGAAAGGGTTACCGGGGGGCCACGTCATTAGTAATGGGGAATCAGATTTCTTTGATTGCAAGAAGATGGAAGGAGAGAGAAAGGAAAAAATTTAGGATGAAGGGATTTTTTCCCCCTATGGAGTAGGCATTCTAGAGGATGGAATAACACTGGTGGAAAGGTGGGTAGCACTGGGTAGAGATTTTGGGGTGGAAGGGTGAGGAATGGGGTTTGGGTGATGGCCTACAGGGGTTCAGAATCAGAGACCATAACATTACAAAACTGGGAAACTTTCAGAATGGCTCCAGACCTAGACAGAAATAGGAAAGCTTCGAAAAGGAGAAGGTTTAGGAGAAATATAATGAGTTCAGTTTTAGACATAATGAGTTTCAGATGTCTCCAGAGCATCCAGTTTGAAATGTCCAATAGGCATTGAGGCAGAACTGAAACTCAGAGGAGATACTGGGACTTAATGTAAAGATATGAGTTATATAGATAAGTCATATGCATAAAGATGATAATTAAATCATTGGAAGCTGATGGGGTTACCAAGAGAAGGAACAGAGAGGAAAAAGAGAATAAGAACCATTTTGTGTTTGACTGATTGTTTTGGAGAGGACAGTAATAGCACAATAGTTGTAAAATAAAACATGATTACAAACCTAAGGTGTGATTTACTGGTCTAATGCTTTCCGGGTTGGTCTTATAGCCAGAGTAAAATCAAACAAAACACCCCCTCTGCTTGATGTGAAAGTGTTAAATCTCAAAATTGTGGAGAGGAGGCAATGTATGGTTAGCTGAGAAGAAAAGATTGTTTTAGTGAACACCTTAGAATGGAATAGCTGGAATGGTCCATCATAGTGGGAATACTTAATAGCTTAGAAGACCTACTTCAGCAAAAGATATTTCATAGATTAAAATCTCTAAAAATGAAGCTTAAATTGAGTGGAACAAAGCAAATCTGTTCTCTGCCATCCAAGATTCATCTTTTTGCCTGTGGTTGTCTTAGTCCTAGCCAGAGTTTCATAAATGAAATTACCTTTGTATTCTGATTTGGTAGAGGTTTATATTCGAACTAAAACAACAGAGACCAGTATCTTTTTAAATTTTGGATTTAAAGAGAACATCTGCAAATCACCTTTCGACTAGCCCCTGGATTTTAGGAAAACCAGCTTGCACAATTCCTTCACCTCCTAAAGCCCTGGAGCATGAATGACATTCCTCCAGTTCTCCGCAGCGGTATCACTCCTCCCCCATCTTCCAGTTTCCCTCTAATTCCTTCGGCCACTCCCTCCTCCCACCAGGTAGCAAGGGCATGGAAAGAAAAAAAAAATCCTGCTGCTTTCTCTTTGCGGCTGCGCAGCTCGATCCCGGCCAGACTGGCGAGGCTGTTGGTTTCCTACGCTCTCCCTGTCGCATTTCGGTGGGCTGAATGCGCCTGCGCTCTAGAAGGCTGGCGACTGGGGAGGGAGGGGGGAGGGGAGCTGTGTGTGGGAAGTAGAAGGTGGGGGAGGGGAAGGCTGGGTGTCTGGCTTTGGTTTTTGGGAAGGGGAGGAGGGGCCGTGGGTATGGGTGAGCGTGTTTTGAACAGCTCGATGCGGGCGGCTCACTATTTGGCAGGAAGGTGAGGCCTCTATCCTGGCAGGGACGCCAGAGCAGAGAGTAAGACACGGAAGGAGGGGAGGAGGAGGAGGAGGAGGAGGAGAAGGAGGAGGGGGGTGGGTGGGGTGGGGATCCAAATGTGGCAGAGAAGCCGCCGTGGAGACGGAGGCGGAGGGGGGGCGAGAAGCGAGCTGGAGCCGCCGCCACCGTCGCCGCCGCCGCGGACAGGCAGCAGCAGCAGCAGCAGCAGGAGCAGCGCGGCTAAGAGGCCGAGTTGGGAAGTTTGAGCCCCGGGAGCAGGGGTGGGTGAGGGCAGCGGCGGCGGCGTCCGGGGGCGGAGGCGGGAAGCCCCCCCAAACCGCCCCTGGGCAGCCTCGGGGGGGCAGTTTGTAAAGCTGCAGCCGCTCCTAGCCCGGCTCTTCCCGCACCGAGGACGGAGACCCGACTCGGGGGACTCGCTCCTCCAGCCCGCACCGGCCCAGGTAAGAAAGGAGGCGGCCCCGGGGGAGGGCGGGAGCGAGCCGGGGTGGAGACCGCGGCGGCCCCGGGGGCTGCTCCTCCGTAGCCTGGGGAACAGTTCCGGAGGGAGCCGCGGCGTCGTTGTTCCGCCCCCTGCGCCCGCAGGGAGGCGCTGTCCTGCCTCCTCCACCCCCACCGCCACCCCACCCCCACGCCTCGGGGACCTCTCTGCCCCGCCGCCTCCGCTGTCCTGCGCTGCGCTCAGAAGCACCCCCACGCCCCCCCTCGTCCGGGTCTCGGTTCTTTGTCCCACACACTCCGCCCCAATCCTTCTCCGCTTTCCTTCCCCTTACCTGCATCCCACCAGCTCCCCCTTGTGGTGATGCTCTAGCTCCCCTGCTCTTAGGCCCCCGTGAGCCCTGCGGGGGATTGGTTCGAGCTGGGGGAGGGGGGCTGGTTGGAAGAATTTGTGTTTGTCGTCTTTTCTTTCCCCTGAAAGTCGGAGTGGGGGAAGGGGAGTGGGATTTTTTTAAGTGGGGGGCAGGCGGATCTGGCAGAATGGGGCTGCATTGCAGCAGGGGCGGGGTGTTGTGCGTTGTCGGAGCTGTGGCGTCGGTGCTGTGAGAGGTTGAGACTGGAGAGGGAGCTGGTGTTGACGCCGCTCCCGGCTCTGGAGTTCACACACACTGATTGCGGGGCTTGAAGTTGCTGGAGCAAAGGGGGAGGGGAGTGTGTGTGTGTGTGTGTGTGTGTGTGTGGAAAGGCAGGCAGGCATTGCTGGGTTCCTTTGTCTGCTGCTGCTTCTCCTCCGCCGTCCCCTTCTTTCCTTCTCCCTCTTGTCTGCACCCCCTCCCCTTTTCCTACCCCTCCCTCAGCCCATCTCTTCTCTCCCCGCCCCCCGCTGGCCCCCTTCTCCCCCTTTCCTGTACCAAGACTCGAAAGCGCTATTGCAGCCGTAGCTTTGTAAATACCGGACCGACACACACACAGACACACATACACACACACACAACATGGCTGACGCGGTTCCCTCGACTCCACCAGCCTCGACGCCTCCCTCTGTCTCAGCTTCTTAGGCTCCATTCCCTCCTGCTTTTGTTTCCTTTTCCTACTTCCTTTCGTCTAGCATCTCCTCCCCCTCTCCCCCTTCTCCTCTCCTCCCCCCTTTCCAGGAGGAAGGAGATTCGCCCTCTTTATTGCGTGCATGGCGGGATTTCAAGGGTAAGGTCCTTGCTTTGGAGCATTCGCCTTTCGCTTGTTTGCAAACAAAATAAATCGGAAACGAAAGAGGCTTTGGATTATGTGCAAGGCTACGGAAGCAGTGGGGTATGAGGTTAGCTCTATAATTAAGGGTAGATTGCTGTCTGCGTATTTTTTTGGGGGGGAGGGAGGAGAGGGTGGAGAATGATGCACCAAAATTGTTGGCAAAGATAAAATATTCTAGTATTGCAAAATACCATGGGGCCATTTTTCTTTTCATGATGCGACTCATTCATTGCAAGGGATCAGTTGCAAAAATAACGATCAATTCCATCATAAGTGTTTGGAGGATAAAATTATGACGACTCTTCCAGTATACCTGTTTTTCCCTCCCTGATACTATGTCTTCACTGTTTAGGGGACTGTCAGGACCGTATTATTCAGGGACTGATTTTAAAGCTTGCCAAATCTTTTTTGCAGTGTCGATTTTTTTTTTATGGATGGACCTGCTCTGGTGACTATTATTACATCAAATCTGAGATGTATTGTGTTAGTTAATCAGATTTCGAAGCCTCCACCCCAGTGAGATTGTTAAATGTAACTACCAAAGGCATGTTTTCTGTTGCTTCCAATAAAATAGACTAGCTTGTATCTCTTGCTCTGGGAACGTTGGGCATTCATAGCACCCTCTCCTGGTTTCACTGAGATCTAAGCAGTCCTTTGCTCACTTCATTACTACGTTAATGGTGGTTAAAGTAAATTTCATTTTTATATACACTTATCTGATTTAAAATGACCTTGAGCATATTTTGCTAAAAGAGTGAGAGAGAGAGTGTGTGTGTGTGTATGTGTGTGTGTGTGTGTGTGTGTGTGTGTGTGTGTGTTTTAAGGGGAGGAAGAGGCTGGACCTGTGATTTTATTGACACAGGAAACTCCCCATGAGGAAACAGATTGGCACCTGCTTTGCAACTTGGTCTTAGTTCTTAACCTGAGGTCTGTGAACTTAAAATTTTTTTAAAAAAATCTTCATGCTGATATAATTGGTTTCCTTTGTGATCCTATATATTGTATTTTATGCATTTAAAACATTGAGGGAGGGGGTTGTCCATGACACACAAAGAAGGTTAAGAACCCCTGTTTTGGAGAATTGCTTGGGATGACACTGGAGGCCAGACTTGAACCCAAGTTTTCCTAACTTTGAGACTGACTCTGTATTCACTTATGTCTTAGCTACTCATATCTGTTTCTCTATTTGTCTATTTAATATTATAAATAATAAAATAACTTAAAGTGAATTGTAACGCTGGCAATAAATGTCATCATGAATGTTTTAAGAGTTTGGGTCATAAGGCTGAAAAGTAACATTAGAAACTGTCACTCCAGGTTGCCTCACTTTACCATGTGATACAAATGTAGTCTAAAGTTTCATTGTGTGGTAGTATGTGAGCTATAAAAAGAGTAAATGAAATACTATGTAACTTTTGTTAGAAGTTTATAGAAGGAACTATGCTGTTAATATAGGGAGAGATGCTGTAATTGGTTTTTACAAAGCCTTGGTTGTTGAGTAAACTCTGATCTTGGCTTTGGGGTTAACATTTAGATACAGTGTTTATAAGTACTCATTTAAAGGTTGTAGAAGTTTCACAAAGAGGTCATAAAATATTTAGCTTTGTGTGGATATTTAATAATGGACAAAAATAGTAATTCATAGTAGAATTTTCATTACCCAATATAGTGATCATTTTATACTAGTAAAAGGATATGTGTCAAGTTAGGTCATTTCCTCATTAATCCTTATTTAAGTCTTAAAGTTAAATTTTTGATTTTTGTTTCTTTGCTATTATAACAATTGCCCTTTTGAGCAGAGTGATAGCTGAAAGGAAGTGTCATGTAAACAAACCTACAGTACTGTGGAACTATGGACAGAGCATATTAGTAGAATCACTTTTACTCATAATTAAATGTCTGGAAGAGAAGTAGCTAGACAAAATTAAGGTAGAAGTAACTAAATTTACCACATTTAAAGCTGGTTTTTTAGATCTTATAGTTCTGGAATGTAGTGAGTGTTTCACGTAATGTTTTTAATCTCAATTCATAAGAAAATATTAGTGCTTTGTGTCCTTGCTTATTAACTAATTTTTTTTTTTTTTTTGTCTAGGATGTTCTTGTACTTTGAAAAATTGAGAGAGGCTTCACTGATGGTGTGGTTTGGAAATTTATGGAGATTGCTCCTGATTTGGCTCTTTGTTTGATGAAAAGAGCTGTTAAAGTTTGGATCTGGTTGATCTGATATCTTAAGAAATAATACCAACTATCATTTTTATGTTGGCAATAGGGTGTGTTCCACAAATTCCTTTGTAAGTTGGTTGTAAAAAGGAATGAATTCTCAGAAACCATATATATGGTGGTTAGGTTCCTTAGGCATCTCATGAAGCTGAACTTGAGTATGAGATTGGTCAAACTTAGCATCATAGAGCAGCAGAGAGAAAATAGGAGTGAAAGGCTGTTACCCTTGACTTGGACTTAGAAGATTTGGAGTCAAGTCCCAGCTCTAGCATTTATTAAACATGTTGCTGGGGGTGCTGGTCACTTAACCTTTCTGACCCTCACTTTCCCATCTAAAAGATAGAGATAATCATTTGAGTACTACATACCAGTCTTTGTTTTTCTCATTTATAATCCCCCCCCCCCATGTTGTGATCTGGTGGTATCTTGATGCTGAAATATCTGTCAAAAGTTTAGATAAAGTAATTTTTCCCACAGGCTGTCATTAAATTTCCACTGATGTGACCAAATGGAATGGCATTTAAAGCACTTAGACTGAGCCACAGCTATCTTTAACTTTGTAAAGCATGTATTTTAAATTCACTTTTGCCAGTTTTTCTACAGTTATCCACATATAGTAGAAGAGGAGACAAACCTCTAGCTAAACCTCTTACTTCTCTTGTCAATCTGGGAGATTCCTGGATCCAGTTGCCTAATTTTGTTTACAGTCTCCACAGCATCTCCATCTCCGTGCATATATAGCTCTCATGCAGGGAATATTGGAAGAGCCTCCTCTTTAGCCTCCTAGCTAGTCCTACCTAATCTCTGTGTTCCAATCTATCTTCCATCTAGCTACCAAAGGGATTTTCTTAAAAGCGTAGGTCTGACCATGTTATCCAACCCCATTCAGTAAACAGTAATGTCTCCTCTTTCTTATCTGTAAGATAAAAAACTCTTCTCTTTGGCTCTTCACAGCTAGGCTCCTTATCTTTGCATTCTTCTTGCGAGGATTCTAGAACTAGGGAAATAGAAATCAAAATAATCCTGAGTGAGCCTGTCATAACCATGGTTTCATAGCGTCCGCTGCTTTCCTTGTGTAGAGCCTTTTTCATTGCCTAGCTTCTATTTTTGAAATTATCTCTTGCTTCTTTTCTTATTCCCTCCTTGGAATCCCTGATTTCCTTCAAAACTAAGTTTCACTGCCACCTTCTACATAAATCCTTTCCTGATCCTCCAGCTAATAGTGCCTTCCTTCCCAAAACTGCCCTGAGCATGCATATATATTTACATTTTTTGAACATGTTATCACCTCCATTAGAATGTAAGCTCCTTGAGAGCAGAGCCTGTTTCACCTTTGTCTTTGTATCTCTAGTGCTTAAACAGTATAGGAGGTGTTTAATAGATGCTTGTCAGTTGTTTGAATGAAATATTCATCCTTGTGGTCATTTTTCTAATGGTACCTTTTGGTTTGCCTCTTTAACCTCCCTCAGAAAAATTTATCATGCTGAGATTGTGACAATTAATGTAAGAGAGGTAGCATATCTAATGGAAAAGAACACTGGACTTGGAGTCAGACCAGTCGGATTCTTAGGCTTAGCCCAGTGCCTGGCACATAGTAGGTACTTAATAAGTATTTATTGAATTGAATAGCTTCTGATATTGATACTACCACTTATTAGTCCTATGACCTTGGGCAAGTCATATAACACTAGAGAATGAAGGCTGAGAATAAATAATAGGTTCAAATTAAATAGTATTTGTAAGGTTATTTTTGACAATCCATAAAGTCTTACATAAATGTAAGTTATATTATTGCTTTATTTCTCCTCACATATAGAGTATCTCTGCCTCTCATGGTTTCTTTCTGTCTTCCAGTCTGATATCTTTCTTTGTTCTTTTCTTCAGCATCCTTCACTCTGGATACAAACTATTTTTCCTTTTGTCTCCAGTGAATCCTAATTTGTCCTACTTATGGCACCCACTTTTCCTTTTCACTGAACTTTTAGTGTGCAATTTGTTTATAAAATTCTGTGGCTTTTTTATGCCCATCATGTAATCTCTTCATTACCCTTTGGGTAACACTTATTTCTTGAAGATTGTAGTATTTCATTGTAAGTTTGTTGAAGTTGTGAAGATTTTTTCGTTTGTTTCAGTGATAAGCTTGTTGTGGTCATTGAAAGCATTCCAATGTAATTAAGCCAGTTCTCTTCCTTTTTACTTTTTTGGTTAGGCAGTCAGGGTTAAGTGACTTGCCCAGGGTGGTCACACAGTAAGTGTCAAGTGGCTGAGACTGAATTTGAACTGAGGTCCTCCTGACTCCAAGGCTCTATCCACTGTGCCACTTAGCTGCCCTTCTCTTCCTCTTTTTCAATTCTGGATGAAGTTTATTGTTTATCCAATTTTATATTATAGTCCTGATAACTGTAAATCATAGTGCTTTGTTTTCCCTGTGTGAGTAGTTGGGTCAAATTGAGCAGTTTGAAAGGAGAATCTGCAACATTCCAGGACTTGCACAGTTAATATCAGTTTCAACTGGCAGCTGGAGGACAGACCTCACTATTGGGAATCCATCTTTCATTTGGATCTTGTATAGGCCTTCTTCCATGATGGTGACAAATATCTTTGTCAAGCACGTGGGTTCTTTTTTATGTGTTTCTTAATACTATTAATCTCATGCTTATTTAAAAAGTTTCTGCTATTTGCCACATAAGTAAATATTTACTAAGCACCTACTATGTGTAATCTACTGTTTTAAAGCTGTTTTCATCAAGAAATCACATCAAGGCATTGTTGTTTTATAGCCACTTGACTTCATTGTGGTACTCAAGTTGTTATTAACCTGAAGTAGACTATGTTGGGACCATACCTCTTGTCTCAGGACACTTTCTTTTGATTCTCCCACTTCCTCTACTTTTAAAATCTTTTACTTGTCAGAGCTCTATTGAATCTGTCCTTCAGAATTTTCCAATTTAAGAGTCTCTTAGTTCTTCCACATGGAATACTCTTTAAGTTTGCTTAATTCAACCAAGCTTTACCTTTAACATTCTTTGGATATATGTAGATTTAATGAGAGTCTTTTACATACAAGGTATTCTAGACCAGGGGATCTTAACTTTTTGGGAATTTGGGGGTAAACTTTGCACTAGATAACTGATAAATATCTGATATTCAAAATCTATAAGGAATTGACAGAGCTGTTAATGAACTCCGTTAGCAGTCTAGTGATACATATGGACTCAGATTTTTTTTAAGTGCATAAAATAAAATATGTAGAATTATGAAAGTGGATTTAAGACAAGATAGGTAGGATCTAGGGAAAAAATATGTGCAGCAGCATGGTGTTAAAAAAACAAGAACAAATTATTGACTAAAGGAACTCGATTCTATAATAAGTGCTTGAAAAACTGGAAAGTAGTTCACTGAAAAATAAGTTTAGACAAGAATGTTATAACTTGTATTATTACAAAAATTCCAAATAGATAATGGTCTGAATATAGAAAGTTATGTCAAAAAATTTAGAGAGTAGTTTAACTATCACAGTTAAACATAATGTTGATTACATGAAGTAAAAATGCTTTTGCATAAATCAAATCAGCTCAGAAGTACAAGAAAAGGTAGGATTTGGAAAGAAACTTTGCATTAAACAACTGATAAATATGTGACATTGAGAACCTAGAAGGGATTGACAGACCTATAAGATTAAGAACCATTTCCCTCCAGTGTGACGATTTGCAAAAGAAGAACCAATCCATCATTAAACACCTGAAAAAATATCCAAAATCGCTAATTAGAGAAATAAAAATCAAAACAATCCTAAGCTAGCATAACTATCAAATTAGCAAAGATGAGCAAACTGTCCTCTAAAGTTTCTGTTCTCACCAGTGGTGTCAGTCTCAAATAGAAACAGATCTCTATAGCCACATACTGACTTAGTTAGAAAACCACAAATTAACATTATCTATGTTTTATTTTTATGTATTTTGTTAAACATTTCTCAGTTACTTTGTAATATGATTTGGGCCTCAAGTTTTACATCACTTGGTGATGTCAACTCCTATGGTTTCAATGATCATTTCTAATTCTGATGATTCTCAGATCCACTTATCCAGCCTTAACTTTTTTCCTAACTTCCAGACTCACATCTGCAATTGCCTATTTATGAGACAGCTTAAACTCGATATCCTATTCCTATAGACATCTTACATCCAGCATGTCCAAAACTGAAATCATCATCTTTTTCCCCAAGCCATCTCCCTTCCTAAGCTCCTCTATTACTGTCTATTGCTACTGCCATCCTCTCACTCCCTCAGGCCATCCTTCATTAATCATTCTCACCCCTTTATCCCCTTCTCCCTCCATTCAATCTGTTGCCAGTCTGTCAGTTTTACCTGTGTAGCATCTCTCATATTCCCCTTTCTTTTCTATGACACTGCTACCACTACCCTGGTGAAGGCCCTCATTATCTTACACCTGGATATTTCAGTAGCCTGATGCTTGCTCTCCCTGCCTGAAATCTCTTTCCACTTGGGGCTATCCAATAAGCTATCAAATCAATCTTCCTAAAGTGCAGATCTGATTATGTCATCTTTTGTTTAGTACATTCCAATGACTGCCTTTCACCCCCAGTATCAAATATATAAAAACTTGTTTGACATTCAAACCTGGCTCCCTCCTACTTTTACAGTATTTTGTACCTGATTCCTCTCCACATACTATATAATCCAGTGACAATGGTCTCATTGCTGGTCCTTAAATAATACACTGCATCTCCTGACTCGACATTTTCTTTTTTTCTTTTCCTTTTTTTGGAGGCAATTGGGGTTAATTGACTTGCCCAGAGTCACATGGCTAGTGTATATTATGTGTCTGAGGCCGGATTTGAACTCAGGTCCTCCTGACTCCAGGGCTGTTGCTCTATTCACTGTGTCACATGGCTGCCCCTATTCCAGACATTTTCAGAGGCTGTTCCTCATGCCTAGAATACTCTTCATCTTCATCTCTGCCTCCTGGCTTCTTTCAAGTCCCAGCTAAAAAACCTTGTGTTTTAGAAGAAGCCTTTCCTCATCTACTTTAATGCTAATGCCTTTCTTCTATTCATTATCTCCAGTTTATCCTGTTTATCTCTTGTTTGTGCATAGTTATTTTCATGTTGTCTTTCCTGTTAGACTGAGCTAACATTGTTCGTGCTGTCTTGTGCCTTTCTTTGTATCCCCCACACAGAGCACTGTGCCTGGTGCATGAGTAGGTGCTTAATAAATGCTTGTTGACTGGTTTGAAGAGATTGTGGAAAGACAGGTTTGCTAATTCGTTGCAGGTGAAATTGTAAAATTATTCACATCCTTTTAATTTAGGTATTCTACTAGTGGAATTTACAGTCTCAACAAAGTTATTGATGGCTAGAAAAGACTGATAAAGAGTTACTGATTGCAAGAGGAGATAAGTGCTTCCATAATATTATTTTTGATAATAAAAGTGGGAAACAAAATCATGTCATTTATTGAAGGATGGCTGAACATAGTATGGTATGAAGATCACGACAGTGTAAACCAAGATGAATATGAAAAATTCAGAGTATATCTGGAAGAGAACTTAGATATCATCTTCATCCAATCCCATCATTTTACATATGTGTGTGTGTGTATGTGTATGTATATATATATATGTATATGTATATAAACCCTGAAGTCTAGAGAGAAAATATTTGCCTATCATCTCCACTGACATGTGCTAGATCTGAGACTTAAACCCATGTTCTCTCACTCTCAAGTCCAGTGCTATTTCTCCTGCATCAGACTATCTTCCTATTTGTGTGAAGTGAAGCAGTGTGGGGGAAGAAGGGGAGGGGGCACAGAATCAGATCCAAAAGAACAATGTACACAGTGACTGCAACAGTGTAGATAAAATCATCTCACGGAGATGATACCTGTCATTAAATACATTAAAGGACTATCCTTTTTGTATGCAATTTTTGTACTTGTGAGATTGTAACCATTCTAGAAAACAGTTTAGAGTTTACTGGTTTTATACTCTAAATAGGTGAAAATATTTATTGTATCACTTTTTGTGGTTATGTGAAATTGGAAACAAAATGGACACTTGGTAGTTGAAGAAAGTTTGGACAACTTAGAGTATGAGTGCAATGGAATAATATTTTACAGGAAAGAATGTTAAAAAATTGTTTTTACCTGTAACTGGGGAAAAATAAAATACTAAATGAAAATAAATTTTAAAAAAGTTTTGCAGGAATTCAGAGAAACTTTGGAAGAATCCTATGAGATGCAGAGTGAAGCAAGGGAACAAACATTTATTAAGTGCCTCCTATGTGCCGGGCACTATGCTAAATGCTTTATAAATATTATCTCATTTGATCTTCACAACAGTCCTGGGAAGTAGGTGCTATTATTACTATCCCCATTTTACAGTTGAGGAAACTGATGCAGACTGGTTAAGTGACTTGCCCAGGTTCTTACATCTAGTAAAGTGGCTGAGGCTGGATTTGAATTCAGGTCTTTCTCACTCCAGGCCCAACAGTCTATGTACTGTGCCACTTACTTGCTTTAAATGGTATAATACTATATACAGCTACTGTAATATAGATAAAAACAGCATTAAAAAGGCACAGCCTAACTCAGACTGGTTTCCCAGACTGATCTTGGTCCCAAAGAACAGAGGTTGAAGCTTATATTTGCTATCAGATCTAAGCCTTTTTTTTGGTCAGTTTTGCTTTCATTGTTACAAGAGCTGGTTCAAAAGAGTGTATGTGGGAGGTGGGAAAAGGCTAGTAAAGCTTAACAATATAAAAGGCACATCATTTCTCTTAACAACAGACTCTTTTCCAGTAATGTACTTAATAAGTTTATTTGAATGTTGGAAAATGTCTGTTTCAAAACCATATCAATTAAAAAAAGTTGTCCATGCAACTGGTAAAAATCCCATCTCTACCTGAGAAAAGAAATGTTTTCCTATTGAGTATATCTTGTGTTTTGTGGCTGGATGAATGCTTGTCTAAGAATAACTTCTAGAGATTATAGTAAATATTTTGAACTGAAGAGGCCCAAAAGTCACATTTGTTCTAAAATGTGGTTTTGGACATAATAGGGTCTATCAGTGTACACATGTCTTTACTGTATGTAGATTGTTATACTTTGGATCCATGACCTCATGAATAACCTACGTTACTCCCTTCAAGATGCAGATTGTAACCCTCCCATTCTTTCTCATCTTGTGTCATTCTTATTCAGGTTTTTATATAAATCTACAGTAGATGGTCTTCCCAATATGACTGAGGCTTTTCACTGGTTCTTTTAGTATCTTGGTGTTATCATTGTAGTAATTGTGTTTTCATTTGTCTCTCATTTTTACTGCATGACCACACTACCTCCTGATCATAAATGTCCTCAGCATTTTCTTTGTATACCACTTTTTATGTAAAAAGCCATCATTGGAAATACACCATACTTTCCCTATGTCCAGTAATCATCTTTCAATTGCCCCCTTCAACATTTATGATTTCAAGTCTTCCAAAATTTTCGTGTTGAGTGTTTAATTTGTAGCTAAAAATAAGAGTACCACATACATCTATCCATTAAAATAGAATATTAATAATTGACATGTATATATGCTTTTAATGGTTGCAAAAATACTTTACATATATGTTCTCACTAGCCCCAGGACAACACTTTTATTGAGGAGGAAGCTAAGCTGAGGCTCAGAGAGGTTCAATGACTTGCCCATGGTCACAGAGCTGGTAAGCCTAAGAAGTGGATTTGGAACCCAGGCAAAAATTTTCTTGTTTGAGGGTAGGGTGTGATGTTTTAATCTATGTTTTTAGTACTGAACATCCAGGTACTAAATTGTTTTTTTTATAATGCCTTATTTTCCTAGTTTGGCTCTAAATGAAGCTTGATTTAGAAGGTGGCTAATAATAAATGTAAATGAAGGATTGATATGTATTGTTGCAGTCATGTACAACTTGTTTCTTTATATTGGAATAGAAAATTGCTGCTTTCTAGAGTACTTTGGCTCAATGGATAAAGTGCCAGGCCTGATGTCAGGAAAATTCATCTTTCTGAGTTCAAATCTGGCCTCAGATATGGACTAGCTGTGTGACCCTTGGCAAGTCACTTAATCCTGTTTGCCTCAGTTCCTCATCTGTAAAATTAGTTGATGAAGGAAAGAGCAAACCATTCCATTATCTTTAATAAGAAAACCCCAGATGGGGTCATGAAGAGTGGGACATGATTGAAATGGCAGAATAACAAAGAATACTTTAGCTTTTCTTTTCCTTTTTTTTTGTTGTTGTTGTTGTTGTTGTTGTTGTTTGGGCAATGGGGGTTAAGTGACTTGCCCAGGGTCACACAGCTAGTAAGTGTTATGTGTCTGAGGCCGGATTTGAACTCATGTCCTTCTGAATCCAGGACTGGTGCTCTATCCACTGCGCCACCTAGCTGCCCCCAGCTTTTATTTTCAAAAATGGCACTGTGGAATTTTATTTCTATCACTTGGAAATACCTTAAGTAATGCTTTGGAAATGGATGCTAAGGTTTTTTAAAACAAAGTTGGTAACTTTTTAAAAATAATTTATTTTAAATTTTCAGCATTCACTTCCATAAAATTTTGAGTTTTTAATTTTCTCCCTCTCCCTCTCTACCCCCCCAGATGGCATGCAATCTGTTGATATAGGCTGTACTTATAGCATGTTTTCCCATTAGTCATGATGTAAAGAACAATTAGAACTAATGGGAGGAACCATGAGAATGAAGCAATAAAACAAAACAAAGGAAAAGGAGAGCAAATAGTATGCTTCCATCTGCATTCAGACTCCATATTTCTTTCTCTGGATGTGGACAGCATTTTCCATCATGAGTCTTTTGGAATTGTCTTAAATCCTTGCATTGCTTGAGAAGAGTCAAGTCTATCAAAGTTAGTCATCACACAACATGGCTGTTACTGTGTGCAAAGTTCTCCTGGTTCTGCTTATTTCACTCAGCATCAGTTCATTTAAGTCTTTCCAGGATTTTCTGAAATCTGCCTGCTCATCATTTCTTTCTTTAAGTTTTTTTCTCCCCATCTCATTGCTCCCTCCACCCCAAAATGGCATGCATTCTGAATACCCCTTCCTCTAATCTGCCCTCACTTCTATCTCTGCCCCCCTCCTTCTCTTATCTCCTTCCCCTTCAATTTTCCTGTAGGGCAGGATAGATTTCTATACCCCATTGCCTGTGTATCTTATTTCCCAGTTGCATGTGAAAACAATTTTTTTTTAACATTTGTTTTTAAAACTTTGGGTTCCAGATTTTCTCCCTTTCTCCCTCCCCACCTACCCTCATTGCGAAGGTAAGCAATTAGATACAGGTTATACATGTGTGGTCATGCAAAATACTTCCATGGTAGTCATGCTGTGGAGAACTAACTATATTTCCCTTCATCCTATCCCACCCTATTTATTCTGTTATCTCTTTTGACCCTGTCCCTCCTTAGGAGTGTTTGCTTTTGATTACCCCCTCCTCCAATTTGCCCTTCCCTCTATCATCCCCCTGCTGTCTTGTCCCCTTTCCCCCCCCATTTTCCTGTCCTGTAAGATAGATTTCCATACCCAATTGAATGTGTTTGTTATTTCCTCTTTAAGCCAAATCCTGTGAGAATAAGATTTACTCATTCCCTCTCACCTTCTCATCCGCTATAAAAGGCTTTTCTTGTCTGTTTTATGTGAGATGATTTACCCCATTCTACCTCTCCCTTTCTCTTTCTCTCAGTATAATCCTCTCTCACCCCTTAATTTTATTCTCCAGATATCACCCCTTCATCTTCAACTCACCCTGTGCCCTCTATTTCTCTGTCTATATACATATAATTTTTTTCCCTCCAACTACCCTAATACTGACAAAGGCCTCATGAGTTACAAATATTATCTTTCCATGCAGGAATGTAAACAACTCAACCTTAATAAGTCCCTTATGATTTCTCTTTCTTGTTTACCTCTTCATGTTTCTCTTGAGTCTTGTATTTGAAAGTCAAATTTTCTGTTTAGCTCTGGTCTTTTCATCAAGAATGCTTGAAATCCTCTATTTCACTGAATGTTCATTTTTTCCCCTGAAGGTTTATACTCGGTTTTGCTGGGCAGGTGATTCTTGGTTGTAATCCTATCTGTTTTGCCCTCCTGGAATACTATATTTCAAGCCCTTCGGTCCCTTAATATAGAAGCTGCTTCTTCTTGTGTTATCCTGATTGTGTTTCCACAGTACTTGAAGTTTCTTTCTGGCTGCTTGCAAGATTTTCTCCTTGACCTGGGAACTCTGGAATTTGGCTACAATATTCCTAGGAGTTTTCCTTTGGGGATCTCTTTCAGGAAGTGATTGGTATATTCTTTCCATTTCTATTTTACCCTCTGGTTCTAGAATATCAGGGCAGTTTTCCTTGATAATTTATTGAAAGATGATGTCCAGGCTCTTTTTTGATCATGGCTTTCAAATAGTTCACTAATTTTTAAGTTATATCTCCTGGATCTATTTTCTAGGTCAGTTGTTTTTTCCAATGAGATATTTCACACTATCTTCTATTTTTTCATTCTTTTGGTTTTGTTTTACAATGTCTTGATTTCTCATAAAGTCACTAGCTTCCAATTGCTCTATTATAATTTTTAAGGAACTATTTTCTTCAGTGAGCTTTTGGACTTCCTTTTCCATTTGGCCCATTCCACTTTTTAAGGCATTCTTCTCCTCATTGGCTTTTTGGACCTCTTTTGCCATTTGGGTTAGGCTATTTTTTAAGGTACTATTTTCTTTAGTTTTTTTGGGGGGGGGTCTCCTTTAGCAAGCTATGTTGACTATTTTTGATGATTTTCTTTCATCATTCTCATTTCTCTTCCCAGTTTTTCCTCTGCTTCTCATACTTCCTTCTCAAAATCCTTTTTGAGTTCTTCCCTAGCCTGGGACCAATTCATATTTTTCTTGGAGGCTTTGGATATAGGGGCTTTGACTTTGTTGTCTTCTTCTGGTTGTATGTTTTGATCTCCTTTATTACCAAAGAAAGATTCTGTGGTCTGACTTTTTTTGCGCCTTTGTTTGATCATGATCCCAACCAATTACTTGAGTTATACACTCTTTGTTAAGGTAGGGGTCTGCTTCCGATGTGGAGAATGTACTGTCCCAAGCTTTGGGGGTTTTGTGCAGCTGTTTCAGAGATACTTCTAGGGACCTGTAAGTTTTCAGTTCTCCCAAGGTGGTATGATCAAGGGTGAGGTGTGTTTCCTCCTTTCCTGTCCTTTGCTCTGGTCTGTGAGTGACCACAAGCACTCTTTTCTGCTTTGGAACTGGGAGGAGGATTCCCTCTCCACCACCACTCTGAACTCCACCATGCAAGTGCTTTTCCTCACCCCAGGTTCGCCATCCAGAACTGTGACCCAGATCCAAGCACAGGCAAAGCAAGAGAATCCTGCCTCAACACCAGCAAAAGATCCCTGCAATCCTCCTCTGATCAGCCACTCAGTTCCCCCTCAGTCTGTGGTCTGGAAGCTCTGGAACCAGCTGCCGCCCCGGGCTGCAGTTGGGGCTGGGACTGAGCTTCTCTCTCACCGCAGTCATAGACTTTTTTCTACTGACCTTCTAAGTTGTCTTTGGTGTTTGTGAGTTGAGAAGTCTGGAAGCCTCCACAGCTGCCTGTGATTCAGTCCTCTGAGGCCTGCTCCAGGATCGCTGAGGCCTGTTTTGCCTGCATGCCTAAGCCAAACTGTGTTCCTCTCCCAGCTGGGCACAATAGACCTTTCTAATCACCCATCCAGGTTGTCTTGGCTGGAAATTTGTTTCACTCTGTCTTTTTGTGGGTTCTGCTGCTCTAGAATTTGTTTAGAGCTAGTTTTTACAGGTATTTGGAGTGGTTTGGGGGAGAGCTCAAGCGAGTCACTACTTTCATTCTGCCATCTTGGCTGTGCCTCTTCATCATTTCTTATAGCACAGTAGTATTCCATTACATTCATATACCACAACTTGTTCAGCCATTCCCCAATTGATGGGCATCCCCTCAGTTTCCAATTCTTTGCCACCACAATAAGAGCTGCTATAAATATTTCTGTACGTGTAGGTCCTTTTCCCATTTTTATGATCTCTTTGGGATACAGATCTAGAAGTGGTATTGCAATTATATAGCCCTTTGGGCATAGTTCCAAATTGCTCTCCAAAATGGTTGGATCACTTCACAACTCCACCAACAATGCATTAGGGTCCCAATTTTCCCATATCTTCTCCAACATTTACCATTGTCCTATTTTGTCATGTTAGCCAATCTGATAGCTGTGATGTGGTACTTTAGAGTCATTTTGATTTGCATTTCTCTAATCAGTAGTGATTTAGAAAATTTTTTCATGTGACTAAAGATAGCTTGAGTTTCTTCCTCTGAAAACTGCCTGTTCATATCCTTTGACCATTTATCCCAAGTTGGTAAATTAAAAAAAAAAATAAAACTTTACAAAAACACATCATGTTGTTAGTAGTAAGTCGTAGAGTTCAATAGTAGACAAATTGCTGTTTGTTGCTTTTAAAAAGCAGATTTTGAATTTAGTTAATAGTAACTTAGATTTAACAATTGATCCTTTTTATTATCAAATATATTCTTTCTCTGTTCTTCCCCTTCCTTGTAAGAAAGATGAGAAAATGAGCAGTTTAACAAAATTGCATCAACTGTGGTCTTGACTTTGAGTCAAAGCTGGGCATATGAGGAGAAACCTCAGTGTTACTTTGATTTGCCTTGAAAAAAAATTTGGTTTTGAAGCAGTTTTTCAAAACCATGTTTTTTTTAATTGTAGTTCTTTTGAGTGTCATTTGTTTATATCCTTTTACAACATGTATTTTATGATGGCTCTTGGTCTTAGATGCATTTCTCTTATTTCTTATCCATGATATTTTTGATATCAGACCCAGCAATTCATATTTATGTAGTATTTCAAAAAATATTTTCCTCACTGCTAGTGGGTAGCAATCATTTTCTTCATTTTACAGATGAGGAAATTGAAACTCAGAAAGGACCAGATAACTTCTGAGGCCTTTTCTAGCTCTGTAATTGTGTTCCTATATTAAATGACTTAACCAGAGTCACACAGCTGGTAAATCTTAGAATTTGAACCCTAGTGTCCCCTCACTCCTAGGCTAGTGTTCATTCTAGTAATCTGCAGCCATAGGAGCCATTGTCAGAAATTCTGTCAGTATAGAGGAGCATGTACACAGTAGAGGTATAGGCCTTATTGAGAGGTATAGGCCTTATTGAGAACAGCAACAGGAAAATTAATATGTATAATGTTATCTTAATAGAACTTCAGTAAGACTTGACTCTGATCATTCAGTGCATCCTTAACACTTCCTATGTTATTTTTGTCCCTTAGTAATAAATTTTCTGATGGTAGTCATATCTTGATTTTTATGATTTTTTACAAATTTTGCAAGGTGAATCATTTCTTTAGCACTTTTAAATATTTTGTTCTATTTACTACTTGACTATAGAAATGAAAAAGTGAAGTGAGGAAAAGTAGAGTAATACAGTCTATTGCCTTTAGGTTTGCCATCCCTGTGCTTAAATTTGAGAAAATATAGGTGAAAAGGTAAGGACTTGACCCCAAACCTAGATTAGCCCTTTAAGGCATTTAGATCAAAGATCATTTTAAAATTGCCCATTAAGAAGTAGTTTTCTTAACCAGCCCTTCTTTTCTATCCTAGCTATCCATAGAGAAGGTGGTACCCTGGTCCATGCTTCAGTGCCTGGTGTGCCTTAGCCTCCATGATTAGATGCTTCATCTGTCTCTGGAGTGAGGAGAGATTAGAGGCAGGGAGACCAACTAGTAGGCAGTAGTCCAGGAGTGGGGTGATGAGGGCCATGGGCCCTGCACTGGGGTTGTGGCAGTGTCAGAAAAGGGGACATTATAAGAGCGGTTGTGAAGGTCAAAGTGACAGGACTTGACAACTGATTAGATATGGGGACATGAGAGAGGGTGAGGAATTGAGTGTGACACTTAGGTTTTACGCCTAGATGTTTGGGAGGAGAGCAGCACATTTAACAGTAATAGGGAAGTTAGGAAGAGGGGAGGAGTTTGGGGGAAAGATAATGAGTTCATTTTGGGTCATATTGAGTTTAAGATGTCTACAGGACTTCCAGTTTGAAATGTCCAAGTTGGAGGTGTGAGGAGTGGAAGTCAGCTGACGAGAATTGATCAGATCTATGCAGCTGAACTCTGTGGATGCTGATGACAGCACCAGATGAAATAGTATAAGGAGAGAACAGAAGCTGAACCAGCACAGAACCCTATGGGTCATCCTGATCTGGATGAAGATCAAGCAAAGGAGACTGAGGAGCAGTGTGACAGGTAGGAGGAGCCATGAGGGAGCAGTGTTGAACTAGAAAAAAGAAAATATAAGGAGAAGAGAGTAATTTCCAATGTTACTGGCTACAGAAAACTCAAGAAGAATGAGTGTTGAGAAAATAGATTTGGCATTTAAGAGACTGTTTGAAGCTTTTGGAGACAGCAGTTTTGGCTGAATGATAGAAGTCAGAGGCCAGATTGTGGAGAGTTAAGAGAGTGAGAAATAAGTGAGTGAAGGCAGCTATTGTAGAGACCTTCTTTAGGAATTTAGTCATGAATGGCAGGGAAAATGTAAGAATGATAGCTGTCAGAAATGGATGGATCAGGTATGGGGCTTTTTTTCCCTTTTTTTGTATTTTTAGAGAATGGAGGAAATATTGGCATGTTACAGTAGGCAGTAGGGAAGTAGCTAGTAGACAGGGAAAGATTGAATATTAGTGAGTGTCCATAATGGAAGAATCATTTTTCTAGAAGACTGGATGGAGAGAGAAGATACTAGAAGGATTTTGATTTTTTTGAACCAGCTGACTGGGAGGATGATGGTGCCCTCAAGAGAAATAAGGACATTTTGGAAGATGAATGCATTTTTGGATAAATATAGGTTTATGTCTTTGAGCATATTGTGTTTTTTTTTTAGGTCCACAAGATTTCCAATTTGAGCTATCTGGCATGTGTTGATAATGTGAGATTGGAATTCAGGGGAATAGGACCAGGTGTATTGATTTGGGAATGGTTTACAGAGATTATAATTGAGCCTATGGGAGCTAATGAAATCAAGAGTGAGAGTATAAAGAGAAAAGGACTAAAGATAGGACCTTCTGGATGCCCACAGAATGATCAAGTAGAGAAGACTGAGAAGAAACTGATAGGTAGGAGGAGAACCAGAGAGTAGTATCATTGGAAGCCTAGGGATAACAGTGTGTTTAAGAGGAGGAGATTGATTGACAATGTCAGTAGAGAAGTCAAAAACAGTAAGGACGGAAAAAGATTTTACAACCAGAGACAAGGTTTATTAAAGATCTGCTATATTGGCCAGACTCTTAAGGAAATCTGAACATTTGTGAGCTACTGACTAGGTTCTTAAGGAATCTGAGCCAACTTTAGCTCATTTTTAATTGTTCAGAGAATGCTTCTATGGTGGTGGTGGTGGTGGTGGTGGTAGGGTTAGAAGTCAGATGGCAAGGGATTGGGAAGTGGGTAACAGATAAGGACTATATATAGTGGTGATGAGTGCAGAAAATTCTTTCTAGGAATTTGGCTATAAAAGTGAGAAGAAATAGCATGATAACTTGAAGAAATAGCCATCAGGTGAAGCATCCTCTCCCAACATCCTCACATCTACAAGTTTATTGATGGTTAATTGTACACATAGTTGAGTATGCAACATTCTTAAGTATGTCTTACACATGGATGACAGTATCTTCTAAAATTGTTGATAACTTTATTTCCACTTTAATTTTTTTTATATCCCTTCACACGCCTTGTAACAAAGAATAAAAGAGAAAAACAATTTAACTTAGCAAAGTTAACATATCAACCAAATCTGACAGTGTATGAATTGTTCCATGCCCAGGGTCAAGCTTGGTCATACACATTCAGTTTTGTTTTGTTCTTTCCATTTACATTGTTGTAGGCATGCATGTTGTTTTCCTGGTTCTGTTTACTTCTCAGTTCACATGGGGTCTTACGTGTTTCTCTGAATTCTTCATATTCATTATATCATGGTGAGCAATAACATTCTGATCCATTTATGTACCACAATTTGTTAGCCATTCCCTAATTGATGGTTACTTTGTTTCAAAGTTTTTAGTTGTTGGTGTATGTGGCATATTTTTCTGTCTTTGATCTCCATAGGGTCTATTCTAATAGCTGGATCTTTGGGGCCAAAAAATTCTCCTCTGATTTCCCTCTTCTAAACCTGTTCTTCTAAACCTTTTCCTACCAGCTATAAAGGAACTCTTCTCAGATATATTAGAGAGCCTGAATGGTATGGGGTATGTGTAGGGTAAATGTATTTATACATCACGTATGGAAGCAGGAGATGGGTTGGAATCCTGACTCAGATCCTTAGTTTGTGATCATGGCTAAATCACGTAATTTCTTTCTTTGTCAGTTTCTTTACCTGTAAAGTAGGATAATACTGTTTTCAATACCTGTCTTAGAGGGTGGTTGAGACATTCAGTTTGCTCTGCGAATGTGAGTTATAGTTTGTTTAGACTTCTCTTGTAACAGGCTTACTACTTTGTTTTTGACTTATTTTTTCATCTTTGTAAACCCAGGGCCTTGACTTAGTGCATTGCTTTGCATATATAGAGTGGTCACTTAATAAATGTGGAATTGAACTTTTGTTGGTGGTCATTAAAGTTTAGTGATGAAAGCACCACTTAACGTTTTAGAGCATTGAGATGCTAAGTTACATGCTCAGAGTCTAACAGTATGTATCAGTTGTGGGACTTGAACCTAGGTCTTCCTGGGGTTTGAGGCCATCTTTCTACTATATATGTGTCTGTGTATGTATGTATATATACGTACGTTGGTATTTTTATATATATGTATTTCCTTCCAAATATCTTAAAGGTAAATTTTTTTAAAAAAGTGAACTTACTGTTTACCCCTTTCCTCTCTGCTTCCCCAGTTGAGAATAGTGAAAGACATATCGGTGAAAAAAAATGGACAAAAAGTTACTGGTCAGAGTATGGTTTGAAAGTAAATGTCTGTCTGTTACTTGTCAATCCACTGTACTGTAAGCTCTTTAAGGGCTTGTGCCACACCTTTAATATCTTTACATTCTCATCAAAATCAATGTTAGCATAGTGCCTTGCTCATAGTAGGCACTTAATATTTGTTGGATGAATGGCTTAATTGAATTCCTCTGATGAACCCTAGTTAGAATAACATTTATTTTTATGTAGTAAGGGTTGTTTCTGGAAGATTTTAGATTCTTGTAGAATTGTTGTCTACATGTTCCCTTAGTAAGTGAAACTGATTGGTTGGGTCAAACCAAGAGCCCTGGGAATAGCAGGATTATAGAAGGATACCTTCAGACCACCAGCCCTGCTTTCAGCCCAGACCCTGCAGCCATCTCCAGTGGAGCAATTCCCGACATCTCAGCCATCTCCAGAACCAACCCCTGATCTCCTGCCATAGAAAAGCAGGGAGGTCATACTAGTCAAAGAAGCAATGTGCTAGTTAGGCCAAACCGCTCTTAATACCTCAGTTCCCCTTTTACTCCCCACCCTTATAGAAGGAGTGCAGGACCCTGTATCTAAGAGTCCTGGGAATTGCAGGACTTCTGACTTCCAGTCCTGCTTGTAGCCTGATACTTAAAGCCATCCACAAGAACAACCCTTGTGGAGCATGCTTGACTTGGCCCAACTACTTCTGTATGTGTTACAGCCCTTGCCTCCTCAGCAGCTACTAAAGACCTAGAAAAGAAAGTTTGTACTGCTCCCAAAGTCACTTAAGTGTGCTTATCTTTTTACTCAGTTGATATCATTGCCTTAAGAAATTTTTTAAAAAGTATTCCTATGTATAGAAATATTTATAGCAATTCTCTTTATTATAGCTAAGAACTGGAAGTCAAGGGGGTATTCATCAATTGGGAAATGACTAAAGAAATTATGTGAATGTAATGGAATATTTTGGTGCCGTAACAAAAGACATGAGATAGTTTTGGAGAAACATGAAAAATTTGTATGAACTGATGCAGAGTCAAATTAGCAGAACTAAGAGAACAGTTTATACAATAAAAACATTATAAAAGCAAACAACTTTGGAAGACTTACTCAATCAGAGCAGTGACCAACAATTCTAAAAGTTGCAGGATGAAATGTACCAAACCCAGCCAATGTGGGAATTTGTTTTGCTTCATTATGCATGTTTTTACCTCTCCACTTTCTCCCATCAGTTGAACTGGCTCACAATCAGAAATGGATATGGTTTTATCACTGGAAATGACATCACAGGTGTGTTACCCTCTGCCTTGTTGTGACATCCCTGTGGTCTCCACTGGGCCTTTCCATCTACTTGTCTATATGTTGTTTCCTCTCTGAGCCCTTTGAAAGCAGGAATCATCTTGCTTATCTCTAGTGCTTGGCACAGTGCTTCGAACGTATTCAAACACTTAATAAGTGCTTTTTCATTCATTCTGTTTTGTATGTAAGATCATAGATCCAGGATTTTGTAAGAATGAGGGGAAAAGGCTAATGATCCACTTGATTTCTTCTGTGGAGTAACATGCTTTGATTATTAGGACCGATGAATCCAGTTATTTGGCTGTTTTCTTTTTAAAACCAAAGAAACTTCCCTCATTATTTTTAATTGGAATAATGTTCAGAGACCTTGAGACTTGTATGAGGATCAGTTGAAGGAACTGGAGTGTTTAGCTGGAAAAGGGAGTATATGATAGTTACCATCAAATATAGACATGCCTCATTTATTGTGCTTTACTTCATTGATCTTTGCAGATATTGTTTTTTTGTTTTTTTTGTTTTTTTTTTAACAGATTGAAGGTTGGTCGCAACCCTGTGTCAAACAAGTCTATTGTTGCTATTTTAGAAGTTTATGGTACCATTTTTCCAACAGCACATGCTCATATGTCTGTGGGTCACATTTTGGTAATTCTCACAATATTTCAAACATTTTCAACATTATTATATCTGTCACGGTGATCTACGATCAATGATCTTTGACATTACTATCGTAACTGTTTTGGGGTACCATGAGCTGTGCCCATAGAAGATGGTGAACTTAATAAATGTGTGTTTTGATTGCTCTGCTGACCTATTGTTCCCTGTCTTCCTCTGCTCAGGCCTCCCTGTTCCCTGAGACACAACAGTGATTGAAATTAGGCCAGTTTCTAACCCTATAATGGCCTTGATAAGTGTTCTGTTGAAAGGAAGAATCAATTGATGAGGCAAATTTCATTGTTATCTTATTTTAAGAAATTGCCCCAGCCACCCCACCCTTCAGCAGTCACCACCTTGATCAGTCAGCAGCCATCAACATCATGGCAAGACTCTGTACCAGCAAAAAGATTATTACTCACTAAAGGCTCAAATGATGGTTAGCATTTTTTAGCAATGAAGTATTTTTTTACATTAAGATATTTAAATTTTTTTAGACACAATACTATTGCACATTTAATAGACTACATGATTGTATAACTTTTATATGTACTGGGAAACCAAAAGAAATTGGTGTGACTCACTTTATTGCATGCTTGCTTAATTGTGGTGATGTGGAACTGAACCTGCAATATCTTTGAAGTATACCTGTATTTGAAGATTTGCTTTTTGGAAGAAGATTAGACTATTTCTTCTTGCCTCTAAAAGGCAGAATGAGGAGCTGTGAAGGTTGCAAGAGGAAGCTTTTAGTTCTATATAAGGAAAGTCTTTATAACAATTAGAGCTATCCAAAAGTGGAATGAGCTGCCTCAGGAAGTGATAGATTCCTTCTGACTAGATGTCTTCAAGTGAAGGCTGATAGACCTTTTGTCATTATTTGGATTCTTGTATCAGATGGTCAAGGTGGCTTCTGAAGTCTCTTCCGAGCAAGGACTGGTCCCTGAGATTCAACAAAGTTTGTTATTTTTATGGTGTGTTAATATGTAATTATGGGTTAGATTCTTATAGTAAATTTTTTGGTTTCTAAACTGAGTTCATTATGTAATTTGTCAACAAGCATTTATTAAACACTTATTGTAAGTGCCAAAAATATAAATAGAAGCAGAAAGAAAGACCCTTAAGGTGTCTTGGGGGAAGATGACACATAAAACAAAGCTGAAAGTTGTGGGGGGCAACATGGTGGAGAACATCTAGAGCATCAGGAGGGCAGCCCTGAAAGGAAGGAAGACATGACTGGCCTGGGCATCCTCCTTAAATTTTAGGTTGTTGGAGGAACCAGCCAAGTAGAGGAAGAGGCTGTAGGGCAGAGAGTACTTCAATCTCCTGAGAAGCCCAAGGGGGGAGTGAATTTGTAGGATGAAGAGGTTTCCATGGCATGCATGGTAGAGAAAACCTGGAGAGGGATGAAGACATGACTGTACTGGGCATTCTTCTTAATTTGTACCTGTCTTCACTCAGCTCATTGAAAAAATTATAGGATAGGTCAGTAAATACCATCCCTAAAACATTCAGTATAATAAAATTATCCTGAGTTCAGTCTGATGGCCAATATTGATTCAGAGTGAAATTCCCTAAAATGAATGAATGGCCCCAAAATGATCAATAAATCTTCTCCATTTAAATGTGTCTTAATTTCTGTAAGAAGTGTTGAATTCATATAAATCTTGAGTAGATAGCTGTTGATAAGTATCATTAAGGCCTCTGTCCTTTTAAATTTGTTTTTGGTGAAGACTTTTTTACTATAAATTTTTTGTCATCTCTTGTTTATTGATCTTTTGTTTCAATAGGACAATTTCTTATTGTTCTTAAGCTGGTTTTAGAGAGTTAGGTCTAGTCTTTCACATTGCCATTATTTTTTCCCTTTATTCCTTTAGTCAGGCAAGTTAAACATGAACAGAAGACACACGCTATTAAAAATGATTTTTTTCCTGGACTACCAATTTGAATTAATTGTGGCCTTCATGAGGGGCTGCAGGACTATTTATTTTTAATTTGTTTAGTAAACAAGGTTTATCCATCAATATTCTTAGATCACCTGTTTGAATGGTTGCTAAATTCTTTCATTACAACAGCATGCAAATATACCTTGCTTTGGTACAACAATTATGTTGGAAGAAAATTCAAGGGGACTCCAGTATTTAAAGAAGCCTTCTAGTTGAAGGCTTCCATTTAATTACATGGGTCTAATTTTAAAAAATTCATTTCTGCACCTCAGCATGGTCTCTTATCCTTTACTCTTTGTTCTGTTCTTGGGGGGTAAAGTGGCCTTTCTATTTTCTAGTGCTAATCTCTCTACTTATGCCTTTCATCTCATGCCCTCTGTTCTCATCCAGCAGCTTTCCTCTTCAATTATCCCCTTTCTCTCCCTAATATTTGTCCTACCTTATCCACTGGCTCCTTCCCTGGTAGCTAAGAATATTTCCTGATTTTTATCCTCAAAAATTCTTCACTTGAAGTTACCATCCCCTCTAGCTGTCTTCCTATCTCTCTTCTTTTTCACAGACAGTTTCTGGGAAAGAGCTATGTCTATATTCCATTTTATCATCTCTCCCACAATTTTCAACTAGGCTTAAAGATTTAGAGCTAGAAGAGTCCTTAGAGGTCATTGAATTTAATTCTCTCACTTTCTAGATGAGCAGACTGAGCCCAAAAGAAGATTAATTGACTTGCCCAAGCTCACACAGACAGTGACAGAGCTGGGATTTGAATCTTGGAGGTCACTTGTCTCCAAATTTTGTGCCTTTTCCACTACAACATATTGCTTTCCTCAGCTAGATTCCTTATCTAACTTCTTGTCCCCAGTACTGGACTGGAACTATTCTTGGCAAGGTTACCAGTAATCTCTTTATTGATAAATCCTATAGCTTTTTTTTTTTTCCAAAGGCTTCTTCATTCTGACCTCTCTTTTCTGTAGTGTTTGGCACTATTGGCTACTTTCTCAGTCTTTTCTGGAGTTTTGTGATTCTGCTCTTAGTCTTTTTTGAAGGTTCATTTATACCCTGTCCCCTATTTGTAAGCATATTCCAGAACTATGTCCTGGGCCTTTTCTCTCTGGACCTTTTACATTCTGTGATTTTATTAGCTTCCATGGGTTCAATTGTCTCTTTAAAAGTATTGTTTTATTTTTATATCAACTACATTTTCCAATCTACTCTTCCTCCTCTATTCCCAGAATGCTATCCCTTATAAAAAGGAATAAAAAGAGAAGGAAAAAAAGTTGTTTAGCAATACTAAATAACATATCAACATAACACTATATGTAGTGTTCTACACCTCTTGTCCCCTACTTCTGCAAAGAAGAAAAGGAGGTTCATTCTCTTTACTTCATTGGTACCAGACTTGGCTGTGTTATTTCCAAGAATTGTTGCAGGGTGGGGTTTTTTTTTTTATTCTTTTTATTTAGAACAACTATCATTGTTTTTGCAGGCGACTTCCAAATCTTCAAATCCAGCCCTTATTTCTCTTTAGTTCTTTAACTCCAGTTGCCTTCTTGATATCTCAACCTAGGTGTTCCATAGTCATCTCACATTGAAAATATCCAAAATAGTATTCATCTTTTCCTCAAATCTCCTGCTCCTCTTAATTTACCTATTTCTTTCTCACCATCGTCCTTCCATTCACCCAGGATTGGAACCTAGGAGTTATCCTTGATTCTTCACATCTCTCCTCCCCAACCCCAAATATCCAATGAGTTGCTGTGTCTTGTTGATTGTATCTTCTTAGCATCTCTTTCATCCTCTTCCTCTCTTCTACTCACACCATAAAACCATAATTCAGGCTCGACCTCATTACCTCTATCCTGAGCTGTTTCAGTGGCCTTCTAATTGGTCTCCTAGCATTTCAGGAACATAAATGACTGACTCCACAGGCCTTGCACTCTATCCACTGCACCACCTAGCTGCCACAGATTCAGGAAGACCTGTGCAAATGTAGCTTTAGATTCTTATTAGCCCTGTGACCTTGGGCAAGTTGCTTAACTTCTGTCACAGTTTCGTCGTCTATTAAAAGGGGATAATAATAGCACCTGCCTCCCAAGATTGTTGTGAAGATCAAATGGGATATTTGCAAAGTGCTTAGCTTTATGTCTGTTATATAGTGGGTGCCACATAAGTGCTAGTTACTATTATTATTGTTATAGTTAGTGAGATAAGCTACAACTTGGAAGATGTTTAACATAATATAATCATATATAAACTTTATTTCAACATTGGATGTTTTTATTTGAACAAAAGTTTTGCAATATTTGGCTCCACACCAAACAGTCTTAAATCTGGCTGTGCATTGCATTTTTTTCTGTAATTTGATTTAAAACAACAGAGTGAAAATACTTGCTTTCACATATGTGATAGAAAATTGTAAGGGAATTTTACAAGCTTTCTTGCTGAGATACGGAAATTCCATTTTTTAATTTTTAGCCACTTAACCAGTTGATTAAAATAAATAATTAGTTGCAATGTGAATTATTTGCTTTTCTACTGACTAATGGCAAGCTGTGTAAAATGATAAATGTACTTAAGATACAGTTGCATCTCTTGCTTCATTTTTAACAATATTTTACATGCATCTTTATAAGGAAAGAATCTGTTGAGATGTGATGTTCTTCTCTTCTGCCATTGCCACACTGGCTACTCTGACAGAAACTACTGGGTGACTGACCACAGTTGCCAAACAGCTCATTTGGATATCTGCCAAATTAAAGAATAGTAATGTAAGTGGGGGATAGGTTTAAATGGCAAAATACCCTTAATACTTCAATGAGACAGAAACAGTTTAATGTTTGTTTCTGCAGAATGTTTGTGATGGTCCATAATGGTTTTGAGATGGCTTATAATGCACATACTCGGTGATCTTGGTTTTCAGACAATCTGACACTTGTGCTGCAAGAGTGAAAACTGTTCTTAACGTTTTTATCACATGATTACCTAGTGGATGACATACTATTACAAAGTAACAAAAGGAAGCAAGGGAGCTAGTCTGGTGTATGGTATAGAACAAAAATGGGGTTATACATTCGTGTAGGTTGAGAAAAATTTGATGACAGGTTGAGAAACTGCAAGAACTTATTACTAAGCATCACTTTGATGGAATCACTGCATGAACACCAAAATTGTGTGCATGATCATGACAATTTAGAATTGCTGCAGAAACAAGCCTATAATGTTTCTTTCAAACATACATATGCTTGTTATGACACCAGGAAAATATATTTGTAAAATAAAATTTTCAATTATTTACTGCTTAAGGTATGTTAAAAAATTTTTAGCATTGACTTCTTATTCCATCATTTCCCTCCTTTGGGGTTGGAGAACCACTAAGTGGGAAACACTGCTAGGCCCTTTAAGGACCAAGAGTAAAAAGGAGAGTAGGAATGAGGGAAGGACAGAAAATATAAATATAAAATACATACAGAGCAACTGGAAGAATCGAGAAAGACCATCATGTAAAAGATGGTACCTGATCTTGAAGCTAGGGATTCTCATATTTAGAGTTGGAGGTGAAAAGATACATTCTAGGTATGGTAGTGGTGAGGATAGCATATGGAAAGGCAGAGAGAGAGAGGAGAATGGAGTATTTGTAAATGGGGAAACAGTTTGGCCGGAGCTTAGAGTATGAGGGAAAATGTGAAATCAGTTTGTAAGGATAGGTTGAAGGCAGAATGTGAAGAGATTTGAATGCAAAGCAGAAGTTTAAATTTAGTTTTATTGGTGTAGTTACTTGATCCAGTGCAGATTCTAAAGCTTTAGTAGACAATTTTCCATGAGTTGCTGAGGCAAAAAAAAAAAAATCATTTGATGGCAAGCCTTTTGGTTGTGGACCTCTCAGCATTAACAGAAGTCAGAAGATCTGACTTGTGAGTTCCTATGTGGCTGTGGGCAAGTAATTTAACCTGCATCTCAGTTTTTCATCTATAAAATAAGAGGATTTGGCACATTTACAGGGTTGTTGTGAGGATCAAATGAATTAATAATGTATATGAAAGTGTGTAATGCTAATAAATCTAAGCTGCTGTTAAGTAAATCATCAGTCAAAATCAGGCTTGGGCAGGGACCTATTACTGGCCAATCAGTGAGAACCAGAATGGTTGGGATTTAAAGGTAGCTCCTTTGAATCCCAATGGGCTTTATCAAAACCTGGTTTTTTAGAGTCAGGTTTCAAGAAATGAAAACTGCATAAGACAAGAGTTAATTGTCTCCGTTTTTCAGGAAAAAAGTTGATAGAGTAAGTAGGGGAAAAAAAATCTAGCCCCCCAAGCCCCAAGATATCTTGTGAAGTATAAGTGATCAAAATTTATATTCTTTTGGACAGAGCACCCACATGTATTACTCCCGTGGACAGAGGGAGAAGAGGAAGAGAAAGTACTGGGAGGAGGAGGAGGAGAAAATAGTAGCATTGCCCAACTGAAACTGGCCAGTTGGGTCTCCAGGGGGTCAGTTACTACTCACAGATTGTTTTCCCACACATAATTATCATTAACCTAAGAATTACATTTTAAATCACATTTATAAATTATAATTCATCTTTATTTCTGACTTCACCTTCTTCATGCTCTGTGCCCTGTCCCCTGCCATTAACCTAAGAATTACATTTTAAATCACATTTATAAACTATTCTTCATCTTTATTTCTGACTTCACCTTTTTCATGCTCTATGCCCTGTCCTCTGCCATTCCCTTAGTGGTAACATGAAAAATGTGTGAATTACTTAGGATGTAAAAATTTTAATATTGTTTCATTGTGACAGCAGTTGTCCTGCTTGTACTTGTACTGATGCTGTCTGACTTTTGCCCATATTAAAGCATATTGGGCTGGTTTTCCCTCCTTTAGTTAATTCTCTTTTCGTTAAATGTTCTCAGTGGATTTTGTGCCATCCCCACTCTATTTCATGTTTCATTGTTCTTTTTTGTTGTCTTTTTAAAGAATAGATGTTACTCCTAGGAAATGTGTAATAGCTTTTAAAGAGCTCACTTCAATGACTGTTAGGTGTGGGAAATTTAAGCATTTCTAGAATCATTCAAGCCCAAGATGAAATAGGATGGGTTTTACTGAACCACAAAATAAAGTAAGGTCAAAAAGGGAGGAAGATGGGGGCAGCTAGGTGGCCCACTGGATGGAGCACCAGTCCTGGAGTCAGGAGGACCTGATTTCAAATCTAGCCTCAGGCATCTGACCCTTGCTAGCTGTGTGACCCTGGGCAAGTCACTTAACTCCAATTGCCTTGGGAAAAAAAGGGGGGTAGGGGACAGATGCAAAGAACTGGTCAGTCCTTGCTGTAAATAGCCTAATCCATAGAAAACAAGCAAAAAGCTTCAGATAAAAGTGGTTTCATAATGAAGAATTAAAGAATATGTCTTATGAACATGTATAAAACAAGTGTTTGCAGAAAAGGATGTTTGCTGTTGCTTGGTCAATGCAATCGTATCCAACTGTCTGATCCCATTTGGGGTTTTCTTGGCAAAGATACTGGAGGAGTTTGCCATTTCCTTCTCCATCACATTTTACAGATGAGGAACTGAGATAAACAGGGTTAAGTGACAGCTACTAAAGTGTTTGAGGCTGGATTTGAACTTAGGCCCTCCTGACTCCAAGGCCAGTGTTCCATGCACTACAACACATAGCTGCCCAGCAAAAGGGCATAGTGCATACTGAAAGTTTTTTTTAAAGATATAAACAATTGTAAGGTTTATTGTGTAAGTCGATGTATTTTACTTTGTTCCCTTAATTCACATACTACTGTAGGTGACTGTCTTAATTGTGAGTCATTTGTGACACCTTCCTCTATTTTACTCTCCTTTTCTTTTTTTATAATGGAAAAGTACATAGATATTGTAGTAATTCTGCCACTAACTAGTTTTGTAACATATGTCACTTGACCTAACCTCTTTTTTGTAATATTAACTTTAATAGCTGGTATTTATATAGCTCTTTAAAGTTTGCAAAATGCTTAATGCCTTATCTTCTTTTATTTTCATAGCAATTATGTGACAATAATAGGTGCTGTTATCCCCATATGACTAATAAGTGTCTGAAGTAGGATTTGAACTTAGGTCTTCCTGACTCCAAGTCTACTAGCTTTACCTAAATACAGGTACTTTATTAAACTTAAAAGAAATCTTTAACAGAGATGAACTGATAGTTAAGTATTGCTAAAAGTATCTTATACAGGATGTCTGATTCAAATAAAATGTATCCTCACCAGGAAAACAGTGTCATTATGTGATTTCTGCCTCTTTCATTTTTCAACTGAGAAAAATCCTGACTTCCTGGAAAGGGAAGGAAGGAGCTAGGATCATGCATTTTTTATAATTTACAAGGTATACTTTAGTGTGAAACATCCCCATCTTGTGGTTTTTTGAGATATGACTACTAAAGAACAAATTAATATGTTGTTTTCATAACTTGGGTTCCAAGTTGATTCTTATTTAACCACCACATCTTTTTCCTTCATAAGATCTCAGAATGTATTTGACCATTTGGCAAGTTCATGCTAAGTGCTTTGATCCTACTGGGAAAGTGTAACCTAGAGACCCTCCTTGCACTCATCAAATTATTTACTGATTTAAAGAATGATAACATTCCTGGCTGATCAGTAGTAGGAAAACAAGGCCTTTAGTAACTATGCAAATTTGCTTCCTTCAAACTTTTAGAAAAATGAATGAATGATAGAATGAAATGATTTTATAATTCCTCTAAACTGTATTTTGGTGAAAATACTCTCATATTGTCTGTTCCATTTCTCTTTTGTTTTAGATCAATTATTTCTGAATTGAAGATAACTATAAAAGCTGCCAGAGTTTAGCTCAGAAATCAAATAAGTTTACTGTACATTAAATTTTATCTGCTATATGATATATTTATTAAGTTTTCTTACAAATACATCAAGTTAAGAGTTGGAAGGAGTCTCAGATGTCCAGTGCAATCCTTTGATTTTATAGAAAAGGAAAACCAGACTTGGTAACTTGTATAGTAAGTGGCAGAACCAATTTGAACCCAAGCCGTGTGATTCCACGCCTAGCTCTCTTTCTGTTATTCCATGCTACTGTTTCCTTTGCAATAAAGATAAAATTTGTCATGTTAGGTAGGAAGAAGATGCACACTAACAAACTCTTCACACTTAGTAGATGGTCTACTTGGCCTGTTTCCTGTCTGTAAAAAGTAACCCCTACCTCACCGGTTTGTGAGGACCAAATGAGAAGACATGTAAAACTCTTTGCAGACCTTGAAGCAGTATAGAAATGTTTATTTCTATTATTACTACTACCCACCACTACCACTAACTACTATTTGGGTTTCTATGACCAAAAAAGAATTCATCACCAGGGACCTGACCTTCTGGTGATGAGCATTTACTAACTGAGTTGAGTGGCCCTGAGTTGTAAAACCCTCCAGTTCTGTCATCAGTGGATCCATTGATTGGACACAGCCTTTCAGAGTTTGTAAACCTTATTGTTTTAGCCCTTAATAACCTGTTAATAGAAGGTATTAATGGAGAATTTTAGTGGATTTGGTGTTTGTATTTTTTTTCTTAAGAATTACATTCATGGGGCAGCTAGGTGGCACAGTGGATAGAGCACCTACCCTGGATTTAGGAGGACCTGAGTTCAAATGCGGCCTCAGATACATAACACTTACTAGCCTAGCTGTGTGACCCTGGGCAAGTCACTTAACGCCTAACCAAAAAAAAAAAAAAAGAATTACATTCAGTTAGATTGAAATAAGTTAACCCAACTTACTTTGTATTTATATATAAGTTTGTTTTTTTCTGGTGGTATTTTGAGAATGATTTTCTTTCAAAAGGCTTGTAAAGATGGTGGGGTCTCAGGCAGTTTTTTTTTTTTTTTTTAAGAATCACATCTCTGATTTTATAATTGAAATTAGTTGGAGAACTGTATTCAATATCCAGCAATTAATATGTGCTTCTACTTTGCCTGTGGTTAAATAGGGTGAGTATTCTTTTCACATTCAAGTTTCAAAATTCAGATGTCACCATTATTATATCTGAGAGCTAAGAAGTATGCTGCCCCACTTCCTTCCAGATTCCCTGACATTACTAAATTTGGTTGAGTTGTTTGTAAATGGTACAAAGAAAGTCTTGGGATTTGACCACTTGAGAGCAGAAGAGAGAAAGAGAATAGAAGTAATTAAAAACTGACTAATTTGTAGGATTCATATGATCAGAATTTTTGAATGTTCTTAGGGACTTTTCAGGACTGAATCAATTCAGAGGAAAAACTAATGATGAAAGAAATCATATATCTGAAACATCATGTTTTGTCAATGGAAGTCAAAATATGAGTTTGCACAAATCCCTTTTTTCCTTTTCTCATTTTACTTATCATTTGTTAAAACTTCCCTGTTTTAATTTTCTTGAGGAAATAGGTTTCAGTAGTTTTCATATTCTTCAAACACAGAGATTCATCCTTTTTGCCTCCTTAGTTCAAAGTCCCCCAGTTATCAGATTTTAGTGAAGTTTCATTGCATAAAAACTTTTGTTTTTTGTTTTTTGTTTTTCTTTTTGGTGGGGAGGAATTTGTTCCTTATGGTTTGATATACTTGATTTTAAATATTTTAAGAAGTACCGATGAACTGGTAAGGGCAGCAGAGTGGAATGTATGATTCTCAGATCTTCCTATTTTTAAAATAATCATGCATTGTTGGTGTTGCCTGCTCTGTTTTACCGCCTAGGGCTAGTTCATCCCTTCTTAGGTAGGCTAGTGGTTCTCTGTTCTTGTGAGGTCAACATACTGAGGCAGTGCTTAGTGGGTACACCCTCCTGCAACTCAGAACTCCTAAACTCAAGAAATCCACCAGTCTTAGTCTCCCCAGGAACAGAGACTACAGGCATGTTTTGCCATATTCAGCCATTTCTCTGTTTCTAATGTTGGTTAAATGTATTTAATATAAAGGGGTGTTGTATTTTATCAAAAACATTTTATCTGTATCTATTGATATCATAATTTTAATTATTTTGTTGTTAATATGGTCTGATACATTTATCATTTTCCTAATATTAGACAAACTTTGCATCCTTGGTGGAAGGCCAAACTGTTGTTCATAGTGTATCAGGGACATATTTGTCTCACAGAAAGAGATCAGTAGGATTCCTTTGACTGTTTATGCAAACGATTTATGTCATTCAACTACATTTATTTTCAATGACTGTCTTTCATGCCTGGTTTCTCTGGCTTCCATCAAGACTCAGTTAAAGCCTTACCTTCTGCAAGAAACCTTTCTAAGTCATCTTTAATCTTAGTGCCTTGCCTCTGAAATTATCTCCAGTTTAATCCTGTATATATCTTCTTTGCATATAGTTCTTTGAATGCTGTCTCATCTATTTGATTGAACTTCTTGAGAACACTTAGTGTATTGCCTAGGACCTAGTAGGAGCTTAAATGCTTATTGACTTAATAGTCACAAGAAAGAGACTAGAGCTGTGAATTCATTGATATAGGTACCTCTCAAAGGAGCATACATCCTCTTTTAGTACCTTCCCTGCAGATTAAAAGTTTTAGAAGCAGTTAGGTGGTACATTTGATAAGAGTGCTGAACTTTGATGCAGGAGTACATGGGTTTTGAATTCTGCCTTAGAAGACTATACTAACTGTGTGACCCCGGGCAAGTCACTAAACTTCTTTCCACTTTAGTTTCTTTATCTGTAAAATGAGACCCTATCTTACTGAGTTGATGTGGAGATCAGTAAGATGATACATGTAAAATCACTTTACAAATGTTGGCTCTCATGTTTATTTTTGTTGTTGTTCAGTCATTCAGTTGTGTCTGACTGTTTGGGGACCACATGGACCATATATATCCATGGAGTTTTCTTGGCAAGGATACTGGAGTGGTTTACCATTTCCTTCTCCGTTGGATCCTTTTGTCAAGCAAACAGATTAAGATCCTGCTTGCCTAGGATCACACAGCCAGGAAGTATCAGAGGCTGCGGTTCAGGTCTTTCTGACTCCATCATCATCATCGGCATCATCAGTTTGCCTAGAGCACTGACAGGTAGAGTGACTAGCCCAGGATCACACAGCTAGCATATGTCAGAGGCAAGGTTTGAATATAGGTCATTGTGATTCCAAAGCTAGCCCTACATATCCACAACACCATGCTGTCTCTCAGTTTACCTTATCTAATTAGTTTGACTTTGAATGTTTGATAGAATTCATTTGTAAATCCAGTTGGTTCTGTTCCCCCTTGCACCTCCAAGTTTGTTTCTTTATGGCTTGTTCATTTTCTTCCCCCAAGGCTGTGTTATATGAATTCTCTCTTGACCTATTATTTTGAGTATTTTATGGTTTTGTAAATATCCATTTTATTTGTTATTAGCTTTATTGGCATGTAACTGAGCAAAAATTTCTAATAATATTCTTTACTAGGAAATTATTTGTTCCATTTGAATGAATGAAAGAAACACTTACTAAATACTTACTAAGTGCCAGGAGATGTGCTAGGCATTAGAGGTAGAAATACAAAAAAATGGGGAGGGAGTAGGCAGTTGAGGCCCCCAAGGACCTTACATTCTAATAGGGAAGAAAATGCATCTAGGAAAGTAGTGGCCAAGAAGAGATACTTTTCATTCTGGAAAGTCACAGAGATGGTCATTGGAACTATAGAACAACTGATTGAACATGTACTTTACAGGAATGATAATCAGTAAACATTTATTAAGCTCTTATATGCCAGGAAGTGTGCTAAGTCCTGGTGGTACAAAAAGAAAGAACAGAATGCCCTTGCCCTCAGGGGCCTCACAATCTAATAGAGAAGATTTCTTACAAACAAATAGGAAATAATTAAAGAAGCAAGGCAGTAAAATTAAGAGGGGTTGGGAATGGCTTCCTATAGTTGGAATTTTAGTTGGAATTTGAAGGAAGCAAGGGAACCTAGTGAGTGGAGATAAAGAGAGTGAGCATTCAGGGACTGCCA
The DNA here is from genome assembly GCF_900497805.2 of Vombatus ursinus. Taxonomy (NCBI): domain Eukaryota; kingdom Metazoa; phylum Chordata; class Mammalia; order Diprotodontia; family Vombatidae; genus Vombatus; species Vombatus ursinus. Next base: position 34,908,756 of record NW_020954585.1, read on the forward strand.
GAGAAAGTGCCTGGAGCCAAAAGATGGAATACCTTGTTTGTGCAACAGCCAGAAGGCCAATGTGTTGGGCAGTAAGTTGTAAGAAGATTAGAAAGGTGCAAATATAGGAGGGTTAAATTATGAGAGGACTTTGAAGGACAAACAGAATTTTATATTTGATCCAGAAGGAAATAGGGAGTTACTGGAGTCTAAGTTGGGGGGGGTGGGGGCGTGGTATGATTGGATTTGCACCTTAGGAAAATCACATTGGTGGCCTAATGGATGATGGTTTGGAATAGGGAGAAACTTGAGGCAGACAAACCCACCAGTAGGTTATTATAGTAGTCCAAGTGTGAGGTGATGAAGGCCTGTACTGCTATGGTGGCAGTGTCAGAGAAGAAAAGGCGGATATTTGAGAGCTCTTGTAAAGGTGAAATTGATAGGCTTTGGCAATAAATTGGATAGGTGGGTCAATGTGAGAGATAGTGAGGAGTTGAGGATGATACCTGCATTGTGAGCCTGGGAGACTGGGATGATGGTGTTGCCATCTAAAGTAATAGGGAAGGTAGGAAGCAGGCAGAGTTTAGTTTTGAACATGTTGACTTTGTGTCTACTAGATGTCAAGTTTGAGATGTCTGAAAGGCAGTTCAAGATCAACAGAGAAGTTAGGGCAGAATAGGTCATTTTGAGAATCATTTATATAGAGATGATAATTAAATCCATGAAAGCTGAGGAGATTACCAAGTAAAATAGTATAGGGTGAGAAGAGAAGAGGAAATAGGACGAACCCTGGTAGTACTGATTTGATTACTCTTCCTAAAGCCTAGAGCGAGAGAGAGAGTAGCAAGCATATATACATGTAGTCACATGGCATGAAAATAGGGAGTATCATGATTGAGTTAGATAACGGACAACTCTTACTAATCAGAAGCCTAGGGTTCCCAGGGAGAGTTAGAGTACTGAGTGGGAGGTCAGAGCCTAGAGTAGGGAGGAGATACGGCATGTAGATGGCAAAGAGAGTGGAGTGGGGAATCAAGGTTGAACTAGATAGGAATTATACTCAACTAGTCAAGAGGTGGTTATGAAGTAGTATTAGGTGCAAAGCAGAGGCTGGAGTGGGAAGGAGGTGTGGCATGAAATGGCCAGTCATTTTTCTTTTTGGCAATTTGACTTTCCTTCCCCCCCCCCCTTTTTTTTCCTCTTTCAGTTAATAAGCATTTATTAATCTTTATGTACCAGACACTAGGCTAAGAGATACAAAAAAAGGCAGAACATGACCTTTCCCTCAAGAACCTCACATTCTGATGCTCTGTTATCTAGGAGTTATTTATTTTACTGATTTAAAAAAAAACTACTACTTTTATTTGTCATTTCATTGTTCTTTTAAATCTTGTTTCTTAAATTTTTCAGAATTTCTGTTTTTGTGTTTAGTTGAGATCTTTTGATTAGTTGTTTTCCTACTTTTTAAAAGTTGTATCCCCAGTTAAAGTATTTAAAGAGCTACATTTTCCTTTAAGTAATAAGTGTTGGTATATCATCTCCTTGTCATTTTCTTGGATAAAATTACCTGTTTCTATGATTTTTTTTTTACCCACTAATTTTTGAGTTTTAATTATTTCATTTTGATTTAAGGTTGAAGCCATATCTTCTTAACTTCTTTCTTTATTGCTATAGCTCACATTTCTAAAGCTATGTCAAATAACAGTGATGACATCATAGTGGATATCCTCGCTTTATCCCTGAACTTCTTGGAAAGACCTCTCGTGCTTTTTCTCCATTATAATAATTCTGCTTTTAAAAATTACTCAGCAACAGCATGTTGCGGTTTCATGTTCTCCTCAAAGTCTGCAGGGTGCTTTGTTTCGTTACATGTTGGATCTTTTTCCTCTATTTTGCAGTATTTATTCATAAATGGCTGAATTGGTTTACTAGATTTGGAGGCCATATTTCCTTCTGTTGTTGCTATTTTTCCTGTTGATGTATCTTTTATGTTCATGGACTTTGAAATTTCTTCTTGCTGGAATCTTTGGTACTTTCAGGGTCTCCCCCTGCCCAATTGTGGTTTCCTTAGTGGCTGGATCTCAAAGTGTCTCAGCCTCCTCCTAAGACACTTGTTTTCACCAGTCCACGGTCTCTGCCCCAACTGAATTTTGGGTGGTTAAAATTGGCCTCAGCTGGTCTTGTGCCCTTTTCCCTTAGGCTTGGTGGAGTGTTGCATGCACTGTCTCATGCCCTTAGTTTCTCAGTTCTTTGGCCTGGCACTGGCAGAGCCTGCTTACCCTCACTTTGTAGTTCAGAGCTTTGTAGTACTGGTGCTTCTGGGGTTATAGGCCCTGGCAGGTTTTTGCTCCTGAAGCCTTGTGGCCATGCTGGTTGTCTAGGCCCAAAAGAACTTCTGCAGTCTGGAGCCAAAAGTGCTGGAAAGAGAGAGGCATACAGGGTATAGTGATAGGTTTTGATGCAAATCTGTGTCTTGTCTTTGGATTTAAGGCTAATAGCATATGATGGGGACAAGGGGGCAGAAAGTGGAGGGGAGTGGGGAGATATTTATGGGAGGCTGAATTAGTTCAGGGTCAATGACTTTCTTAGTTCCTGGTTTGGGTGTTTTGTTTGTTTTTACTTTCTTTTGAATTCCAGGTGTCCTAGACCATGAAAACAGTGGAAGTTGCTTTGTCTTTGGTGCATCATTTTTGTTCTGGAGAGGTTTGAGAGGTTGTGGAAATCAGCGAAAATTTCTAGTCTTCCATCTTGTTGCTCCTAAGACCCAGAAAACCTCACTATAATTAATTCTAGCTTTTGGTTTTAGATAGATGTTCTTTTTTTTCCCCCCAGCCAAAGACAAGGTTTATTAAAGATCCGCCATATTGGCCAGACTATTAAGGAATCTTGAGACCTGTGAGCTGTTAGCTAGATTATATGAATCCGAGCCTAGATAGATGTTCTTGACCACATTAAGGAATGGTCCATTTTATTTCTATGCTTTTTTAATTTTTTTTTTTGGTAAAACAAATGAGAATTGTATTTTTCAAAAGCATTTCCTATATTTCTTGATATAATTGTGATTTTTATTATTTTTGTTTTTAAGATGTTGCATGTGTTTCTAGTTCTCCTGCATTCCAATCCTGCATTCTTGGTATAAATCTAACCTGATAATAATATATGATCTCTGTATATGTTGTTTTAGCCATTTTGCCAATATTCAGTATTTTTGCTTGGAAAATAGTGGTCTATAGTTTTCATTCTCTGCTTCACCTGTCTCCGGTTTAGGTATGAAGACCATATTTGTTTCATAGAAGCAATTTGGTAGTGTTTCTTTTTTTGGTAAACAATTTATGTAGTATTGGAACTAATTGTACTTTGAAATTTTGATAAGATTTGTCAGGTTCTGCAGATTTTTTTACAGGGTGGAGGGGAGAGTTAATTTAAAAATTACTACACTTGTTTTTCTGAGATAGGGTTTTTCAAAATTCTTTTTCTCTTTGTTAAATAGTAAATCATTTAATTTGTTTTTGATTTGTTGCTTCTTTAGTTTTTGTTTAAAGTTGCTTGTCCATTCATTTATTAATATATATATATTTTTTTTGGTTGATGAAAGTGTTTAGAGATCTAGATTTTCTCCTAAGGACTCTGGCTAGATCCCCAAAAGTTTTGTTGTGTTATTGCCTTGTCATTTTCTTTGAAATTATCTGTTGTCTCTGATTTTTTTTTTTAAGGCAGTTGGGGTTAAGTGACTTGCCCAGGGTCGCACAGCTAATAAATGTCAAGTGTTTGGTCTCAGTCCAGATTTGAACTCGGATCCTCCTGACTTCAGGGTTGGGTCTCTATCCACTGTGCCACCTAGCTGCCCCTGATGTTTGTTTTTTAATCCACTAATTCTTTAGTATTAAATTATTGAGAGAACAGAGACAAATTATTGAGAGAACAGAGATATACAAAAAGATTGAGATTTAAGTGGATACTGTGTGCTAAGTAGTGGTTGGAGATATAAATACAAAAGCAAAGATAGTTCCTGCCCATAGGTAGCTGGCTGTGTGTGGTCAGCAAAGGATGAGTTTAATATTTCTATTTTGTCTTTCTTTGAATATTTTTTTAAAAGAAAAAACCAGTTTGTTAGTATTTGACATACATTCATATTTAACTTGTGATCCTGAGAGAAAATATAGTATTTTGTAGGGTAATTCATTTATTCTTAGACTCAATTGTGCATAATTTATTATGATATTCTTTGAGGTTAAAAACTCAAGGGGAAATTATCTTATTCTAAAGCATGCCTGTCAGCCAGTTCCCAGTGAAAGGGATTGTTTCCTTAAATGTCATATAATTTTCAGTCAGTTTCTTATGATGAAATTCACATACATAGATATGAGACAGTTTTAACAGTCGAGTGTTTTTCGTTTTAGCTGAAAATTAAAAAAAAAAATTTAATGATATACCTTCCTGCTTTAATAGACAGTCACAGGTGGCCACTGCTCTGTATATCAGTTATCATTGTACAGTATGTACAAGTATATCTTAGTAGGTTTTAAAAATAAATTATTACTATTGCCTCTTTTAGTGATGATGCCTTCAGTTAGTATAAAACAGTGGAGTTTTCCTGGTTTCTTGTTTTTTAAGTTTGAGGCCTGATCTCTTTTCCTAATTTTGAAATTGAACAGTTGTAACTAAACTATTGTTATAAATAGGTGTTCCAGATTGGTTTTTATTTTTTTTTAATGGTAATTTTTTTTTATTTTTTTGTTTTCAACATTTACTTCCACAAGATTTTGAGTTCCAAATTTTCACCCCATCTCACCCCTCCCCCCACCCCAAGATGGCATGCATTCTTCTAAATACCCCTTCCCCTAGTCTGCCTTCCCTTCTATCTCTCCCCTGCTTCTCTTATCCCCTTTGCCTTCAGTTTTCCCATAGGGCATGATGGATTTCTGTACCCCATTTCTTATATTTCTTATTTCCCAGTTGCATGTGAAAACATTTTTTTAAACATGTGTTTTTAAAACTTTGGGTTCCAAATTTTCTCCCTTCCTCCCTCCCCACCCACCCTCATTGATGAGGCAAGCAACTAAATATAGGTTATATATGTGCAGTTATGCGAAACACTTCCATAGTAGACATGCTGTGAAAAACTCTGTTTCCCTTAATCCTATCCCGCCTACCCGTTTATTCTTTCTTTTGACCCTGTACCTCCTCAGAAGTATTTCCTTGCGATTACTCCCTTTCCCAATCTGCCCTCCTCTCTATCATTCCCCTACTCTCTTGTCTCCTTCCCCCCCATTTTCCTGTAGGGTAAGACAGATTTCCACACCCAATTGAGTGTGTATGTTATTCCCTCCTTAAGTCAAATCCTATGAGAATAAGATTCACTCGTTCCCTCTCACCTTCCCCCTTTTCCCCTCCACTGTAAGAGCCTTTTCTTTTCTGGTTTTTTTTTTTTGTAGGATAATTTACCCCATTGTACTTCTCCCTTTCTCCTTGTCCTAGTATATTCCTCTCTCACCCCTTAATTTTATTCTCGAGATATGACCCCTTCATCTTCAACTCACCCTGTGCCCTCTATCTATCTATCTATATATACATAACTTATAATTCTTTCCCTCCAACTACCCTAATACTGACAGAGGTCTCATGAGTTACAAATATCATCTTTCCATGCAGGAATGTAAACAGTTCAACCTTAATAAGTCTTTTATGATTTTCTCTCTCCTGTTTACCTCTTCATGTTCCACTTGAGTCTTGTATTTGAAAATCAAATTTTCTATTCAACTCTGGTCTTTTCATCAAGAGTGCTTGAAAGCCCTCTATTTCACTGAATGACCACTTTTTCCCCTGCACGATGATACTCAGTTTTGCTGGGTAGGTGATTCTTGGTTGTAATCCTAGCTCCTTTGCCCTCCGGAATATTATATTCCATGCCCTGTGGTCCCTTAACGTAGAAGCAGCTAAATCTTGTGTTATCCTGATTGTGTTTCCATAATACTTGAATTGTTTCTTTCTGGCTGCTTGTGATATTTTCTCCTTGACCTGGGAACTCTGGAATTTGGCTACAATATTCCTAGGAGTTTTCCTTTGGGGATCTCTTTCAGGAGGAGATCGGTGGATTCTTTCCATTTCTATTTTGCCCTCTGGTTCTAAAATATCAGGGCAGTTTTCTTTGATAATTTCTTGAAAGATGATGTCTAGGCTCTTTTTTTGATCATGGCTTTCAGATAGTCCAATAATTTTTAAATTCTCTCTCCTGGATCTATTTTCCAGGTCAGTTGTTTTTCCAATGAGATATTTCACATTGTTTTCTAATTTTTGATTCTTTTGGATTTGTTTTACAGTGTCTTGATTTCTTATAAAGTCACTAGCTTCCAATTGCTCTATTCTAATTTTTAAGGAAGTATTTTCTTCAGTAATCTTTTGGACTTCCTTTTCTATTTGGCCAATTTTGCTTTTTAGGGCAGTCTTCTCCTCATTGGCTTTTTGGACCTCTTTTGCCATTTGGGTTAGGCTATTTTTTAAGGTGTTATTTTCTTCAGTATTTTTTGGGGTCTCCTTTAGCAAGCTGTTGACTTGTTTTTCATTCTTGCATCACTCTCAGTTTTTCCTCTACTTCTCTTACTTGCTTCTCAAAATCCCTTTTGAGCTCTTCCAAGTCCTGGGACTGATTGATATTTTTCTTGGAAGTTTTGGATGTAGGAGCTTTGGCTTTGTTTCTTCTTCTGGTTGTATGTTTTGATCTTCTTTGTCATCAAAGTAAGATAATATAGTCCGACACTTTTTTTGCGCTGCTTACTCATGATCCCGGCCGATTACGTGAGTTTTAAACTCTCTGTTAGGGCAAAAGTCTGCTTCCAGTGTGAAGAGTGTACTGTCCAGAGCTTTGGGAGTTTGTACAGCTGTTTTCAGAAATACTTCTAGGGACCTGTAAATTTTCATTTCTTCCAAGGTGCTATGATAAGGAGCGAGGTGTTTCCTCTCCACCTCGGCAACAAGCTCCACCGCACCAGCGTTCCTCCTAGCCCCAGGACCACCCCTCAGAACTGTGACCCAGATCCAAGTACTGGTAAAGCAAGAGCTTCTTGCCTTAGAGATCCGTGTAATCCTCTGATCAGCCACTGGATTCCCCCTCAGTCTGTGGGCCGGAAGCTCAGGAAACAGTCGCTGCCCCGAGGGCACGCTCAGGGCTTGTGGCTGAAACCTAGCTCCTCTCTCACTACAGTCACAGACTTTTCCCACTGACCTTCCACGTCGTCTTTGGCATTCCTGGTTTGAGAAGTCTGGAAACCACCACAGCTGCCCGTGATTCAGTCCTCTGAGGCCTGCTCCAGGGTAGCTGCGGCCTGCGCATCCACGCCGCACTGCGCTCCTCTCCCAGCCCGGTGCGATATACCTTTCCGATCCACCATCCAGGCTGTCTTTGGCTGGAAATTTGTTTCACTCTGTCTTTTTGTGGGTTCTGCTGCTTTACAATTTGTTTAGAGCCATTTTTTTTAGGTATTTGGAGGGGTTTGGGGGAGAGCTCAAGACAGTCACTGCTTTCCCTCTCCCATCTTGGCCCCGCCCTCCCAGATTGGTTTTTAAAAGGAAAATTAAATTAAGGTGCTTAAATTTAAATGAGCAAATTTGAGGTAGTTAAAATTCTGTTTCTCTATTTGCTCTTTTACTGTTTTTATTATTGCATGTTGCTTTACATGAAGCAGCATTTTACATATTTACATATTTGAAATCTAATAGCACTAATGAAAAGAATCATATGAAAACCCTTTTCTCAAATAAGTGAATGAATATTGCATTCTGCAGAAATTAAGTAGATTTGGATAAATTGATACTGGCATAGAATAACAACACATTTTGAAGTAGTAAGTATTTTGTCTCTCTCCAAATGACTGGTTTGGACTCGTTGCATATTGAAGAACTTTTGTCCAAATGAATGTGAAATTCAAGAGAAATACCTGGTCGTGGTTTTCTTGTAAAATTTTTAATTTGTAAAGTTTAAACTTTAATTTGTTAATTTGTTTACCAACATCCTTTATTAGCATTTTAATCAGTTTTTTAAGTTTCATAAGCAGTCTTATTATATGAACGATGGAAAATCTAGTCTTTTTAAAATTTGTTTTTAACTTCTGAAAGAGCCCTGTCCCTGAAGCTTTAAACTTTAGGTTGATAGGGAGATGTCAGGACAGGAAGGATGAAACAATTGAAATCCAGGAATATGCTCTGATGACTTTTTTTTTAACTTATTCTTTTTTTAAAATAATTTATTTTGATTTATGAACAATCACTTCCATATGCTTTTGAATTTAAAATTTTTCTCCCTCTTCCTCCCCACCACCTTCCCCACAACAGTACACAATCTGATATAGGCTATACATATACATTCCTATTAAACATATTTTCACATTAGTGATGTTGTAAGTAAGAATTAGAACCAATAGGAGGAACCACCAGAAAGAAGAAATAAAACTCAACAGAAGAAAAAAAAAGTAGCAAATAGTATGCTTCGATCTGCATTCAAACTCCATAGTTCTTTCTTTGGGTGTGGATAGCATTATCCATCACGAGGCCTTTGGAGATGTCTTAGATCCTTGTATTGCTGGGAAGGGTTAAGTTTATCAATATTAGTCATTCTACAATGTGGCTGTTATTGTGTACAATGTTCTCCTGGGGTCTGCTCATCAAACCATACAAGTCTTTCCAGGTTTTTCTGAAGTCTGTCTGTTCATCATTTCTTGAAGCACAATAGTATTCCATTACATTAATATAATTCATATACCACAACTTGTTCTGCCATTCAGCCTTTGCCACCACAAAAAGAGCTGCTATAAATATTTTTGTACATGTGGGTCCTTTTCTCATTTGTATGATCTCTTTGGGATATAGCTCTAGAAGTGCTATTGCTGGGTCAAAGGGTATGCACATTTTTATAGCCCTTTGAGCATAGTTATGATGACATTTTTAAATATATGAATTTTTATTCAATAAAAATTAAATATTTTTGTAAAAGAAAGTTTTATTGATGCCTTTTGTTTTTACACATGGTTTGGGGCTACTAGTCCCTACTCCAAATAATAAAGTAACAAAGTAAAACAGTTAAGCAAAAGCAGAAAGAGGGAGATACTTCCTCATTTCTCCTAGAGGGCCAGTGCTTGTCATTACAAATATGCATACTAAATGTGCATTTTCATTTATATTATTATAGTCATTGTGTTTTATTTTCTTAATCTTGCTTACTTTACTCTATCCCGTTTTGTGTTTTCATGGTTGTCCAAATCACGTTCATTGTTTTTTTTTTTAAATCGTACTTAATTTTAATGCTCATTTAAAAAATTCTCAGTTCCCAATTCTCTCTCTCCCTTCAGCCCCTCCCCCATCTATTGAGAAGAGTAGCATTATGATATCTATTATACTTGTGAAGTCATTCAAGACATGCTTCCATATTACTCGTGTTGCAAAATAGAAAAAAGGCAAGAAAAATAAAGTAAGTGAAAAAAGTATGTTTTAATCTGCTTTTCTCTCTAAATGTAGATAGCATTTTTCTTTTGATTTCTTTAGAATTGTTTTGGATCGTTATATTGATTAGAGTAGCTGAGACTTTCATAGTTGATCAATGTTTCAGTATTGCTGTTAAAATATTGATCTGTTTTTGTTACTTCACTTTGCATCAGGTCATATAAATCTTCCCAAGTTTTTCTGAGACCATCCTGCTGATCATTTCTTATACCACAGTAATATTTTATTATAGTCATGGATCACAACTTGTTCAACTGTTCTCTAGTAAATGGGTATCCCCTTATTTTCCAGTGCTTTGTCACCACCAAAAGAGCTGCTATAAATATTTTTGTACATATAAATCCTTTCCCTTTTTCTTTGATCTCTTTGGGATAGTAGTCATATTGCTGGATCAAAAGGTATGCATATTTCGATAGCCCTTTGGATATAGTTCCAAATTCTTCTGAATGGTTGGACCAGTTCACAGCTCCAATATTATGGAAGTGTTCAGCCCATCTCTAGGATCATGACCTTATCACTAATCAATGTGGCTCTATCAGCACTGAGTACTTGAGTTGTTCCATAGGTCTTTGGCCCATAAATAGCCTTCAGGGCATCATAAAAGTGCTTTGGATTGTTAATATCAGCGGATAACTGAATTTCATCTGCCTTCTAACTGAGCCAAGAATCCTGCATCTCTCTAAGCTTTGCTTGTACTTTTTTTTTTTGATGGAATTAAATGCTGCCTTTTTTTTTTTTTTTTTTTTTTTTGCTTTTTGGTGAGGTGATCAGGGTTAAATGACTTGCCCAGGGTCACACAGCTAGTGTTAAGTGTCTGAGTGAGGCTGGATTTGAACTCAGGTCCTCCTGACTCCAAGGCCAGAGTTCTGTTCACTGAGCCACCTAGCTGCCCCTTAAATGCTGCCTTCTTAGAGATGAATGAACTATTCTGCTGGTAAACCCTTTGGAGTTCTTGTTTTTCATTTAGCAGCTTCTGAATTTCCCGATCATTTTCATCAAACCAGTCTTGAGGTTTTTGAGTGTTCTGACCCAGATGAACAAATGCAGTGCTGTACACCAAATCTCTGAAAGTTGCCCACTCCTTTTCTGCTCCACTGTTGCCAGCTGTGTGTTGGCTCAACTTTCCTTCCAAGTTAGCAACAAACGGTTCCCTCTCAGAGAAGAATTCTAATCTGTTGACATTAATTCTTGTGGTACTCATTTTGCCTTGGAGACACGGCTTCTGTTGAATCTGAATATTTAGCTTAAAGAGCATAAGTCTGTGATCATTCTAGCAGTCTGTACACCCTCAAATTTAGAGAATCCACCCCAAAGGTTCGCAGGGACTATTTGTGCCCGACCTGTGGCAGAGTATTTGGAGCTCGCATTGGTCTGAGCAGCCACAGTCACACTAAAACTTTACTCCAGCATAGTGATTCATTTTGGTCCAACAACAAAAAGGTGAGTTCCAGCCCTAAAAGAATTAGGCTCACCAATCCCTGTGTGTGTCCCCCACAGGCCCCTTCAAAATGAGTAGTCTGGATGGAGATGGATTCTTTTGTCTATGTTGCCTGAGGCAGGAGGGCTGTGGGTGGAGATATATTCTTTTGTCTGGAATGATAAAGGTAGTCTTTGATAAAGGAGTCTTCCCTTCCTGTCCCAGCTGGGAGAGGCTGAGGGCTTTTAGCTGACCCTGTCATTAGAAAAAACCCACCTACTCTGTTGCTGTTAACTAATCAGGGTTGATTTTCATCTGTCAGTAGCATCTCCTTTCCCAAAGATATTTAAGCATTTAGTGAGCATTCAGTGATCTCTATGCCTTTGTCTTTGGTTACTGAGACCCCTGACCATCAATTTATTGATTGTTTGCTAGCCTGTTTAATAAATTGATTATTAGTTACCTAGAAACTCTGTCTCCTGGGCTTTTCATTCATCATATAACTAATCTGATGAGGTGAGAGGTGGTACCCCAGAGTTATTTTATTTTGCATTTTTCTAATTATTGATTTAGAGCTTTTTTTCATGACTAGCTTTGATTTCTCCTGAAAACTGCCTGTTCAAATGACTGTTTATTAATTGTGGAATGGCTTTTGTTTTTATAAATTTGGCTCAGTTCATTCATATTTGAGAAATGTGGTCTTTATTTGAGAAACTTGCAGTGTAAAAAAAATCCCCTTCCCCCCAAGTTTCCTGCTTACCTTCTAATTTTGGCTACATTGATTTTGTTTGTGCAAAGACCTTTAAATTTCATGTAATCAGAATTATCCATTTTACTTTCTTGTGATTTTCTTTCTTATTTGGTTATAAACTCTTCCCTTTTCCATAGGTCCTATAGACAAAATTTTCCATGCTCCCCAAACTTGCTTATGATAACACCCTTTATAGTCTAAATCATGTACCCATTTTGAGCCTATCTTGGTATATGGGTATGAGAATTGGCCTATGCCTAGTTTCTGCTAGACTGCTTTCTAGTTTCCCCAGCAGTTTTTTTTTCAGATAGTGAGTTCTTGCCCCTAAAAATTGGGTCTTACTATTTATAAAGCACTAGATTACTATGGTCATTTACTGTGTGTATTATGTACATAATCTATTCCATAGATCCACCACCTTGTTTCTTAGCCAGTACCAGATTGTTTTGATGATTACTACTTTGTAATACAGTTTAAAATCTGCTAGGCTATCTTCCTTCGATGACAATGGTCATCTTGACCATTTGTTTTTTCCAGATGAATTTTTGTTATTTTTCTACCTTTTGAAAATAATTCTTTGATAATTTGATTGGTATGGCACTTCTGGGGACCCACTTCTTCCCAGCAACTCATTTTACTTTTTTATAGCTCTGATTGTTAGGAAGGAAGTTTTTCCTTAAGACTAGGGGAAATCTACCTTTTTGCAACTTCTCATTGCTCTTGATTTGGCCTCTGTGGAGCAAAACAAGTCTGCTTCATGACAGTACTTTGTTACAGGCTTAATATCCCAACTTCTTCAATCAATTCTCATGGAATGTAATTGAATTTCTTTCCATCCTGATTTCAACTTAACATCATTTCCAGCTTACCAGTGTCCTTCCTAAAATGTGATGCCCACAACTAATTATAATACATTAGCTATTGTCTGACCAGAACAAAATAAAGCAGAAGATTCCATCAGAATTATCTAGTCTTTACCTTGTTTAGCGGACGAGGAAAGTGAGTTCCAGAGGAATTGTGAATTTGTTATTATTTATTCTTTCAGTTCTTTTTCTTAAATGTCACCTCATTTCCCTGGGCATAAGTCCAGTGAAGTCTTCCCATGTTTCTGGAATCCATCTCTTCATTCTTTTTTACATTCATATTCTAGCTATTCATCAGATAATGACTACACCCTACAGTCAAAAAATGTGCTCAAAAGTGTTTTTGTGCATGGGTTTCCTTTTGTCTTTGATCTCTTTGGGGTATAAATCAAATAGTTGATAGCTCTGGGTCAAAATTTAATGACCTCTGGGGAGTAGTTCCAAATAGCTTTCTTAGAATAGCTAGACCTTTTCATAGTTGTATGAATGGGTGCATTAGTATGTTTATCTTGCCACATTTGCTCCAATAATGACCATTTTCCTTTTTTTTTTTGTCAGCTTTGCCCACATCTGTGAGGTAGAACCTCAAGAGTTTTTTTAATTTGCATTTCTCTTGATTAGTGATTTTTTTTTTTGGCCTTTTTTTAGGTGAGGCAATCAGGGTTAAGTGACTTGCCCAGGATCACACAGCTAGTGTCAAGTGTCTGGTCTGAGATCAGATTCGAACTCAGGTCCTCCAGACTCCAAGGCTAGAGCTCTATCTACTGCTCCACATAGCTGCCCCATCTTGGTGAGGGATTTGCAGCATTGTTACATGATTATTATTAGCTGGGCTTCTTCCTTTGAGAATTTCCTTTTCTTACTCTTACCTTTTTGAACAAGTTCTCTATGTCTTAGATTTAATAGGCTGATAAATATTTGAGAAATTTACTACACAAATTTCCCCCTGCCTTAACTGTTTTCCTTCTAACTTTTCCTTTAATGAATTTTTTTCTGAAGAAATATTTAAATTTCATATAATTATAATTGTTTATTATATCACCTGTAATCCTTTCTGTTAGTCAAGAATTCATCTTGGACTTGTCCATTGGGAAAGGCATCTCATTCCCTATTTCTAATTTGTTTGTGTTGTGATCTTTTTTTTTTTAATTAAACATGAATTTATTTATTTTTAGTTTTCAGTATTCACTTCCATGAGATTTTGAGTTCCAAAATTTCTCCCCATCTCACCCCTCCCACACCCCAAGACAGCATGCATTCTGAATACCTCTTCCCTTAATCTGCCCTCCCTTCTGTCACCGCCCCCCTTTCCCCTTCTGTTTTCCTGTAGGGCAGGATAGATTTCTATACCCCATTGCCTGTATATCTTATTTCCCAGTTGTATGTAGAAACAATTTTTGTTTTTGTTTTGGTTTTGTTTTGGTTTTTTTGGGCAATTGGGGTTAAGTGACTTGCCCAGGGTCACACAGCTAGTAAGTGTCAAGTGTGTGGTCTGAGGCCGGATTTGAACTCAGGTCCTCCTGACTTAAGGGCCAGTGCTCTATCCACTGCGAGAAACAATTTTTAACATTCATTTTTAAAACTTTGAGTTCCAAATTCTCTTTTTTCTCTCCCCACCCACCCTCATTGAGAAGGCAAGCATCTAGATACAGGTTATACTTGTGTAGGCATGCAAAACACTTCATGGTAGTCATGCTGTGAAAAACTAACTATTTTTCCCTTCATCCTATCCACCCCTCCCCTTATTCTATTCTCTCTTTTGACCCTATCCTTCCTCAGAAGTGTTTGCTTCTGATTATCCCTTCCCCCAGTCTGCCCTCCCTTCTGTCATCCCCTAGCTCTCTTATCCCCTTACCCCCTATTTTCCTATAGGGTAAGATAGATTTCCATACCCAATTGAGTATGTATGTTATTCCCTCCTTAAGCCAAATCCACTGGGAATAAGATTCACTCATTCCCTCTCACCTTGCCCCATTTCCCCTCCACTGTAAAAGCCTTTTCTTGACTGTTTTATGTGAGATAATTTACCCCATCCTACCTCACCCTTTCTCCTTCTCCCAGTATAATCCTCTCTCACCCCTTAATTTTATTCTCCAGATATCACCCCTTCATCTTCAACTCACCCTGTGCCATCTATTTATCTATCTATATATATACATATAATTTTTTCCCTCCAACTACCCTAGTACTGACAAAGGTCTCATGAGTTACATGTATCATCTTTCCATGCAGGAATGTAAACAGTTCAACCATAATAAGTCCCTTATGATTTCTCTTTCCTGTTTACCTTTTCATGCTTCTCTTGAGTCTTGTATTTGAAAGTCATATTTTCTATTCAACTCTGGTCTTTTCATCAAGAATGCTTGAAAATCCTCTGTTTCACAGAATGACCATTTTTTCCCCTGAAGGATTATGCTCAGTTTTGCTGGGTAGGTGATTTTTGGTTGTAGTTCTATCTCCTTTGCCCTCCTGGAATATTATATTCCAAGCCCTTTGGTCCCTTAATGTAGAAGGTACTTCTTGTGTTATCCTGATTGTGTTTCCACAGTACTTGAATTGTTTCTTTCTGTCTGCTTGTAATATTTTCTCCTTGACCTGGGAACTCTGGAATTTGACTACTGTATTCCTAGGAGTTTTCCTTTTGGGATTTCTTTTTTTTTTTTTTTTCAGCCAAAGACAAGGTTTATTAGAACATCCGTCATATTGGGCAGACTGTTAAGGAGTCTGAACATGGGTAAGCAGTGGCTAGATTATAAGAATCTCAGCAGTGGCTAGATTTTAAGAATCTAAGCCTCTGAATAGAGACAAGATGGACCTTGTGTACAGAAAACCTATGGGAGGGATCCTAGGAGTGGCCAAGTAGTATATGAGGTAATAGAATTCCAGGGACCTGGATCACATGGCCAAGGGAGAATGGAGAAGAGCCTGAGGTCATAGGGAAGTCCACAGTGAAAGGCCAGTTGATGGGATTATAGCCTCAGGCGAATGCCAGAGATTTGGCTATGTGGGAAAGTCCAGGGTTTTTCCTTTCTGGGGTCTAGATCTCAACCCCATCATTTCCCCCTCAAACAAATGGGGCCCAAATTCTTTTGGAGTAAGGGGCGAAGGTCTCGGCTTCTGAAACTGCTTCCTGCTGGCAAGGGGCGTAGAGCTGTCCCTGCCTCGAGGGGATCCCCAAGAGGAAGTTGAGCATACACTTCCGGATAGAGAATCCATCCTTGTCCTCTGTGCTGTGGAAGGTATACCCAGGTCCATCGCCTTGAACCGACCCAGTGGACGGAGAACCTGAGAGTGTCAGGCTGAATGCGAGACAGCCTCGTAACTGTCTGCCTGAAAAGCACCTCTAAGCCTTGATGCTTGGAGAGGGACCCCAACTGCAGAGCAAGAAAGGAGGAGAGGGGGGAGGCTTACATACCTTTCAGTCTTGGCTGGAGAACTTGGGTTAGGCAGTTTCCCCATTAGGGCCACCAAAATGATGCAGTTTAGGGGTTCAGGGGTGTTGGGACCCCAAAATCACAACATGCAGGTCCTGTCCGAAAGAATTTGACCCAAGCCTTCTTTCAGCCAAAGACAAGGTTTATTAGAACATCTGTCATATTGGGCAGGCTCTTAAGGAGTCTGAACATGGTTAAGAAGTGGCTGGATTATAAGAATCAGAGCTGTGGCTAGATTATAAGAATCTAAGCTCTGGGGATTTCTTTCAGGAGGTGATTGGTGGATTCTTTCCATATTGATTTTACCCTCTGGTTCTAGAGTATCAGGGAAGTTTTCCTTGATAATTTCTTGAAAGATGGTATCTGAGCTCTTTTTTTGATCATGGCTTTCAGATAGTCCACTAATTTTTAAATTATCTCTCCTGGATCTATTTTCCAGGTCATTTGTTTTTTCCAGTGAGATATTTCACATTGTCTTTTATTTTTTCATTCTTTTGGTTTTGTTTTACAATGTCTTGATTTCTCATAAAGTCACTAGTTTCCAGTTGCTTCATTCTAATTTTTAAGGAACTATTGTCTTCAGTGAGCTTTTGGACTTCCTTTTCCATCTGGCCAATTCTGCTTCTTAAGGTATTCTCCTCGTTGGCTTTTTGGACCTCTTTTGCCATTTGGATTAGTCCATTTTTTAAGGTGTTATTTTCTGCAGTTTTTTTTGGGGGGGTCTCCTTTAGCTAACTGTTAACTTGTTTTTGATGATTTTCTTGTGTCACTCTCATTTATCTTCCCAGTTTTTCCTCTACTTCTCTTACTTCTCAAAATCCTTTTTGAGCTCTTCCATGGCCTGGGACCAATTCATATTTTTCTTAGAGGCTTTGGATGTATAAGCTTTGACTTTGTTGTCTTCTTCTGGTTATATATTTTGATCTTCTTTGTCACCAAAGTAAGATTCTGTGGTCTGACTTTTTTTACACAGTTTGCTCATGTTTCCAGCCAATCAATTACTTAAGTTTTGAATTCTTTGTTAAAGTAGGAGTCTGCATCCAGTGGGGAGAATGTACTATCCCAAGCTTTGGGGGTTTTGTGCAGCTGTTTCCAAAGATACTTCTAGGGACCTGTAAATTTTCAGTTCTTCCAAGGTGGTAAGATGAAAGGTGAGGTGTGTTTACTCCTTTCCTCGCCTGTGCTCTGGTCTGTGAGTGACCACAAGCACTCTTTTCTGCCTTTCATTGGTGAGAAGGAGTCCCTCTCCACCACCACTCTGAGCTCTACCATGCAAGTGCTCCTTCTCACCCCAGGACTGCCACCCAGGATTGAGACTCAGATCTAAGCACAGGCAAAGCAAGAGAGTCCTGCCTCAGCACCAGCCAAGAGATCTCTGCAATCCCTCTCTGATCAGCAGCTTGATCCCCCCTCTGTCTGTGGGCTGAGAGCCCTGGAAGCACCTGTCACCCTGGGGCTGTGCCTGGACTGGAGCTGGGACTGAGCTCCTTTCTCACACATGGTAGACTCTCCTTTCCTACTGACCTTCTAAGTTGTCTTTGGTGTTTGTGGGTTGAGCAGTCTGGAAACTGCCACAACTCCACTTGATTTAATCCCCTGAGCACTGCTCCAGGTTTGCTGAGGCCTGGTCTTTGCCTATGTGCCCATGCTGAATTGTGTTCCTCTCCCAGCCAGAGTAATAGACCTTTCCAATCAACCATCTAGGTTATCTTGGGCTGGAAATTTGTTTCACTCTGTCTTTTTGTGGGTTCTGCTGCTCTAGAATTTGTTTAGAGCCATTTTTTTTAACAGGTATTTGGAAGGGTTTGGGGGAGAGCTCAAGTCACTGCTTTTACTCTGCCATCTTGGCTCTGCCCCCTCATTGTGATCTTTTATAGCTAAGTGACATATCCATTTGGAGTTTGATGTGTTTTATGGAACGAAATGTTGGTCTAAATCTAGTTTTTATCCTTCTGCTTTCTAGGTTTCCTAACTTTTGTCTTACCTCAGTAATAGAGGTTCTTTAGGTTTATTGAGAACCCTGCCCTTATTTGTTTGCTTTATTATTTATATTGATATTCTTGAACTTTTTGTTCTTCCAGATGGATTTTTTTTACCTGTAACATTCACTCTGTAATCAGTCCTTTTGGCAGTTTGATTGTTACGTCATTGAAAAAGGAGATTAGATTAGGGAATATTGTTGTTTTTTGTTATATTGGCATGACCTGGATATAAAAAATATCTTTTTCTAATAACTTAGGTTTATTTCTGTAATGCATATAGTTCCTTTGTATGTCTTGGTAGGTGCCAATATATTTTTATTCTTTATTTTCTATTGAATTTCTATTTAAATCTCTTCTTGCTGAGTTTTGGTGATGGTATACAATTGATGTGGTTTATTTTGTAATCTACTACTTTGCCAATTTTATTGCTTAACTTAATTTTTAGTTGAATGTTTAGGGCACTCTAAATAAATTATTGCGTACAAAACATGACAGTTTTGTCCTTTTTACCTATCCACATTTCCTCAATTTCCTTTTTTTTTTCTTTTTGTACCTACTGTTTCTAGTATTCTGCTAAACAACATTGATGATGAGAACCCCTGCACTACCCAGATCCTATTGGGAAGTTCTCTAACACTTTTTTCTCTACTAGAATGTTGGCTTCTGGTTTTTTGTTGTTCAGTTGTTTCAGACTCTTTGTGACCCCATTTGGGTTTTTCTTGGCCAAGATACTGGAGTGACTCAATTTACATATGAACTGAGGCAAACAGGGTTAAGTGATGTACAGGCTCACATAGCTAACAAGTGTCTGAGGCCAATTTTAAATTCAGTCTTCCTGACTTCATGCCTGGTTTATCTATCCACTGTGCCACCTAGTTGCCCTTCTTGGTTTTTGCAATATTAAGGAAATTTGCCGTATTAAGGAAAGGTCAGTTTTCTTCCAGTGCTTTTAATGTTTTTAGCAGAAATGGGAGTTATGTTTTGTTAAATACTCAGCATCTATTGATGTGATTGTGTGTGTGTGTGTGTGTGTGTGTGTTTAGAGGGGTTTATTAAAAGAGTATGTTTATAGTTTTCTTTATATTAAACTAATCTGGTATTCCTTGTATAAATCCAGTCTATTTCATTTAACTATTTCTGGTCAATAATCATTAAGGATATTGTTCTATAGTTTTCTTTTTCTACTTTTTCCCTGCTTTTTATGTACTGATAACATATTTGTTCCACAGAAACATTTTTGTAGGATCCCTTTTTCAATTTGCGGTCAGTTCGTGCAATATTGCAGCTGTTTGTTCTTTGAATGAATGAGTTAAGGGAGTTTCCTTATCTGGGAGTTAGTTCTTATCAGTAAGATCATGGGTTCATTCTCTCCCTCTGTTTACTTATATATGTCTCCATTGTCTTCCCTTCTTGATAATAGGGATCATTAATTTTTGATTTTAATATGTACTTGTTTTCCATTCTTGAGAGGTAGGATTCCTTCCTTCCTTCTTTCCTCCCTTCCTTCGTTCTTCCTGGAG
The DNA here is from genome assembly GCF_900497805.2 of Vombatus ursinus. NCBI lineage: Eukaryota > Metazoa > Chordata > Mammalia > Diprotodontia > Vombatidae > Vombatus > Vombatus ursinus. The sequence continues at coordinate 34,928,194 of NW_020954585.1, forward strand.
TCTAGTGTTAAGACCTGTAACATTGATACTTAGTGAATACTTTTTGATACATAGATTGAAAGGTGGAACGCATTGTCTTTTACTATTTTCTAGGTAAAATTGTAAATTTTTCATATGATACAGTGTGATTAATGTCATTCATCTGTATCTTCCCATAAGTTTGCCCTAGAGGAGCAAACCAAATGAATCATTTATTACTTTCCATCATCTGGTTGCCAGTGGAATACCTAGGCTCTACCAGTGGTCTCTTTCCCTCTCATTCTCACCATGTAATCAACCCATCACCTTTTTTTGATGGAAATTATGTATACCTGTAAGGTCCAGAATTCCCCTGCACAGGAATATTCACGGTCCCCTGCCAAAGAGTGGGGCAAGTTCGATACCAAAGAAAGAGGCCAGAAGGTCCATGATGATTATAAGAGAAGTTTAATAATTATATGAGTTAATAATCATATCACATTAGGGGCAGTTTGGGGGGCACATGGTGGATCCCTGTCAAGAGTTTAATAACCATCTGTGTGAGGTGGCGGTCAGAGGAAAGATTGGATATTTACGAATACCCAGAAAAATCCCTGTGGTAATTGTGGAAGTAAGACAAAGGGAGGAGGAGTTATGAAGCATCATTACATGTGTCATTGTGGTTTAGCTAATGTTTTTGTTTACTGCTTAGTACTGGGCTTGAGTCCCAGAACCCTGGGTGTCAAGGCCAGTGCTGTTGGGTAGATGTCCAGACACACACAAGGTGGTATACTGGTCACTGTATCCCTGTTATGGCTTTCACTTATATGGCTTTTTCCAGTAGGGACCCCACAATACAGTTTCTACAAAACTACTTGATTTCAATGATAATACCCAGGATGCTCTCTATTGCTATTTTTTTGATCCTTAGTTTCATTTCTTCAGCTATTGAGTCATGAGTTATCTGGGATTTCCTTATATCCATGACTTCACAGATGCAGACCGTATCTCTGTTGTGATAATAACAGTTTGTGTGGGCTAAAAGAGATAAAGAAGCATCTCCTTGGTTCTGCTCATTTCACTCAGCATCAGACCATACAAGTCTTTCCAGGTTTTTCTGAAGTTGGCCTGTTCGTCATTTCTTATAGTACAATAGTATTCCATTACATTCATATACCACATCTTGTTCAGCCATTCCCCAATTGATGGGCATCCCCTCAATTTCCAATTCTTGGCTACCGCAAAAAGAGCTGCTGTAAATATTTTTGTACATGTGGGTCCTTTTCCCATTTGTATGATCTCTAGGATATAGCCCTAGAAGTGCTATTGCTGCTTTTTATTAAGAAAAAGCTGATCATAATTTCATATTCCACCCTTCCATAGTGTATATTTTATTTGTTTCTGGATCTCTTCTCTCACCCTTAATCAGGAAATTAATTCACCCTCTCTCTAGCCTGGGAAAAGAAACAAAAGCAGTAATTTCTTTAAACAAAGCGTGAGACATTTTGCTGTCATAGCACTTCCATCTTTCTACAGAGGGAGATCTGTTTCATCATTTGTTTTCTAGGACTGCATTGATTTTTTGTTACTCAATTTGGTTTCCTTTTAGTGATCATTTCACTTAACTTATGGTCATTTGTGTATGTTCTAGTTTTGCTTTATTCTGAATCTGTTCACATATCTTCATGTTTCTCTGTATTCGTCTTATTTGTCATTTCTTACTACAAAATAATAAAATAACTATACCATATACTCCAGTTTGTTTAGACATTCACTAGTTGATGATTACTCACTTTGTTTTCATGTCTTTGATACTAAAAAAAATTATTGCTATGAATAATGAATATTTTGGCATATATTATCCCTTTCTGGTTTTAATTTTAATATGTAGGCAGACCTCCCTAATGGTTATCAATTTACAGTGCCATCAACAGTATGTCTGTCTTTCTATAGCTCTTTCAATATTGACTTTTTTTGTCATATTTATCTATTTTACTCAGCATGAAATCTCCAGAGAGGTTTTACTTTTTTAAAATACAAATTTTATTGGAGCATTGAAGCATTCTTTCATATGATTGTTGACAGTTTACAGTGCTTTTTGGAACTTCTTGTTTAATCTGTTATCCACTTATCTATTAGGGCTTGTGGTCTCCTGATATTTTTGTCAATTTCTATATATCTTGGCTATCAGGTTTTTATCAGTGAAATTTGATGCAAAAATTTTTCCCATATGACGAGTTTTTCTTCTCTCTGCATCTTTTTTGTTCATAAGAAAGGTTTTTTTTCTTCTTATGCCGTCATATGATTAGACATTTAGAGATGTCAGGGACTAAGAAGCTGCCAGTTAAACACCTTCATTTTATGAAGAGACTGAGGCCCAGAAGCTTGGGCCCCAATATTACACAGTAAACATCAGAAGTGGGGTTTTGAGCCTGTTACCTGACTCTACAGCCCTTACTGTTTCCATTGTACCATGTTTTGACTCTTGTAAATACTTATTTCTCTCTCTCTTTCTCCTCTTTTTTTTCTTTTGTTGCTTTTTTTGCTTTTTGGCAAGGCAGTTGGGGGTTAAGTGACTTGCCCAGGGTCACACAGCTAAGTATCTGAGGCTGAATTTGAACACTTAAGGCCCAGTGATATATCCACTAAGCTATTTAGCTGTCCTGTTGGCACTTTGTGGGAGCAAAGACCTGGAAATAGGCTCTTTAATTGGCAGATGACTAAACTGAGATATGAATTATTAGAATATTATTGGGAATTTAGAAACTTAGACATTTGAAAAATTAATAGAAACATGGAAAGTCTTAAATGAAATAAACAGAGGAAAACAATAGTTCCCACAATGAGTGGTGCCCACTTTGTTTTCAGTTCTTTGGGTTGATAAGAACATTTTGTTATATGTCAGACTTGTTAGAAATTGTTTTTGACCTCCTTAGATTATATTGACAAAATAATATGGAGTATTTCAAAAGTGATTAAGATATTAAAGCTTAAAACTGAACTAAGATTTTTAAAACACTTATTCTAAGGGTCAAACAAGCAGTACGTATCCGAGGCTAGACTTGAACCCTTGTCTCCTTGAATCTTAGGCCATAACTCAGTGCGCTATGCCAAGCTGTTTCTCTTTTATTGAGCTTATTAATAATAAGGTCTCACCACTGATCTTCTGGAATTTTCCAAGTCAACAGTTATGGTGACTGTAATTAGGGAGTGGTGTTTCTTTTTGACATTGTTTTTAGTGTTGATTTCTTGTCTTACTGTTATTTCAAGTACTGTAGGGAAAGAGACAACCTTTGGTTATGACAATTTGTACTGGGGAAATTTCAAAGTCTGGCCTCCAACACTTACTAGCTGTGTCACCTTGGGCAAATCATTTAACCTCTGTCTGCTTCGTTTTCCTCATCTGTAAATCAGAGATAGTTAGTACTTACTTCCCAGGGTTATTATGAGAATAAAATGAGATAATATTTATAAAGCATTTAGCTCAGTTCCTCAAACTTAATAGTCACTATATAAATGTTAGCACTGTTATTATCAAACATGATTACTTTGTTGATTTTCTTTAACTGTTTTTTTCCTATTCTGTTCACGTTGGGGAGCATATATGGAACTGATGGTGAAATCAAAAGACATCAAGAAAATTAAAAAAAAATTCTTCTCCTAGCCATTGTGGTGAAATGTACCTCCTTTGTAGTTCTTTTGTTTACTTTACATATTCATTTGGAGCTTATGTGGTCTCTAGTGCAAGATGTTGATTTAAGCCAAACTGCCTCCAATTCTTCCTGGCAATTCCTGTGAAATAGGATGTCCTTTCTCATATAATTTATATTTTTGAGTTTATCAAACACTAGGCTGCTGTTTTCAGTGGTTCTGTTATTGGTTAACTAATCAATTCCACTGACATATTTTTCTCTTTTAAAAATCAGTACAAAATAGGGGATTTTTTTTCTTACAGTGTAGTTTGAGACCTGAAAATGCTGTCTTTTTCATTTCCTAACTTATTTTCCTTAAGATCCTCGAATTTTTGCTATTCTTTTGTCTATTTCTATAAGATAATTGGGCAGTTGGATGATTGCAATGAATGAAGCACTGACTGGAGTCAGGAAGACCTTAGTTCAAATATGAGCTCAGACACCAGCTTTGTGACTCTGTACATCACTTAACCCTGTTTGTCTTAAATTTCTTATCTGTAAAATGAGCTGGGGAAGGAAATGGCAAAGCGCTCTAGTGTCTTCATCAAAAAAACCCTAAAAGGTTGGACACGACTGAAAAAACAACAATAAAATAATCCCTTGTAAGCCTGTTATAGTATTCATTCTGTAAATTAATTTAGTTAGAATAATTAATATATTGATGTGGCCCGGTCACAAATAATGATTCTCCAGTAAATTTTTTTTAAATTTGTAATAACATATTTCATAGTTTTCTGCATTTAATTCCTGTATGGGTCTTGGTAGGCCCATGAATGTTACGGACTTGTAGTTCTTTGGAAAGGAATTTCCCTTACATTTTCTGCTCGAATTTATTTTAGACCTGAATAGAAATCCTGATGACTTTTGTGAATTTATTTATTTTGTCTTGCTACCTTTTGGGGGTGGGGTGGGAAAGGATTGTATTGGGGTTGATAGATTGTATAGGGCATCCTCTCTACCAATGCATATTGGTAGTTGCTTTGCAGCTTAGTCTTGTGGAGTTCCCTGGAAGCCCTGAAAGGTTAAATGACTTGCCAGGGTCATATAGCCAGTATGTATCAGAGGCTGGACTTGAATCTAGCTTTTCCTGACCCTTAAGACCATCTCTCTATCCATTGTGCTAGTCTGTCTCCCTTCCTTTGCTGATTCTTTGGGGTTTTCTAAGCAAACAATTATGTTGACTTGTACAGAGGAATAATTTTCTGTCACCTTTAATGTTACTTGTTGCTCTGGTTAGTATTTCAAGAGTTATGTAAAGTAACAGGAGGAGATAATCCTTGCTTTATATTTGTATTGAGAAAATTTTCATTCTTTCTCTATTGCAAATAATGCTTATTCTTGTTTTAAGTTGTAAAGATCATTTTGACCTTTTATATTAAAGAAGGTTTTTTTTTTCATGCCTGTTATTTTTAGGGTTTTTAACATAAATGAGAAAGAATTGTATTTTTTAAAGACTATTTATAGATATTGAAATAATCATGTTATTTGATGGGTGTGTGATTAATTATACTAATTATTTTCCAATTTGAACCATCTTTATATTCTTGGTGTGGTTCCTACTAGGCCTTAGTGAATTTTCTGGATATATTGCTCTAGTTTTCTTGCTAGGATTTTATTGAAAATTGCTTTACAAAATAGCATATATTCTGAATGAGTGCTGCCTTTGGCTGCTGTCAATTCCTTTTGACACAGAAGTTAAGTATTTACTGTCTAACTGCTAATTTACCTTAATCAAATACAGTTTTAAAATATGTTTAGTGAATTTTGTTGGTGTTTGAGGTTGAGGTCATAATGTCATTGAAAAAGGAAAAAAAAGTATTATAGATAAAATTTTGTACACACTTAAAAAAGGAAGAAACCCTGATCTGTGATTTCATCTGTGTAAGGAGCTGGGGTAAGAAACTTCCTCTTCCTGTGCAGATGAGCTACTGTCTTAGGAGGTTAACTAGGACATTGAGAAATTGACTTGCCCTAGGGTCAGAAAGCTAACCTGGTCTTCCTGTTGTTGAGATCAGTTCTGTATCCACCTCCTGGCCACAAAAACCCCATATATTATTCCTATCACTAGGAATTTTCCAAGTTGTGTATACTGAATGTTAGATTCCTGTGAGTTTACTACATATTTACTCAGTTTTATAATTTATAAAAGAAATGCCAAACAAATTATTCAGAGTCTAGGTTTAAAAGAGGGCAAGGGTCCTTATCGAACCCTAGGAGAGACTGAGGATGGTGCTGGTATTTATATGGAAAAGGAATGCCAGGGATACTAAGTAGATAACCTAAGAGTCTAGTTGTATTTGGGAGCTATGGATGGAAAAGTGTAGGGACAATACCAGACATTGAGGGAGTTGTCAGAGGCATGGTTTTTGGTGATCTGCCAGGAGGAAGAGTCCTTGGGCCAGCTAGGGATAAAAATTCTTGGTCCAGGCACCCCTCTGTTTGTTCTGATAAGAGAATGTGTTCTGCAACAAGTGAAAATTTTCTCACAGGAGAGGAACCTACCAAGAAATTGGGCAACTTATAGAGGCATGATCTTGGGTCTGGGGCCCCAGCACCCCATCTCTCCTATCTATCTAATCTCTGCTTTGCAGTCTCCTTTGCATGAATCCTCATCCAGTTTACATCCTCTAAGGAAGGCGTGTAGCCCCAGGGTTCTGTCCCGGGACACCTTCTCTTCTTCCCTAAACTAGTTGGCTTGGTGATCTTGTCAGCTCTCATGGATTCAATTATCATATGTATGTAGATGATTCTTAAGTTCTATCTATCTAGCCCCAACCTCACTGCTGACTTCAGGCTTTCAGACTTCCAGCTGCCTTTCAAACACCTTAGCCTTGGATATTTTACACTCAGCATGTCCTCAACCAAACTAATTTTCTTTCCCTCTAAACCCTCTCCATTTCCAAACTTCCTTATTAATGTTGTGAGTACTACCATCCTCTCAGTTTTTTAGGCTCACAACCTAGGAGCCATCCTCAACTCCTTTCTCATCCTCCTTAACCAATCTTTTGTTAAGGCCTGTATATTTCATCTTTGCAACATTTCTCAAAGACACCTACTTGCCTCTCTCTTCTCTTTGATACTGCTACCAGCCTGGTGAAGGCCCTTATCACCTCATTCTTGGGCTGTTGCAGTTGACCCACTCCAGTCTATCTTACATTCGGTCACCAAAGTAATTTTCCTAAAGTGCAAGTCTGACCATGTCATCCCCCTCCTCCACCCCACTCAAATTCTCATGGCTTCCTCTAATCTCTAGGTTCAAATATAAAACCCCCATTTGGCATTCAAAGTCTTTAGTAACCCATTCTGAGTCCTCTTCCCCCCCCCAATTTGAGTGCTTTCTCTCTATTAATTATTTCCTATTTAAACCTGTATGTAGCTTATTTGCACATATTTGTTTACTTAATGTCTCCCTGATTAGATTATGAACTCCTCAAGAGCAGGAACTATCTTTTGCCTTTCTTTGAATCCTGGGCACTTAGCACAGTGCCTGGTATATAGTAGGTGCTTAATAGATGCTATTGACTGACTTACATTTAAGATGAATTATAGTGCTACCTCCTCTAAAGAAAGTTGGAGAAAATTATTAAGCTAATTAATAAAATAATGAGGTAGTATAAAAAGTTTCTTCTGTTCATGTTTAACTTGCTTGACTAAAGGAGTAAAGGAAAAATATGACAACATGAAAGGTTAGACCCAACTCTCTAAAACCAGCTTTGAGAACACTAATAAATTATCCTGTTAAAGATCAGCAAACAAAAGAGATGACAAAAACTATATAGTAAAATGAAACTTCACCAAAAACATTTAAGAGGACAGAGGCCTTGGTGGTATTAGTATCACCAGCTGTATATTCAAGGTTTATGTCAGTTCAACAATTATTACAGGAATAAAGGCAGATTTAATTGGAGATTTATTGATCAATTTGGGGCCATGCCATTACAATAAAAATGATACTACTACCTGAGTTATAAATAGTGTCATACTAATCCAACTGCAGAGTCATTGGTAGTACTTGATGGAACAAAAATAAAATTAATCTAAAGAATCAAAAAGGCCAAACATCTAAAGAGAAATAATGAAAAAAGTAATGAAGGGACTCTTAACATTCCCATATCTCAGATTATATTATAATTGAAACTCTGGTTGTGGTTAAACATTTTTTAAAAATAACTTGAAGAGACTAAGTGAGATGCAAAGCAATTGAACATAACAGCTAGAAGTTCAATTTAATTCAAGTTAAAAGACACAAACTGCTGGGATCCTGACTCCTTGTTTGATAAAAACTTGTGAGACAACTGTAAACCAGTTTGGCAGTAATAAGGTTTAGAGCAGATAGATTATAACAGGTCATATCATAAATTAGGGAAGAATGGAAGAATGTAACTTTTGTAGCAGTGGCTAGAGGGAGAATTCTTAACCAAAGAATGTTATAACAATCATAAAAAAGTCCTTAAAGTCAAGACTACTCTCTTGTTGGCAAAGTTTTTATTACACAACTAGATGACTGATAGGGAAACTACTTCTGAAAAATGCAGGAGTTGCTCTGGTATTATAAACTCGGAAAGGGGTATGGGGGAACATCAAAATGTCTAGCAGTCAGACCTCCTGAGTATAGAAATTGGGACATTTTCCAAACCCTGACTCCTTGGACTGCCCTTCTACTTCTTTCCCAGCAGCCTTATCCTGCTGTCAATATCTCCACCCCTGTGGCCTCCTTTCTTCCAGCTCAGCCCAGTTTCTGAATCTCTGCCATGTGGTAGTATGGTTTTCCCCTTCTCATCCTTTCAGTTCTCTTTTATGTTTTGCCTCACTTCATTAGAAGAACTTCTTGAAGGCAGTCTTTCTTTTCTTGTGTTTTGTATTCCCAGGGCTTAGCACCTTTGCTGTCACGTAGTAAGTGCTTAATAAATGTTTTCTCTATCTTGCCATTGCTTCAGTACAAGAAAAATTGCTGAATCAGGTATTTAACTTACTAAGTTAGCTTCTATAATTGGGCAAAATCTCTTAGCAGCCTATGATGATTACCAAAAAATGGAGCTACTTGCAATTAGCAATTGCTTTCGCAGGTGAGGAGAAAGATTCCATTGCTTCAAGTGTGATAGAGAACAGTGTTCAAAATGGAAATATTAGGACTGGCTTCTACAATAGATAATATCGATTATATTAAGTTCAAAAGCTTTTGCATAGATAAAATGAAACTATAATGGGAAGAGAAACTGTTGAGTGGGAAAAAAGTCTATATCAAATGACATAGGTCATTTTCATATTCAACAAGTCATTCTGCAGAATAAAAAAATACGTAATTGATACAAAAGATAAACTATTATTAAATAGGGGTGTAGTCAAAGGATATAAACAAGCAGTTTTCAGAAGAAGAAATGAAAATTATTGACAATCATAGAATCATTCACATCATATATAATTAATAAACTTATTGTTTAACATTTACATTTTAAAATTTCAATGATTAAGATAAATGTACACAAATACTTTTGAGGTTTCAGTTTGCTTTCATTAAATTTATAAAGATGTCAAAAGTTGAAAGGCCACTGTTAAAGTATGGAAAGACATAAGCTAGTGACACTTAGTGGAGATGTGAATTGGTCTACCGATTTTAGAAAGCAAATTAGAATTATAATTAGAAAATTCACTCACTTGGACATAGCTTTTGACTCAGCAGTACCACTATAGTACACATGTCTTAAAGAAAGAAGGGAAGATCCCATTTATAGCAGCATTTTGTGTGTGTGTGTGTGTGTGTTTGTGTGTGATAGTAAAGAACTGAAGGAAAAATAAGTCTAGTGATGAGAATGTGTCTGAACAATTGGTAGTTTTTGAATGTAATGATATTACATAAAAACAATATGGTGAATTCAGACCTAATGAAGATAAAATTATATGAAATGATGCAGAGTGAACCAAGCAGAATCAAGAGGCTATTTTGCACAATAGTCACAATGTTGTAAAGGAGAAGTAACATGAAAGACATCAGAACAATCTTCTCTGTGCAGTGACCAGTTGTAAATTCCCAGGAGTGATGATGATGTATGCCTCCCTTATCTCAGAAGAGAGGTAGTGGACTTTTAGGTACAGAATATGAAACAAATATTGTCAGATGTGGCAAATGTGAGACTGTCTTTTGCTATTCCCTCTGTTCTTCAGCTTTGTGTGTTTTTCCTGTCTCATTAGCCTATGTAAGGGCAGGTAGGTGGTGCAGTGGATAAAGCTTGGAATCAGAAAGACTCATTTTCAATGAGTTCAAATCCGCCTTCAGACAATTATTAGCTGTGTGACCCTGGGGCAAGTCATTTAGCCCTGTTTGCCCCAGTTCCCAATAATTTGTAAAATGAGCTGAACAAGAAGCAAGTTAGTGTATGTATATGTTCTTTTCCTGTGTCACACTTTTTTATAAGTAACTTTTATGGATGCCTTTGTTTCAGCATCATAGTATTTTCATATATCCATCTGCTCCTATCCTCCCCACCCTCCATGAGGTTTCATAACTGGGGAAAAACAGCTAAGCAAAACCAGGTGACTGACAGTATATGCAATGCTTTGCACACCTATAGCATTTATCTCTCTGAGATAACCATTTCTTTAAAGAGTTCTGCATTTCAAGTCAGAAGACCTGGGGCATGAATGCCTGTTGCCCTATACTACCAGTGTGACCTAAAACTAGTCGTTTACCTTTTTGGATTCAGTTTGCTCACCTCTAATTTGAAAGGACTGGGCTAGATTAGTTCTCAAGTGTTGCAGTTTTAGGAACCATTTATACTCTTAAAAATTATTGAGGAAATCAAAGAGCTTTTATTTATTAAACTTTGGTAAAATTCTAAAGTATTATTTTATTATTAATTTAATTTATTATTTTAATTTAAAATTAAAAAACCCATTACATGTTAATGTAAATAACATTTTTTAGTGGAAATAATTTTTCCAAAGCAAAAAAAAAATTGGTGAGAAAAGTGGCATTGCTTTACATTTTTCAAATCTCAGATGTCTAGAAGACAGTTGGATTCTCATATCTGCTTCTGTATTTGGTCCATTGCAATATATTGGTTTGGTTGAAGTGTTAAGAACAAAATCTAGTCTCATATGGATAATGTAGTTGGAAAGTGAGGAGTATTTTAATAGCTTTTTCAGATGATTATGGATAGTCTTCTTTGATATGAGATTGAAACTTGACAAGTGGTAGTTTCTGAAAGGTTAATTCCAGTATGAAATCTGAAATTATGTCAGTGACTTTTTTGCATTGTTAGAGTAAAATCCATTGATTTATCTTGCACGTGAATGAATCTTTTACCCAGGCATGGTTTTATAATGTCATACACACTGATCATTTGGAAAGCATTGAGTTATACAAATTTCCACATTTAGACATTTTGTTATATGATACCAAAAAAAATCACATTCATTAATAGCTGCACTGATCTCAATAGAAGTATCTTTGCGTATTGAAACTTAACAAACTCACTGGTGGCAGATAAAAGTTTTCCAAAATTTTAATTTTCACTTGAAGTGACAAGCTTATTTTTGTTAATTTTTTGTGAAAATATCTGTCAGATACCCACATCTGAGTCACCATGGTTTTGGTTTATTTTTTTTAGATAAAAAGTATGTTCCATGAAAAAAAAAGTTTAACTTGAAAATCAAACAGTTATGTTAAGTGCTTTTTCTCAGGATAACCATACATACATATGAACATAAATACTTCAGTACATAGTATAAATACTGTATATATACTTCTCAATTCTTTAAATAGAATATCGAACAGATGTGTACTCAAGAGTCAGTATTTAATACAATTAATATTGCTTCATCAAGGGCATTCTTAAGTGAAACCAGCTTTTTAAAAAAATTATTAATTTGCTTGCTCATTTATTTACTTAATTATCTGTTCATTCATTTACTTATTTACTCACCTACTTATTCATTCATTCATTTATTTATATTGAGTGCATGGCAGTGAAGAATATTATCATCATTAGTGATATAGTCTGGTGCCTGCCACTCCCTTTATTGGTGCTAAGGCCTCAGCAAGTTTTACCTACCATTATATTTGCACCATTACTGCAGATATCAACAGAGTTGTTCTGGGACCGACCATGAGGTTAAAAAAAATTATTAAACACTTTTAATATTTCAACACCACTTGTGTGTTGTTGCCAAGCATGTTTTTAGATGAAGATCTTCCATGATTTGTTGGTGCTGATACCAGGTTAAAACAACAAAAAAGAAAAACAGCAAGGCCAGCCTTATCTATAGATTCATTCATTTGTAAAGCAAAATTATAATTCTGCAGACAAGATATTAACATATTCGTGTTTGTAGCTCAATCTTTATTTTCATAGGTCATATAGCCTCTGGAAAGCTCCAGTGTGTAAATGTGAAAGAATGAGAGTGATAAAGGCAAATAATGTCTTAATACATTGTGAAAGTAATTTTGAACATGTGGATCTAGGACATCCCCAGTGGTTTGTGGACCGTACTTTGAGAATCATTGGGTGAGATCTTAGGATCTTTCAGCTCAAAACTGATTATGTAATCCTCCCCCCCCCTTTAAAATATTTTTACCTTCTCACCCTATCTGAATCCTATCCATATTTTAGAACTAGCTGATTTTACCAACTTCTGAACTCCTCTAGCACTCATTGTATGTGCTATTCATATTAACTATTAATAATGCTCAGTAGTGGTGTCAAACTGAAATAGGAAGGGTTCTCTAATACTGACTTAGAAAACTACAAATTAGCAATTATCTCTTTTGATTTTATTTTTATTTTGTTAAACATTTCTCAGTTACATCTGGTTTGGGCAGTGCTTAAGCAGCACAGGATTTGACACCTTTGATATAAATTATTGTCTCATGACATTTATTTTAGTGCTTAATTGTTTTTTGTTTTATCTTTGCAGCTGGATTGTAAGGTTATTTTGGGATGTCACTTAAGAAGTGTCCTATCAGCACTATTTTGCTAGAAAACAAATCTATATTTCTTCAGTTATATTTTATAACTGCCTTTGCAAAAATTCTGCTGATGCCTTTTTAGAATATATGATGGATGGGTACAATCAAGCTTAATATCAGACTATGTCCTATGTTTGCTCACCAGCTTAGATCAGGAGAGGCTCACCTATCAAATTTTTTCAGATATAACATCTCATTAAGCCTGTAATAGAGTGGAGAAAGGGCCTATACTATCTTTAAAAATGAATCTTGGATATTTTAAAGTATTATATAGCTGAGAGTTTCTCCTTTTCCTCTTGTCATGACTTAATTTTAAAAAAAACAAACCTTTTTACACAGAAATATTTACTTCAGAAGCTATAATCACAAATATAGAAACAAATATAGAAACACAAATATAGATACTCCCCCCAAATGTGGGAGACATAATCTTCCCATGTACCACTTTAGTTTCTGGAGGGAGGAAGAGGATTAGATTTATAGTTTAGCTTGATTCTTATAGAACACAGTCCCAGTTCTAAGTGCAAAACCCTCCTTGAACTCAATCTTGGCTTCTCAGGGCAGGTTGATTGGCTTGTACCACTCTGATTGAAATCCTGCCCCTAAGGTTGCTCTGGCTCTAACTGCTGGGTTCAGGGTTGTCTCTGGCATTTGCACCTGAAACTGAGGAGGAAAAACAACAGAAATCATTTCTTGGAGTGGAGCCAAATCACTAGTATCAAAAATGAGAAGAGTGAATATGCCACTAACGAAGATGAAATTCAAGCAGTTATAATGAATTATTTTGCCCAATTATATGTCAGTAATTTTAGCAATTTAAGTGAAATTGAAGAATATTTACAAAAATATAAAATGCCTAGATTAACAGAAGAAGATGTAGGATATCTAAATAGACCTATTTTAGAAAAAGAAATTGAACAGACCATAAATGAGCTTCCTAAGGAAAAAGCACCAGGACTAGATGGATTTACAAGTGAATTCTATCAAACATTTAAAGATCAACTAATTCTAATAAATCAGTTATTTGGAATAATAGGCAAAGAAGGGATCCTACCAAACTCCTTTTATGAAACAAATATAATACTAACACCTAAACTAGGAAGAGTGAAAACAGAGAAAGAAAATTATAGACCACTTTCATTAATGAATATGGATGCAAAAATCCTAAATAAAATACTAGCTAAGAGATTACAACAGTATATTACAAAGATTAAATGTTATAATCAGGTGGGATTTATATCAGGAATGTAGGGATTGTTTAATACAAGGAAAACAATTTTATCAGTAGATGCAGAAAAAGCTTTTGATAAAGTACAGAGCCTATTTCTGTTAAAAAAAAAAAACACTTGAAAGTATTGGTATAAATGGATTTTTCCTTTAATTTGTTTAAAAAAAAAAATTTACCTGAAACCATCAGCAGGGATTATTCATAATGGAGATAAGTTAGAAGCCTTCCCAGTAAGATCAGGTATAAAACAAGGATGCCTACTGTCACCATTATTATTCAATATTGTATTGGAAATCAGCAACAAGAGAAGAAAAAGACATAGAAGGAGTCAGAATAGGGAATGAAGTAATAAGACATCTCTTTTTGCAGACAATATGAAGATATACTTGGAAAATCCCAAAGACTCAACTAAAAAGTTTGATAGCATTTTACCCACAGTAGAACTTCTTTCAAAATTGGAGTCAATCCTCTCAAACCCTGCTGCTGCTTTATCAACTAAGTTTATGTAATATTCTTCTTCAATATTGTTGTGTCTGAGGGAATAGAGTGGCCTGCCAAGAGGGAGAGAAACAGGGGAACAGCTGGTTAAGGGGGAATGGCTGGTTAGTGGAGCAGTCAGAAAACCTACAACATTTATTAAGTTCCTCACCTTATATGGGTTTGTGGTGCCCCAAAAAAATTAGAATTGTAACATCAAAGATCATTTATCACATATCACTTAAAAGATATAATAATGAAAAATTTGTAATGTGAGAATTATCAAAATGTTACGGAGACATGATGTGAGTACATGAAATGGTGCTGATAGACTTGCAAGGTTGCCACATACCTTCAGTTTGTTTTAAAACACACAAGTACCTGTGAAGTGCAATAAAATGAAATATGTCTGCACACTATACGCTGCTTATTTCACCCCATGCCCCTAGGTTCTGGAGGGTTAGGAGTATTTCTGGAAAAACCTGGAAATTGTGCTTTAGGAAATAATTCATATAATTTTATTTTAAATTTGATCTTATATATATTTTTTTGATTATTTGTCTTATTTTTGCTTTTTCTCTTTGTTCCTGGGTAATGAATTGTTCTTTCATTGTTTTACAGAGTATTATAATTTCAAGTATTTCTTCTGAGCTTGAAGAAGAAATTCACGCTTGGATGGTGGATTAACAAGAACATTGAAATTCAGGAGAAAAAAATTAAAGTATTAGATTTTCACCCTAGTCTGGCAGCTTTGCTGCTCACTTAAACACAGATGAATGAAGACCCCATTTGGAAAAACAGCAGGTCAGCGATCCAGAGCTGATGCAGGTAAGACAATTTGTGTTTATGGTTTCTGAGTTGCATTGAGTGCTACATATTATATACTTTATTTATGGCTAATCAGATTCTCATAGGTCTTCAGTCATGTCTTTCAGGTACTATATAAATTTTTGTTTTAAAAGACACAATGGAATAGTAGGTTTAAAATTACCCGTTGAGCTGTTACTCTTAAAGTTCAGAATAAGTCAGAAGTACAGTGTTTTAGATATGACTCAACCAGTAATCATTGTTACCACAATGCTGGTGATAAAGTTTGGGGTGGTAGTCCAAGTAGTCCATGGACTATAGAATTGTGTCTTATATTTGTTTTACAGTCCTCTTATAACTTTGCATACTGCTATTCATGTAGTAAGTACTTAATATGTACTTGAATGAAACAACCAAAGGTAGAGGGCCACTGTTGCTTTTGGATAACGAGAGAGAGAATGTAGAAATGGAAAGGAAGGTGTACAGTAGTTTAGTGTGAATGAAAATAATTCAAGTTCTGTGACTCCAGAAGTTTAGGAAGAAAATAAAGTGGGAGTAATTAGCCCAAGATGATTGTTGTGAGGGAATATGTGTTTGATTATTTTCATGTGGTAAATTCCTGGTGTTGGTGGGAAATAACTATACCCTGCTCCTCTGGGGAAAGGATACAAAACCACACACACACACACACACACACACACACACACACACACACACACACACATGTGCATGCCAGAAATCCCTGGTCTGTCTTTCTTTCCCATGTGCATACAATAGCCATTTCCTCTGGGCTCTCTTCAGAGGATCCCTGATGTGCATTCTCTCATAGTTGAGGTTTGTCTTGCCACCTTTCAGTATCTGGCTATGTCTGTGTAAAATCATAGGACTTGAGTATAGCTGCTTCAGTTGCATTGTCATTTCCAAAAAGCCATTCAAAACCTAACAGTTTATACAAATGTGATTCCTTCAAAGCTGAGAGGGGCCTTTCCAAGGAGACACTCCCCATCCTCCCTGTAAAGGAGCTGGGTGATGGTGACCAAGTGCAATACAAAGGTATCAGGGCTCAGCAAGGGCTGAGCACAGCTAGTCCTCTTCTGAGTTTTTCATTTTCTAATGAAGGGGGAACATTTCTTTCTCCATATGACTTCTGTCAGTGTCTCTAGACTGCTTTAAAGGTAAACTAAGTTCTGAAGTGACTTACCCCTCAGATAGACCTTGGAGGTTTAAATTCCCAACCTAGAGTACCCAGCAAAACTAAAACAGTCTACCACAATTATCTTCTGTCTATCCAAGGACAGTTTTTTAAGGATGTAGGACGCATTTCCATTTTCTTCTTGTTGAATAATCACAGGCAATTTACTCTATAATTTTCCAGGATTAGGAAGTGTTTCACAGCAATAATTGCTGATCACTAGCATTTATATAGTGCTTTAAGGTGTACAAAGCTTTTTATAAATATTTCATTTTATTCTTGTGATGAGGCAGTCGTTGTTTAGTCATTTTTCAGTCATGTCCAACTCTTCATGACCCTATTTGGGGTTTTCTTGGCAAAAATACTGCAGTGATTTGCCATTTCCTTCTCCAGCTCATTTTACAGATGAGGAAACTGAGGCAAAGAGGGTTAAGTGATTTGCCCAGGGTCATACAGCTGGTAAGTGTCTGAGGCCAGATTTGAACTCAGGAAGATGAGTCTTACTGCCATCATGTCCAGTACTCTGATGCTGTGCCACCTAGCTGCCCAGATGAGGAAGTAGGTGCTGTTGTTATTCTCATTTTATAGATGAAGTGACTGAGGCTTAGAGAGATCAAGTTATTATGTTTGAAAATTAAGGTAAACTGAAGCAATAAAGTTCTGAGCATATTTACTTTATTGGTGAGACTAGCAGTCAACAACAAAATGGGTCTTGGATTCCTCAGCAAGCCATGAGGTGGAGCTTCACATGATCCTCATGTAGTTTTGGGAAGTATAGGAAAACAAAGAACAGGAACCATCACAGATGGCAGATAGTATGATTGGTGACAAAGTCTAAAGTATCATAGGCAACAAAACAATATAATTGGAGCCAGCAACAACCCCTCCTTTCATCCTGCTGTCAGGAAAGGTTGATTGATAGAGTTTGATATCTGCTGGTTAGTTGCACAGAGGTAACAGACTTTTTGGTGCCCACCTGCATTCTGAATGTAGGGCTTTTTAGTAGGATAAAAAAAAAATCTCACTTAATTGCGCAGTGTATGCAAGGTTGTATAGAGAGAACATATTTCTTTGAGTTAAGTGACTTATAGAACAATTGAATTTTTCTTTTTCTTTTTTTTGGCTGGGCAATGGGGTTAAGTGACTTGCCCAGGGTTACACAGCTAGTAAGTGTTATGTGTCTGAGGCCGGATTTGAACTCAGGTCTTCCTGAATCCAGGGTTGGTGCTCTACCCGCTGCGCCACCTAGGTGCCCCCGAACAATGGAATTTTAAACAAACTCAGAGGGAAAACTGAACTTCTGAGCTTAACTCAGAGGCAAAGAAACATGTCTCAGGCAGTTACTTAATAGAATCAATTACAGAATGGAATCCAATACAATACAGAATTTGATCTTCTCAGTGATTTACAAATTGAGGGTCACATAGCTAATAAGTAATGTAGAATTTGAATTGCAGTCTTCATGACTTCAGGTCTAGCCCTATTCACTACATCCTCGGTAAGTAAATTCTATTTCTAGAGATGTCACCAAAAGGAACACAGGAACATTGAAAGCAATCTCAAGGGCTCACCTTCCCTTGTCCTGCTCTTTTCTCACTTCAAGGAGCTCACTGTGTTTGGATCTTGTTGACAATGCCAGTTGGGTTGGGCTGGCCCAGACTGAGGTCAGACGCCTGGTAGTTCAGGTTTGATATTGGAACAAAATGAGACATGAGTGGTGATTCCACTGTTATCGAAAAGAGATTTACTTACCCTTAACTGGAGAAGGATAATCAGTGTGGATAGGCATTAAGAACAGCTCCAATTAATTCAGCCACATTAAATTCCCATCTTGATCTACTAGTCAAGTATCTGAGGATCCTTCTAGTTTCTTGTGACTGTTTTGTACTCAGGTTATGGGAAGTGATGATGTCAGCAGTCTGAGTCCTCAGTCCCCTGAGCCAATCAAGTCTCCAGGAATGACTCAGTATTTTTAAGGAAAAACCAGATTAACCTGATTGGAGGGAGTGGTTAGGATATTTCTCCAAATACAAGGGTGCATAAAGAACTCAAGGGTGCATAAACACATAAACAATAAAAATAACATGCAGAAAATTTTATCAGGGCAACATTTCCCCCTTCTCTTCTTTACTCACTCTTATCCTTTGCCTCTGGTCAAATTTTTTTTCCCATTCTCCTTGCCGCCCCCTTCCCCCCAGTCTGTCATATGAGGGCTTCCAAGTCTGTAATTGTAAATGAAGTGGTTGAACTGGATGATTCCTAAGGAACCTCAGAAATTTTAAGTATAATATTCCTTGAAGCTC
This sequence comes from Vombatus ursinus, assembly GCF_900497805.2. Classification (NCBI taxonomy): domain Eukaryota; kingdom Metazoa; phylum Chordata; class Mammalia; order Diprotodontia; family Vombatidae; genus Vombatus; species Vombatus ursinus. The sequence continues at coordinate 34,946,816 of NW_020954585.1, forward strand.
ATTAAGTTGATTTACCACATCAAATCTTATGGGGAAGTCTGTGAAGTGAACTTTTAAATCATGATGATAATCTTAGCACTTCTCTTGCCAAAGTATATCACATTTTTTCCTCTTTCAGCAAAGTCACAATGTTAAGTACATCAGTAGATTTGACATTTGTGACTAACCTTTTGAGTGTAAACTGTTACAGAAAAGTAAAATGTGTGTTATATACTTCAATAATTGTCACAGTTAAAGCATATAGCACACTTCACACTTCACTTTTTTTGTTTTGTTTTGTTTTGATAAGATTGGGCTTTAGAATAGATTGGTCGAACTCAAGGCTCTCATGAACATAGGCAAAACTCTAAACCTTCACGTGAAAGTTTAGATTAAAATGTAATTGGGAAATGTTTAATAAAATAAATAAAAATATAATACAACATAGATAATGTTAATTTGTGGTTTTCTAAAACAGTATACTCCTACAGGGATCCATTTCTCTTTTTCTATTGACCACCACTGTTCTAGACTACATATTCTTTCCATATACTGATATGAGTCTTTTTGGTAAAAATGGAGACAGCCTCAGAAGATGCTGTTTTACTTTGGGAGACAAAGATTTGGCTACTGGCTGCTTGTTATAATAGTGAGTGTTGGATCTGGATCAGAGGACCCAGGTTTGAATCTTAACTTTTCCATTTAATACTAGCTCTGTGTATGACCTTGGACAAGTAACTTCCTCTCTCTTACCCTTTATTTCTTCATGCAATGTAAGCTCCTTTTTAGTAATGACAGACAGTTCTCAGTGTATCACTTTGGGTTCTCCTGTCTTAGATTTATAGACACAGAATTTCAGAGTTTGAAAGGAACTCAGTGGCCACCAGTCCAACCTATATCTGTAGAGAGTCTCTCTTTTGTAGCATGTGGTCATCCTTACTTTGCCTGAGGGACTTTGTTGGCCCAGACCTGAGATTTTACTGTTACAGGGAATACCAGATGACCTGCTGTACAGATAATAATAGCTTTATGACTTGCTTAGGGCCACTCCATCAATTACTGTCAGAAATGGAATTTTAACTTACTTTTTCAGATTCTGGTATATGTTATCTCTCTTATGTCATGTGGTCTCTCAAAGTTTTTTTTTCTTATGTCAACTTAAATTTGCCTCTTTGCAGCCTCCATCAGTTAATCCTAGTTCTACCTTCTAGGTCTAAGCAAGAAAAAAGTCTAATCTCTTTTCTGAGAATTAGAGATAGTTACTAGGTATTACTTAATAATTTCTTCTCAGTACCAAGCATGCCAGGTTCCTTCAACCCATACTTGTATTGCATGAACCAGTGGCTCTTCACCATCTTGATTACCCTCTTCTAGATACTATTTAACTTATCAGTTCTTCTTCTGGATTTTTTGGAGAAAGAACAAAAAGAGGGACAGGAGCTGAAAAGAGACAAATGTTTGTAGAAATGATTTGAAAGATTTTAGAAGAAAACTAGAGGTTGAATTTTGGAGAGAAAATTTGGGAAGAATTGATGATAAGCTGAAGGAAGTGAAGGCAATTTTAAAAAAAATTTATTTAACTTTGGTTTTCAACGTTTACTTCCATAAGATTTTAAGTCCCAAATTTTCTCCCCACCCCTCCCCTCCTTCCACCCCAAGATGGCATGCAATTTGATATAGCATGTACATATACATTGATATTAAACCTGTTTTCACATTAGTTATATTGTAAAGAAGAATTAGAACCAATGGGAGGAAGCACAAGAAAAAAGATTTAAAAAAAAAGAGCAAATAATATGCTTTAATCTGCATTCAGACTCCATGGTTCTTTTTTTTAGATGTAGATAGCATTTTCCATCATGAGTCTTTTGGAGTTGTCTTAGATCCTTGCATTGCTAAGAAGAGATACGTCTATCAAAGTCATCATATGGTGTGGCTGTTACTGTGTACAATGTTCTCCTGGTTCAGCTCACTTCATTTAGCATCAGTTCATATAAGTCTTTCCCGGTTTTTCTGAAGTCTGCCTGCTCATCATTTCTTACAGCACAATAGTATTCCATTACATTCATACACCACAACTTGTTTAGCCATCCTGAAGGGAATCTTCTGAAGAAGGGTTAAGAGCCAAAGCTGAAAGAGAGGAGCAGAGAAGTAGGAGAAGGCAGAGAGCTGAGGGGGAGAAAGAAGCAAGAAAGCCTGGGCCAGAGCTAGAAACTGTAAGTAATAGGAGCAGGAGGATTCGGGGTGCCATGGTCGGAGACACTGAGGGGAAGAATAACAAGAAAGCTGTCTCAGTATTGGAGGAGGGGCCACCATTCAGGTCAGAGCAGAAGCTCTGGGAGGAGGAGCTAGGAGGCAGGGCGCTGAGGTGGGAGAGATAAAAACACGGGGATGAAAGTCATCTCATTTCCTTTAGGAGCTTGCTTGCTGTTGTGGAAGATATCAAAAGAAACTTGACACAGCAGTTCTCCAGGGGAACTAATAAGAAGAAAAGCAAGAACTAAAGAGCTTACTTTAGTAAGTGCTGACATTAGGGAGAAGTTTGTGTTAATTTGCAATAATGGTCTTCTAATACTTGTGAGAAATAGGGTTTTTCCCCCCATTGAAGGAACTTTTGTTTTTTTAAGACTACAATTTAGATTCTATAGCTTATTACCTATTAACATGATGGTAGAGGATTTGAGGGGGCAGGCTGGGCATGGGTATAATTTGCATGCACATACACACGTATAAAAGGTTTGCATAGCTTTTATATGTGATTTCATTTGAGCCTCATAAAAACTCTTTGAGGAAGGTACTACAGGTAGTATTATTTCCATTTTACATATATGGAAACTGAAATTCAGAGAGGTTCCTTATGGTTACACAACTATTAAGTGTCTGAAGTGGGGTTGGAACCCAGGTCTTAAAAACTCCCAAATCCATCAATCTCTCCACTGAGTACAATGTTCTTTCAGGGTATAGTTGAGGTAGGTATCATAATTTGTAGTAGTTGAGATGACTTTATTCAGAAGTATTCAGAAGCCCTAGAAATAGAGGAGGAATTGAATTGTGGGGATTACCTAGAGATTAGGTTTGTAGGTTGTAAATATCAAAAAGTCAAGCAAAGTTTCAAGGGATTCTTGGGAATAATTAAGTTAGGGAAATGCTATTGTTGTATATTTGTATTTTTTTTAAGTTATTTCATAAATCTGGCTATTGGCTCAAGGAGATTAGTTTTAGTAAAATATCTAGAGTGGGTCTTAATTAGCCATTTGATTTTTGCTGTAGTACGTGGTGCTCCTATTATAAGCACAAATGCCAGAAACTTTCAGATAGGAATATTTGTTGGCCTTAGGGAGTAATTTAGGAGAGAGTACTTGTCTATTAAGACTTTGTGGTTGTCCACCTCATGCAAGGGAATATCTTAAACAGCTCTAAATACATGTTTTTTATTGTCTATATTGAGAAACATTTTTCTTTGTATGTCTGGAAAGTGGACTTTTTTTCCTCCTTTGTACCTTTCTCAAGTTGAAATGCAGTTACAACTCTTAAAATATTTATGATGAATCCTATGCATTTATGTTCTTTATCAGATGGTAGTATCAAAGGAAAATAACTCTTTAAGGCGTTTAGGCAAACCATTAAAAGAGGACTGAGACATTTAGAGCTACTGGCAAAATCATTTAGTATGTCACACTAGTAGGCCTAAGTTGTCTATTTTCTTTGTAATCTGCCTGGAATCTTAGAAACCATCACTGGACTTTTCTGTAATTTAGTTTCTTCATCTGTTAAGTGAATTATTATTTAATTTTCCTTGGAGCAAGAAAAGAGGTATAATATAAAAGTTACTTTGTTGATAAATGCTTTATAAATGTTTCCTCATAGTCAAATGAGTAAACATTTTATGCAATTGGTGACTATTTGTTAAATCTTTTTTAATGAAATGTTCTAATTTCTGGATGTTAAAATGTGTATTAACATAAGTGTGAGAAATGATTATTAATAACTTATGATTTGGGAAATTGAGTTCTCCTTTCTCTATCATTTCAAGACCTCAGTCTCTGAAGGTTGAATTAACCTTCTCCTCTATCCAGTCCCACCCAGCTTTACTTGAAAGGGCTAGTCTAAGGTTAATTCATTTCAGTAAAGCTTGGGTGGAGACAGACTCTTTTGTCTAAATTGCCCAAGGCTGGGGGTGGTCTAGTTATAGAGATAGTCTGTACTAAGGTGACTTGATGTCACTCTCTGCCCCACACCTCTCATTAATTGTTAGCCAGAGTTGATTGCCATACTGTTGAACACTCTTCCAAAAGAATATATAAGCCTTAAGCCACAGCCAGGATTGTCTTTGGTCTAAAAGAGATGGCTATATGGCCATCTTTTTATAATACTGGCATTATTAATAATGGGTAACTTAGTCTACCCAGAAATTATGTCTCTCAAACCTTTTAAAATGCCACACTTCCAAAATAATTTCTTTTTTTTTTTAATCTGTTTTTGCTTTATATTTTGGAGCACCATTTAGGGGTATTAATAAGTGTTGACTTGTCTCAGGAATGTTAACTTTATTTTAGATTTTAAAGAGTCAACAAATTAACAGCCCTCTTTCATACCAAATTCTATCACAAAAGGTTGTTTTAGCAGTTGGGAGGTCATTAGACCTGGAACCTGGGTTTGAAGATTGCCTATGTGACCCTGGTTAAAAGGCTTAAATACTTAGTTTACCCATCAGTAAAACAGCAGTATCAATATTAACATCTTCCAAGCCATCCTTTCTCTATGAAACCTTTCCTAATTCAACTGAGTTCCTAGTGCTTCTTCTACCCCATATATAATATTTATTTTGTGTGTATATGTGTGTGCGCATGCATATATTTATATACATATACATATATAATGTCTTCCTCAACAGAATGTGAGTTCTTATGAGGGCATGGATTTTTTTTGTTTTTTGGTTATTGTATAGGGTTTTTACACAGTGCCTGGCACATAGTAGGTACTTTAATGCTTGTTGATAGTATGAAAAATGATTTTTCTTAGTAATCATTATCTTGGAAACTAAGAGCTTCCCTGTGCCCCTTTAAGATGTAATCTAAATGGGTCTATTCCTGCTCCTTATGTTGCCTAGACAGGTCTGGAAAAATGTTGATTCCATCCTATTGTCAAGACAGGTGATACGGAAATTGCTGTCTCTATGACCTGGATTGAGTGACTGGGGTCTCCTACTGCAAGACCCTCATTTTAATATGGGCCACCTCCCAGAGTTGATTGGCATCCCTTGGGAATACCTACTCTTCAAAGGGCATATAAGGCTGTACCCCCAAAATCCCAATTTGAGCCAGTTCTGAACTGACTCCCTGGTGGGGGGGGACTAGTTTTGGACTGAACTCCCATGTAATGCTTGTCATAATGATGGCATTGGGATCTGGGCCCCAGAAAGGAAAAACCCTGGACTTTCCCACATGGCCAAATCTCTGGTGTTCCCCTGAGGCTATAATCCCATCAATTGGCCTTTCATTGTGGCTACACCCAATCTCCCCTCCATTTTCTTACCTCCCTATGGCCACTGCACCACCCCCCCCCATTTCCCACCCTTAATCCTAGCTAGACTCCATTCTCCCTTGGCCATGAGGTCCAGGTCCCAGGAGTTCTGTTCACCCCAGTTTACTAGCCACTCCCATCCAGATCTCCGTACGCCCTTCCTCTTGTCACCCCAAACTACTTGGCCACTCCTAGATCCCCCTCCCACAATCTTTCTGTATATAAGGTCCATGTTGTCTCTATTAAGATGCTCTGATTCTTAGAATCTAGCCAATAGCCAATAGATGCTCAAGATTCCTTAAGAGTCTAGCTAATATGGCGAATCTTCAATAAACCTTGTTTTTGGCTGCAAGAAGGCTTGGGTTGAATTCTTTCAGGCAGGATCTGGCTGTCATTTTGGGGTTCCAGGACCCCTAGCCTCTAGACCACATCAGTGCCACCTCGAGAGAAAATTAAACTGAACACACACACCCCAATTTTGTTTGTCTCTTTCTTAGAGCTGACTTTGGTTCAAAATTGGGTTTTTTTGGGGGGGTTTATGGAAGATATGAGGAAAGCCCTTTTCAGACTTTCATATTACACCTTTGTCTGTAAATTATTCTACAAATATTTTGTATTTACTTATATATGCACATGTTGTTCCCTCCATGCCTTTCCCTGTAGCTCTGCCTAACCCCATATAAGCTACTTCTGGACAGGAATTGAAAAACTAGTCAGTCATTCCTTAATTAGCTCCTCCTTAGTAATCCTGTCTCCTTTCCAGTGATTTTAAACATCTATTATCATTCAGACCCTGATATGTTGTCTCCCACTCCCTTATTCCTTATTTTCATTCCTTGAACCCAGCCCCCAACCCCAGTACACCATTCTAAAGCTACTTACTCTTTCCCTTCTCTGTCTGGAACACTAGCTTCATAGGTAACACACTTTCATCTTAAATCTTTTCCATACCCATTCCTTCGATATTCTGTTTCTCACTGATGACATAATCTTGCTGAATTTCCTGTTCATCTCTGACTGTACTTTCATTCCTCCTGATTAAAAGTGGTGATGGGGGGGCAAAATGAGAATTTTTCTTGCTCCCCTTTGCTATTTCCAGGTCCTTTACCACCGTCATTCAGTAATCTTTTCTCTGGGGTTCATGCAATTCCACATCTACCATTCAATCAAAATTCTGGTAACTCTTGTCTACCGTCTTCCAGAGCGCTCCTTTTTTTCTATGAGTCCAATGCCTTGTTGATAATCTTTCTCTTTGCTTCAATTCCTGTCTTCATATCATACATATGTTTTTTGGTCATTGTATCCCTGGGGTTTTTACACAGTGCCTGGCACATAGTAGATACTTTAATGCTTGTTGATAGTATGAAAAATGATTTTTCTTAGTAATCATTATCTTGGAAACTAGGAGCTTCCCTATGCCCCTTTAAGATGTAATCTAAATGGGTCTATGTATGTACATAATGATACTCCCTCAAATACCCAACCCTCAGTTCCTCAACTTACTCATTTTCCATGACCTCTGCCCCATGTTAGCCACACACAGAGATGGACATATTGCCCTTGAATTTGCCATCACCCACGAATGTACCACTTCCATATTTGTGAACCTCTGAAATTCTGTTATCTGATCATAATATATTGACTTTCAACCTCTTTTTGTGCCTTCTAATACCAAAAGCTCACACCATGATCTCCAGTCCCTTGACCCTTCATTTCTCTTCCCAGGCATCACTTCTACACAAACGACATTCTCCTTCCCCCCATTTTGACCTCTTAGTGAACCATTTCAATTCTGTCTTCCTGAGTCCTTTGCCCCCTTATATATTGCCGATTGTACCCTGTCAAGACTCAGCTTGGCTCACGGAGTCCCATCATCTGCCTTTGCTCCTACATACTTTCTGCTGAACAAAGGTAAAGTAAACCATGCAACTGTTCTGACTGGGTCCACTACAGATTTATGTTATAAATTCTCAACTGGACCCTCAGTGCTGCTATGCAATTTTTCTGCTTTTCCCTAATTAACTCATCCCACTCACTGCAGTGGCTCTGATGCAGTTTAGGGGTTCAGGGGTGCTGGGACCCCAATATCACAACACACAGGTCCTGCCTGAAAGAATTCGACTCAAGCCTTCTTTCAGCCAAAGACAAGGTTTATTAGAACATTTGTCTTATTGGGCAAACTCTTAAGGAGTCTGAACATTAGTAAGCTATTGGCTAGATTATAAGAATCTGACCAGTGGCTAGATTTTAAGAATCTAAGCAGTGGCTAGATTATAAGAATCTGAGCATCTTAATGGTGACCAGATGGACCTTATATGCAGAAAGACTGTAGGAGGGATCTGGGAGTGGCCAAGTAGTCTATGAGGTAATAGAATTCCAGGGAACTGGAGAGGGAGGCAAGACCATGGAGGGGAGATTGGGTGTAGCCACAATGAAAGGCCAGTTGATGGGATTATAGCCCCCATATGGGAAAGTCCAGGGTTTTTCCTTTCTAGGGTCCAGATCCCAACCCCATGAGCTCTTCCGAATTTTTTTATACCTCCTCAAACTTTCCATGGCCCTTCTCTTCCTCCCCACATGCCCAGTTGGAAAGCTTGCCTCATATTTTACTGAAAAAGCCAAAAACTGAGAACATTCACTGAGAACTTCTTCCTTCTCATATCATACCACTTTTAATGCCTTCTGCATTATCTCCTCCTTCACCTCTTAAGAGGTAGCCCTTCTTTTTGTCAAGGCAAACCTCTGTATAATGTGCAAATGATCCTGTTCTATCATGTCTTCTCCAGATTTCTCTCCTATCATCCCCAGTCTCACTGATCTTCAGTCTCTCTCGGTCTACTGGCTGCTTCCCTACCGCCTCTAAACATGATCGGATCTCCCCTCAGAAAATCTCACTGTATCTGATGGGGATGGGATCTGGGCCCCAGAAAGGAAAAACCCTGGACTTTCCCCCCATGGCCAAATCTGGCATTCCCCTGAGGCAATAATCCCATCAACTGATCTTTCATTGTTGGACCTCCCTATGGCCTCAGGCCACTTCCCCATTCTCCCTTGGCCAAGTGGTCCAGGTCCCTGGAATTTTATTCCTTCATGGACTACTTGGCCACTCCTAGATCCCTCCCATAGTCTTTCTGTATATAAGGTCCATCTTGTCTCCATTAAGATGCTTAGATTCTTAAAATCTAGTCACTGCTGAGATTCTTATAATCTAGCCATGGCTTAGATTCTTCAAATCTCTCCATGGCTTAGATTCTTATAATCTATCCAATAACTTACTAATGTTCAGACTCCTTAAGAGTCTGCCCAATATGACGAATGTTCTAATAAGCCTTGTCTGTGGCTGAAAGAAGGCGTGGGTCGAATTCTTTCAGGCAGGACCTGCATGTTGTGATTTTGGGGTCCCAGGATCTCTGAACCCCTAAACCGCATCATATCCATCCATCCCCAATAACTTTTGCCCCATACCTCTAATGCCTTTAGTGGCTAAAGTTCTTGAGAAGGCTGTCTACAGTTGATTTCTCCACTTTCTCTCCTCTCACTTTCTTATTTCCGATTTCTGGCATCATTCAACCAAAATTGCTCTCTTCCAAGTTACTAATGATCTCTTAATTGCCATAGCTAATGGCTTTTTCTCAATCCTCATCTTTCTTTATCCTTTGACATCTCTTCAGCTTTTGACACTGTTAATTACCTTCTCCTTGATATTATCTCTGTTTTCATGATATTGCTTTCTCCTGGTTCTTCTCTTGCAATTTGACTTCTCTTTCTCAGTTTCCTTTGCTGGATCTTCATCGAGGTTAACCTACTAATCATGGGTGTCTCAGAGCTTTGTTGTAGGCCTTCTTCTCTTCTCCCTCTAAAGTGTTTCACTTGTTGATCTCAGCTCCCAAGGATTCAATTATTATCTCCATGCTGATGATTCTCAGATATCCTTATTCAAATCTACTCTGCTGACCTCTAGTCATTCCATATCCAACTATTGGACATCTTGAATTGGATGTCCTGTACACATATTAAACTTATATTAAACTCAACATGTCCAAAACTTTAATCTCTCCCCCTAACTAAATCCTGTCCTCTTTCTTAACTTCCCTATTAATAGCCGTTGAGGCTACAATTGTTCTCCCAGTTCTCCGGGTGTCATTCTTGACTTCTCACTCTCTCTAGCCTCCCATATCTAATCTGTGGTCCAATTACCTTCATAACATATCTCATATATGTCCTATTGCCACCACCCTGGTGTAGGCCTTTATCACCTCATTCCTGGATTATTACAGTAGCCTCTGGTGGGTCTGTCTATCCTCATTCCTGTTTATCCTCTAGCTGCCAGTGATTTTCCTAAAATGTCAGTCTGACCGTGATACCTCTCTACTCAGCAAACTCCAGTGGCCCTCAGGATCAAGTATAAAATCCTGCTTGACTTTAAAATCTCTTCACAACCTGTCTCCAAACCCCTTTCCCCCCCATCCCCACACCTTTCTAGTCTTCTCATATCTTACATCCCTCCCTTCTGCTTTCTACTCAGTGATCCAGTGATACTGGCCTTCTTGTTGTTCTAGGAACAAGTCACTCCATCTTCAGATTTCAGGCATTTTCACTGGCTTTCTTCCATGCCTGGAATGCTCTCCTCATCTTTTCTTCTTGGCCTTTCTGGATTTCCTTTAATGCTAGTCCCTTTCCTTTGTTGATTATTTCCATTTTATCTTGTATATAGTTTGTACATGATTGCTTGCATATTATCTCCACGTTAAAATGTGAGCTACATGAAAGCAGGGTCTATTTTTTTGCCTTTCTTTGTATCTCCACAGTGTTTAGCACAATATCTGGCACATGAAGAACATTTGCAGTAGAGACTGTCTGACAATGTATACTTCATTTTCTTCTAGTAATCCCCACCTCTCAGGTGTGATATTGGAGGTATATTCCATTATTTTTTTCTTTGGCACCTTCATTGACCTCCCCACTTCAGTTTGGTTTTAATGACCTACTTATTTCACCATCCATCAAATCATGCATCTTATTTTAAGTCCTCTGAATTTTTAAAGTCTTTATTTCTTAGCACAATAATATTTTTTTTCATAAAGTATTTTCAGCTACTTCCTCTATTTATAGTTCATTGCTAACCACAAATAATGCTATTATGAATATCTTGGTAAATATTTAATCTTGGGATATGGGCCCAGTAGTGACTTTATTGGATCAAAGAATAGAGAGTTGAATTCTTACATATTTCCAAATTGAAATTCAGAATTGTCAGAATACGTCACAACTCTGCCAATAGTATTTCATCTTTTCTTCCCACAGCTTCTCTAATGTTGACTGCTACCACCTTTACTACCCACGTGTCCCACCCCCCACAAGTCCCACCTCTTCTCCTTGCCTATTTAAGTAGAATAATATAAAACCTCAGTTTTTGAAATTTGAATTTCTCTCATTGTTAGTCATTTGAATTGTGTTTTGGTGTGGTCATTCTTAGTGTATTAGTCTTTAGAAAACTCTTGTTTATGTCTTTTGATCAGTTTTCTATTGAAGAATGGTTCTCAGAGTTACATATTTGTGTGTCAATCACCTCCCTGTGTATTTGGGGTATCAGACTTTAATTGGTAGTGGTACTTGATGAGATTTTTTTTTTCCCCACATTCTAACATTTTCTTCTAATTTTGCATTCATTGATTTTATTTGCACAAGCTTCTTTTTTGTAGTCATGTTATCTGTTTTATCTTTTATGATCTCATTTGTTTTGTGCTAAGAATTCTCCTTGCCTTCATTAAATTGCTCAGTCTTAAAATCTGGCCTGCTTCTATTGGCAACACAATAAACCTTGTTTGTAACTGAAAGAAGGCTTGAGTTGTTGAATTCTTTCAAGGCAGATGTATGCCCTGTACTCTTGAATTTTGGGGTTTCTAGCACCCCTAGACCTCAACACTTCTGCCAGGAATTTCTTCTAGCAATTTATGGTCTTGATTATATTAAATGCCCGCTGGATTGCTGTTTTTGATTGCGTCTAATTTCTTTCTTATCTAGTTTGTTCTGCTTCTAATGGCTACTATATAGTACAGTTTGAAGTCATATATTACTAAAATACTTCCTTCAGTGGTATTTTCCCCTCAGTAGTTTCTCTGAGATTCAAGAATTTTGTTCTTTGCTAATGAATTTTATTTTATTTTTTGCCTAGTTCTAAAAAATGTCCTGATTAATTTGGTATAACAATAAACCTGCAAATTAGTTTAAATAGTGTGGTTATTTTATATGTCTTAGTGGATTAACTCCCAGATATTTTCTTTATTTTGTAGTGTATTTTGGTATTTTGAATGGAATTTTTCTTTATAGTTTTTATTAGTACTGTAGAAATGCTAATTTTTGTAGATTTATTATTTTGTAATCTTTAAGTTAGCTATTAATGATTTCAGTTAGTTTTTCTGATTCTGCATTTCTATATAATATCAATAAAACCCAGCAGAAATAAATAGAAAGAGAATTCCTCTTAAAAATAAATGCAGAAGGTACACATACATGGAAATTCACCTATCAAGAGTTACACAAGAACTATATAATTACAACTACAAACTACTCTTTATAGAAATACAGTCCTAAATAATTGAAAATATTTTAATTGTTCATGTATAGTATGAGTCAATATAATCAGTGAAAATGCAACCTAAAATTCCTTCTTTAGTGAAAATTAACCTAGTTATTTTTAATTGTATTGATATGAGTCTGACAATGAGTATTGAATGTCTTGCTGATTATTTGTTTCCCTTTTATTTCTGTAAAGAATATTTTGTAATTATGTTTGTATACCAGTCAATGCCAGAGAATTACTTTACAAAATTTAAAAAAATTATGAAATTCATGTGAACATTAAAATGGTATAGAATCTAATGGTAGATAATTTTTAAAAAATAAGAAGGAAGAGCATCTCGCATTATATTCTAAGCACTAATTCGCAAAACAATTTGGTGTTCTTTTGAAAATAGAGATTAATAGGTAGAACAGATTGAGTATACAAAATGCAGAAGAATCAGTTTGGTACTCTAGTATTCAGTAAACATAAACATCTTGATATATACTGGTATAAGAACTCACTGTATGACAAAAACTGCTGGGAAAATTGGAAAACAATATAGAAGAAATTAGATTTAAACCAATACCTTATACCAAGATAAGCTCCATCTTTATAATAATATTTATTCCCCAATAGATAAATGGTCAAAGATATAACCAGGCAGTTTTCTGAGGAAGAAATCCAAACTAACTGTAACTATTAAAATTTTTAAAATCACAAATAATTAAATATAAATTAAAAGTTAAAACAATTCTGAGATATTGCATACCCATAAAATTGAGAAAGATAACAAAAGAAGGAAAATTATAAATGTTGTAGGAATAGAGAAAAAACAGGTACCCTGCACGCTTTTGGTGGATTTATGAATTCTGGAAAGAAATTTGAAATTGTACATAAAATTTATGTTTGTACCAATTATACCACTGCTAGGTCTATACTTAAAAGAGATCAAGGAAATAGGAAAATTTCCCAATGTGCACAAAAATATTATAACAGTTCTTTTTTTTTTTTGGTGGCCAAAATCTAGAAACTATAGAGATTCGTATTATTTGAGAAATGGCTAAGTTGTAGTATATGAATGTGATTGAACACTAGTGTTGTGTAAGAGATAAGGAAATTTAAAAGAGACAATGTGGAAGAAGAGAAAAAGAATTAAGAGCTGACTATGTGCCAGGCACTATGCTAAGTGCTTTACATAAATTATCTCATTTGATATTCACTATAACCCTGTGAGGTGTAGGAGCTATTATTATCCTCATTTTGCTCTTGAGGAAACTGAAGCAGACAGAGAAGTTATGTGACTTATCCACAATCACACAACTAGAAAGTGTCTGAGGATAGATTTGAGCTTAAGTCTTCCTGACTCCAAACCTGTACTCTATCCATTATGCCATATGTGCAAAGACTTAATAAACTCAATGTAAAATGTAGTGGGCAGAGTCAGAAGGACAGTTTATATTATAACATCAATATTGTAAAAACGAACAATTTAAATGTTTATGAATTGATATAAAAATTGTCCAAGGAGTTGTTGATAGGTACTGCTGCCAGTCGCACTGTTAATTCATAGACACATGTAAAAACTAGTTTATGATATGCTCATAGACTCATGTTATAGTTTCCACAAGATTCTAAAGGTCTTAGTTACCTGAAATGGGTGCTATGATGTAATTGTGCAGAAGGGGAAGGTAAAGATTTACACAGCAAAGAACAGATCACAGAAGGGGGTGATCTACATCAGGTAAAATGATGATCTGGTTAGCAAACTCTAGGCATATCTCTGGAATTTTCACTCTAACCGTTAAAACTGAGCTCCAGCTAGTTTTTTGACATGCTCATTTTAAGTAAATAGAGGTGATAGAGCTGAACCAAAAGCTCTTTTATCACTAACCAGTTAAACACCTGTACTCAAATTTGATGTTTCAGCTAAATTCTGAAATTCTCTTATCACAAAACTGATGAAGGATGAAATGAGCAGAAAGGAAAATAATTTATACAATAACAACACTGTAAAGACAAACAACTTTGAAAACTGTATATCCTATTATCAATACAGTGACCATCTATGATTCTAGAGGACCAATGCTGAAATGTAAAATCCATTTCCTGATAAAGACCACAGATTTAGTGTGGAGAGCTGTCACACCCACCCACAATACACACCCCAACACACACCCAGTGAGGGAATTTGTTTTGCTTGACTTTGCATGTTTGTTACAAAGAATTTCTTCTTCCTTCTCTCTCTTTCTCCAAAGGGGAAAGAAAATAGGTTTTTGTTTATTTAAAAAAAAATTTTTTTTATAGCAGTGGCGGAGTGCTACAGCTGTAGAATAGAGTATACATTTCCAGAAGATGTTACTATGTTGTTCATTTTACTTACTTGTTTTACTTTGTTATGGGAGTTTTACTTTCTGTTACATATTTGTAATGTAGACACAGAACAAACAGATCAGCAAAACCCATAGTAATGTTTTCTGTGATCCTGTCCACTAGTAGAGATTGTTCTGTCTATGTAATGCTCTTTATTTGGTCTCTTATTGCTGTAACCGGAATTTCTAGGGATATATCAAATAAAATTAGGATAGTATGCTCTACATCCTGTTTATAGTGGCAAAGCCCTTAATATTTTTCTATTGCTTAAAATTCTATATCTTGATTTTTTTTTCTTGCTTTTTTTTGGTGAGGCGATTGGGGTTAAGTGACTTGCTCAGAGTCACACAGCTAGTAAATGTTAGTGTTTGAGGCTGGATTTGAACTCAGGTCCTCCTGACTCCAAGGCCAGAGCTCTATTCACTGTGCCACCTAGCTGCCCCCTTGATTTTAAATATATGCTTTTGATCAGTGTTGTAAAACACATTTCCATGCCAATTTTTTTTTCTTTAGGATTTTCAGAGTCAATGAATGCTATGTTTTGTCAAAGGCTTTCCCAAGAGATATTTACATTTAAAAGAGTAACTTACTATTAACAGTTTTTCAGTTTACATAATGTCACAAAGTATTTTACTCACAAAAACAACTGAAAAGGTGTGTGAGAAATGAAAGAGTTAAGTTTCCACTTAAGTAGATAAGAAATCAGCACAGATAGGCTAACTTTTCTGTGGGGGGGAGGGAGAGAGGAGTGATAACACAATTCTAGGCACATAATGTATGTTAAGGGTGGGGCATATAAGGAAAATTGTAACCCAGAAGGATTAGGACCAATCCTAATCCAGAAGGGAGGAGTTAGGCAGTTACTAACTATAAAGCTTGCTCTGGCTTCTTTTATGAGCCCATTTCTCCCCTTCTAAGGACATGTGCTGGCTTCTCCGGAGAATCCAAAGGATGCAGTTCAAGCTCTTTAACAAAAAGTCTTTGAAACACCAGTCTTCCAAACTGAGTCTGGGATCATCTTTATAACAGGTGGAAGGGACCTTAGATTCTATCTAGTCTAATCCGAATCTGAGCAAGAATCTCCTCTTCACCACTTGCTAGTGACCCAACTAGTAGTCAAGCAGTCTTTGCTTAAAGATTTTCAATGAGGGAGAACCTACTTTTTGACTGAGTTACTATTCTTGCAGTCTGCAATGCATCCTATAACACTTTAGAGTAGTTCTAGTTGTAGTGTAATGGATAGAGTGCTGGGCCTGGAGTCTTGAACACTCATCTTCCTGAGGTCAAATCCAGCCTCAGATTACTAGGTGTGTGGCCCTGAGCAAGTCACTTCACCCTGTTTGCCTCAATTTCTTCATCTGTAAAATTAGCTGGAGAAGGAAATGGCAAACTACTCCAATATCTCTGCCAAGAAAACCTCAGATGGGGTCACAGAGTTGGACATGACTCAACAGCAACAAACCCCCAAAATCTAGCATTGATTTGTATTCTACTTTATTTTGTACATTATTATTATTAACTAGGGTAGGCATTTAAAGGCTGGAATAATTCACCCACACTTAGTAGATATTGATGATCTTCCTAAGCAAAATAGGCACTGACTATGAGTCTGGCCACATATTCAGATATTGTCTGTTATTTATCACTAGCCTGTTCTTGTTGGGAGGGGCTGGAACTGTTCACCATAGCTCATCACACTCATGCTGTGGAGTGATCCTGTGTTTGTCAAAGAAATAACTCATACTAATGGATATTGGAGTAATTTAAAGGTTTAAAAAGCAAAACACTATCTGAATCATGCTGAAGATTCAGAGGTGAGATTATAGCAGTATTTGATATTATGACAGCAGTGAGATTTTACAAAGACTAGACCAGATTGGTAAGCGTATACTGTACATACAGTTGATTCTTAATGTTAGTTGATGAAATGACTTGATGACTTTTTGTGTGTGGGGCGGGCAGTTGGGGTTAAGTGACTTGCTTAGGGTCACACAACTAGTGTCAAGTGTCTGAGGCAGGATTTGAACTCAGGTCCTCTACACAGGGCCAGTGCTGTATCTACTGTGCCACCTAGCTGCCCCTTGATGACTTTTTTTAAAAACAAAAAGGCAGTTTGGAATATTATGAATACAATGATGATATCAGCTATTATAAGTGTAAGGAATAAAGTGAAATATAGAAATCAGGAAATTATCTAGCTAAAATCCAATGTTTAACCCACCTGTAATATTTGT
The DNA here is from genome assembly GCF_900497805.2 of Vombatus ursinus. Classification (NCBI taxonomy): domain Eukaryota; kingdom Metazoa; phylum Chordata; class Mammalia; order Diprotodontia; family Vombatidae; genus Vombatus; species Vombatus ursinus. Next base: position 34,963,487 of record NW_020954585.1, read on the forward strand.
GGATGTGCCTTTTTTATTTTAGATAAAACCAGTAAATTTTTTCATAGTTTGTTAGTTTTGCTTACTGCTCAGATATGAAACTGTGGACATGTGTGTAAACATAAACTGTGATTTATTGTAGAGGCAGTGTGGTGAAGTGCCAAGAGTCAGAAAAGCTGGGATTGATTCCTCACTTCAACACACACACACACACACTCACACAAAACAATTCTGAACAAATCACTTATCTCGCTGAGCTTCATTTCCTTCACCTTTAAAATGGAAGATAACCATCTTTGTGCAGTGTTTCTCACGGAGGAGTTAGCTGGGTGGCACAGTAGGTGCTGGATCAAATCTGGTCTCACATAACTTTATTAGCTGTGTGACCCTGGGAAAGTCATTTGATCTCTCCACCTCATTTTCCTGAATTATAAAATGGGAATTAAAAAATAGAACTTAACTCCCAGGGTTGATAGAAAGACTAAATGAAATATTTGTAAAATGTTTAGTGTAGCTCCTTGGCACATAGTAGACACTTAGTAAATGCTTATTCCCTCCTTCTCGGGGTTTTTGCAAGATAGCACTTAAAAATTTTTATAAATGCAATTTTTACTATATTTTTCTGTGTTCTAGGCAGCCTCAAAGCAAAGTATAAAATGAGGAGGCTAGAACAAATGATCCTTTTCAACTTTCAAGGCCCCTTCAACTCCCTATCTATTAATACAATAGAAAGTAGCCTTTTGCATCACAACTACTTGTTTTCTACCCTATGTGCTGTTAGTCCTCCTTCTTTTATTTACTTCATCTAGCTATTTGGCAGTGACATTGTGTTATAGAATCCTCATAAATTGGTAGACTAGGAAGGGACTCTAGGGATGAAGTAATCCAACCCTCTGCTTTTAGAGATGAGGAAGATGAGTTAGGGAGAGATTGTGGTTTACAAAGATCTGTAGCTGTATGGGAGAAGTAAAAGGCATAGTTTCTGCCCTTTGAGAAGCTTAAAACTGTACTTGTTTATATAGGACCATCAGTTCTTAATTCCAGGGAGGATTATCCTGTGACCTGGAGATAACTCGGTGGTTCTCAAAACGTGTACCCAGTTTCAATTTGGTGTGCTACAAAGTTCCACTTGTATGGAACTTATACTTGCAATCACTTGAACATCACTGAGACTCTGAGAATTCATTATGCGAAGAATAGTGGTGTAAAGAAATAATTCTTAGATAAATTCAGATATCCTCTGGACAGTGATGTCAAACTTACACATAAGGATCCTTGTGGGCCTCATTGACTTAGAAAACCACATGTTAACATTATGTTTTATTTTTTGTTTTGCTAAATATTTCCTAATTACATTTTAATCTTGTTCTGTGGGTCACATATGCATGACAGTTGAGTGTCTACTGTGACAAGATAGGCATCCTTTTTTCCAAACATGAATCTGTTCATTGAGTGATAAACTTTGTTAATGTTGGAAATTCCTGAGGCTGGTGAAGTACCAAAACCTTTTCCCCCTTTCTTTCTGATAGGATAGATGTTTAATCCAGAGTTTTATTCTTTAAAAGGTCAGCTTACTCTCAATAATAAGGAAATGGATTTTTTTTAGAAGAAAGGAATAAAATAATACTATGACATAACTAGAAAAATGTTTGAAAAACACTGGTCTAGTAAGCTTAGTTTTAGGTCTGACTTTTAGAGGGGAGCTTGTGAATGCTGAAACTCAATATATTTCATTTTCCTGTGGAAGCCTGACACAGGTCAAAGGCATGTATATCCTACAGTAGTACATTCTAGCATGCGGTATTATTGCAGGGGAGGATTTTAAAGATAGGAAAATTAGAAAGCCTTATAACCTCAGACTTAAGCGATGGAAAGAAATTTAAAAGGTCCCTTATTTATTACAAAGAGGTTAAATGACTTGTCCGAGGTTATAGAGTAGTGATAAGTGGCAGAGTCAGAATTCCAAGTCTAGATCATGTATCTGTGTGCATGTGTCCTTTTTCTTTGAAAAGAATTCCTCACCCTCAGGTGTGTATGTGTGTACACAAAATCATTTCAAGGTCAAATAGGAAAAGGAGGTATTTTTTTTTCTTATTCTTCAACTTACTGCTTTATCATATGCTGCTTTAGTGTAAATGAACTTCTTTTCACTTTTTTTAGGAGGAAAAATCATTGTCTGAGATATAGGATCTAGACCTGGAAAGATAGGATCTAGACCTGGAAAGATAGGATCTAGACCTGGAAAGAAGCTAAGTAATTTTCTAGTTCTGCTACCTCCTCACTTTACAGATGAGACAATTGAATTACAGATAACATAAAGTAGTTTGGTCTAGGTCTCATTGTTCACAAGTGACCAGGGTGGTGTTCTAAGTCAGTTCACTGAGTAGCCTCTATTGGGACAGTATTCATTCTTTTCTTTGCTCCTTTGATGTTCTGTATCTTCTTTATTTTCTTGTAGAGTGGAAACTCCTTGAGTGTAGGGATAATATCTTATACATACATGAACATGCAGTTTCTTTGATTAAGGAACTCCATTTTGTTAATTTCTTCCACTTATTCTGACATTTCCTGTCTATATTAGGTGCATTGAGGTGAAATGACTTACATGGAGATTGCAGTATTGGAATCCAGCTTGTGATTTCAAGAACAGCATTTTATATATTGCTTCTTTATCTCCATAGTGTCTTTATCAGTGGATTGGGACAAGATAAGCCTCAGTTACTGATATAATGTTTGCTGTAAATTTTACAATAGTGATTTTGGCTTTTTTTCCAGATTAATTTTGCATCCTTACTAGAAAACACAATACTATTTAAAAAAAAAAAACTGAAGCAAACTGTCTGTATAATTCAGTGAGTATATGTATTGAGATAGGAAATATACTTTGTTACTTGGAGAGTGCATTTTGCAGATTTTTTCTTATAAAACTTGTAATTGCTTTAACTAGGGATTTAAAGAAAAGTATTTGAGGAGAAATGTGTATCTGTTAATTGATACCTTCCCTTTCTTCAGTAGTCCATTTACTTGTACCACGCATGATGCACACTTGAAGTGGTAAATAGAAGAGAAGGCAAGCACATTGGTGATAGGGAAAGTAGCGGCAAAGACAAAAACAAGAAAACTATAAAAAGCAGACACAGAAAGTTAAATAATACAGCAGTTTGGGATATTTACTGTGGGAGAAAAACAAGCTTGTACACTAATGTGAAGCCTTAAAATTACCCCTGGAAATGCATCCTTTAATAAAAATTGTTTTAAATTTTAAAAAACTTTTTATAAAGGAAAAAAATTGTGTTTGGTTTACTGTTTAAGGAAACAGACTTTTTAATTTTTGAAAGGTATTTACCCATAATAATTAAAATGTGTTTATAACTTAAAAGTTTTATAATTCAGCCATCTGCAAAAAATTGTCTTCGAAGAATAGAAAACCTTTCAGGTAACCCAGGTTTTCTCATAAATTGAATCAACACTGTTAAGTAGCAAGCAGTTGTCACCTAGTAACAAGCCCTTCTTGCATTATAAATGACTCTCTACTACCCTGGACCAAGTAAATACAAAGTTACCATTTGACAAAAGTCTTGATTGGCTTAGGCCAACAACATTGTACATGAAAAGTGTCAAATGATTATAAAAGCAAAATCCATGATAGAGGTTCAGAGTAAGGAAACATGATTATGGTCTAGAGTGATTAAGGGGGGAATGATAAAAGCCAAGGAACAGTGATAGAAATGAACAAGGTAAGCACTGAAGAACATTCACAATTCCTGGCACATAGTAGACACTATATAAATGTTTATTTCCTTTCCTTCTTCCTTCTGACATTTGGAGGGCACCAGTAAGCAGTCTAGGTGTCATCCCTTGCTCTTGCCATGTGACCAGCTCTTTTCATCTTTTACTCCTGCTTCAGTTTCTCAAGCGTTTTATGGTGTAGCCTTCACATATGAACTATGTACTTTTAAACAGTTGTAATCTATATCTGATTCCATTTAACAACATAGTTAATGGGCTTATTTTTTCACTACCTCTTTACAATTCCTAGTTATACCATATTTTTTGCCAGTAGAACTTTACTTTTAAGATATCCTCTGTATCAGAATATACTTTTCTAAAGTTCCAGGTTAATATATAGCTTTTAACTTCTCCCTTTTACTTATGGTTGATTTTTTTTTTCTTATTTACCACTTCTCTTTCTCAGTTTTAGAAAAGAAACAAGTATCATCTTTAGTGTAGATACAGATGGCCATTGTTAAAGATTTAAAATTATTTATAGGTATCATTATTACTTTTAAGAAATGAGAAAATAAATATATTCCATATTAAATTTAGCTAATAAGTTTTAACAAGCCATCTTTATCAACTTTTGGAGAATTAAATGTTGTGCTTTTGTTTGTAGTTTAACTTGTGAATTAGTTTTAGCTACTCATGCGATTTAGTCATTTCTCATTTCCTTTTTATGTGTCTTTTCAGGACATGCAGGTGTATCTGCCAGCATGATGAAGAAGAGGACTTCCCACAAGTAAGCATTTTATTTGATTTTCATTTTTATGTTATTATTATATGTATGGTACATGCTGCTGCTTATAACATATTTACATTCCATCTTGTTCAGGGACACTCAAATATCTATTCACTTTTATAAGAATGTTACAAAAGTAACATGTATGCCCTAATATGAACCTAAAACAGCACCATAGTACCAGAATTAATTTTCAAATATTGCCTCTGATTTTCTTAATGACCTTGGGCAAGTTACTAGCCTTTTCGTTTTGATGTTATCTGCTTCCTGTTTCACAGAGATGTTGCAGGTTAACCAGGTGATTAAACTAGTTTATTAGAATTATTTTTAAATTACTGAGAGAAAGTGTTATATTGACTTTAAATATTGGAATTTCACTCATGGAGCTATTTGACATAGGGATTTAGTTATGAAAGTCCCGTATGTACCTTGTCTCATAGATACTCAGCCAGATTATAATGAGGCACAATTACACTGAATATGTTACATGTTACTAATCTTTTTCATAGGTGACATAAAGTTTAACTTTTCTTATTGCAATGAAAGAACATTCTTTTTGTAATAATAAAGTTTGAGACTTTTTATTTTGTACTTTATCTGTATTGAAAATGTTAGTAACATTCATATCTTATTATTTTTTCTTCATAAAGATTCTAATGCTGTTACTTTTTTTTATTTTTGTGTTTTATGTTTTTGCAGGCTTATATTGTGTGCTAGACCTAGAAAATATATAGGAATCAAAATATATATATATTCAACAGAATGTCTTAATTTTATAATATCTTTCATTTCTATTCCCCTAGAATTAAATTTTCATATTTTGTTTCTTATTCTTTTCATATTTTTGTTCACATTTTGCCATTTCATAATTTAGTTCATATTTAATGCCATTTCCCCCTTTTTATGTAAATTTTTTTATTCTCAACTTAATAAACATTAGCTAAAATGAGCACTTCCACATATATTGTAGAAGAGAGGTTTATACGTGAAACTGAATCTCTCTTATGTGATAGCTTACTTTTCTTTTAAAGTATACAATCAATTCAGTATATCTTTCAAAGCTGTCCTGTCCTACTATTCCTTTTATTCTCTTCTGTGCATTTTAAAAAAATATTTCAGTGAAGCTTCTTTTTGGAGGTGGGGTGGGGGGACAACAGCTTGTTCCCCTTTACCTGTGCAGTCCAACAGTGAATCTAAAAGAAGGAAAAAAGCAGTTCAGCAAGATCAACCAATGTATGACCAGAGTCTTTTTAACAGGCGTAATATAATCCATGCTCCCATATATTCCCCAGTCACTGCAAAGAAAGGAGTAAACTGCAGATTTTTATCTCCTCTTTGAGGTTATTATAATTATACAGCAAGAATTATGTTTTTGTTTTGGTAGAAGGACTTCAAACACGGTATGAAAGTGAAATGCCTTTATCATATCATAGTTATGAATTTGGAGGTATACTTCACCTAGGATCATAGATTTAGAACTGGAAAGGACCTCAGAGGCAGCTGTCTAATCTGTTGTGTTTACTGATGAGAATACTGAAACCTGAGGTTACACAGAGTAAGGTGTTGAAGTGCAGCTAGAGTTAACTTAGAGAAAAATAGGCCCCTGCTCTACCAGAGCTCCAAGGGAGATTTCCTTTATTTTCTTCTTGTCATTTTCAGTCAGTCCACACCTACTGAGGATAATGTACTACTCAGTGTATTAGTGAGTACTGAGTACAGATGGATTTAATGACCTATCAAGCCTCTTCTATCACTCACTAAATCTATGCATATGTTATCCTGAAATCTCCAAAACATGTTGACTTTTTCCCCCTCACAGCTCTGATGTCTGTCAGTGAAAACTCGTTAACAGATGATCAAGCAGCTAACACAGAGGTGAAGTTGGGCATAGAATTCAGAGAACTATTTACTGGTAATGCTGTAGCATTATGTGCCAGCCTTTCTCCACTAACCTAAAATGGGTTTTCTGCATTTGAATGGTAAAAAGTTTCTCACCTTTGAGCATTTTGTACTACATATTCAATAAATATTGATTAAGTGCCTCTTCTATTTAAGGCATAGTGCTAGGCACTGAGGATTCAAAGATGAAAAATGACCATCCCTGCCCTAAGAAGTTTATGGCTAAGCAGAGTTAAAATGGTGAAAACAGAGAAGGGACGTGCTGTATAAGTTAGGAAAAGGCTAAGTACAGAGGAGAAAGGTCAGACAGTGAGTGGCTTGAGGAGACTGTGTGGAAATGAATATATACATTGTACAAATGTGTAACATATTTTCTGTAAATATAGAGCTTTTAAAACTGTCATTAATATAACAAACATTTATTTAAAAAGCATTTGACTTTAATCTCAGAAAAGCTCTTCTCACTTCTGTACATGCACATGTAAAATCTAGTGGTCTGCAATGTACTGTGCTAGGTTTTAGGGGGGATATAAATATATGTTAAGATGTAATCCCCATCCTTAAGTAATTGGAATCTACTAGTGCTACATAAAACAGACATATAAATAACAATAAGTGTATATATGCCAAGTGTAAAATGTATTTTTATAATTTATTCATTGTTTCACTGATGCCATTTTTACCTGTTTCTGGCCAAAAAAACAAACCACATTTTGTATCAGAAAATATATATATATACACACATATGTGTGCAATTATAGCATATGTAACTTTTTATGAGATTGTCTTAAGTTCATGTCATTAGTATTTAGCTTTATATCCATGATACCAGAAAATGTTTTTCAGAGGTATTATCTATTATGATTTTGAATTTGCATTTTATTACTGGCAGCATATTTCAAAAATAGTAATAGCATATGTAAGTAAGACAAATATTCAGTATATAGGCGGTGTGACTATTTATATTGAGTCACACTGCATGTTTTGTTATTGAAATAGCAAAACGCCAATGGTTAGTATGCACATGGAATCGTAGGCCCCTTGCAGTAATGTTTAAACCTGCCAGGAAGGCTCAAAGCCCACTGATTGGCAGCCATTTCAGAGGATGGAAGCTTCCATTGCCCCCATCCTTGAACCCTGACCTTTTTTTTTGTCACAGCTGTATCAGAAAATAAAATTCAAAGGGCAGCCATCAACTTCAGTGTTAGCTACCAGTTAGCTCCGGATTGATGGGTGTATTCCAAAATTAACAGGTCATAACCTGCTTAGGGGAATATCCTCTGCATCACTACTGAATTTCATATTCTTGCAACTATGAGCCTAAAATGAAGAAATAAAGTTTTTCTTTTTCCTTATATTTTAAGAATGCTTTTTCCTTATGGGCCTCCTCAAGTGAGTGGTAGAATGTCTAACCTAATCCTTGGAGAATTCAAGCAGGGGAAGTGTGGGAGCAATTAATTCATTTTTATTAATCCCTTTTCATGCTTCACTCTACCTTAGAGATGATCTTGACCTTGCCATCTTTCCCAAGTGTTCCACTTCCATGTTCGTGCAAAATTCATTTATCTGATCAGAACCTTTTATTCCGTCTTTCTTTTGCTTTATGACCACTAACTGTCTTCTTCACTATGACCTCCAATCCTTTACCTGTCCATTGTTTTCCTGACTGTCACCCTATGCACTGTCTCATCTTGTTCTCGCTTCCAGCGTTAACCTTTTGGTGACTCACTTCAACCTTACACCATCTTCTACTCTCAAATCCCTTTCATTCTTTGTCCTTTGGCCAATCATACCTTACCAAAACTTGGTCTTGTAATTCTTTCACCATTTATCTCTCCAGGGACCTCAAAGGAGAAGAGGTCGCTGTGAGTGAGTTTGGTAAAGGAAGAATTTGAAAGTGGCGGTAAGGGACAAAGGCTCAAGAGTCAATATGATCAGTAGATTTAGACACTGCTGAATTGAGCTTGAAAAAAGTCATCAATCCAGGCTAAGAGTGCTCTGTATTTGTAACATAGTCTCAACTGGAAATTTCCACTACAACCTGGAAATCTGCTAGCTTATTACAGAAGCACTTCCCAGAATTCTCATTTGTCATAACACCTTCCCCCTCACTCTCTCACTTGAGGACTTTACATCGTACTTCATAGAAAAAAAAATAGATGGTTTGCTAAGAGCTCTCATTCTGATCCACTTACCATTCATCTTCAGCTGACATCATCACTCAGTAATTTTCCCTATCCCTTCCTTTGCTCTGTTTCACATGAAGATATGTAGCCCTTTTTCCTGCCAAGGCAAAACTTTCTAGATTAAGTCAAGTCAGTTCAAGTCACTTAGCGTTTATTAAGTACCTGCTGTGTTCTAGATACTATGCTAGGCTCACAATCTAATGGGAGACAACATGTAAACAAATAATGTAAAAACAAGCTTATATATAGGATAAATTGGCGGCAGTTTCAGTGGGAAGACACTTAAGAAGGAAAGGCTTCTTGCAGGAAGTAGAACTTTAGCTGAGGCTTAAAGGAAACCAAGGAAGGTAGGGCATGGAGATGAGAAGGGATAGAGTGAGTTCCAGGCGTGGGCACAGCCAGTGATAATGCTTGGAGTTAGATGGTGGATTATTTTGTGCAAGGAACAGCAAAGAGGCCAATGTCACTATATCATAGAGTATACTGGGAGATGAAGGGGGCAGGGAATGAGGTATGAGGTGACTGGAAAGGTAGGTAGGGACCAGGTTATAAAGGGCTTTAAAAGCCAAACAGAGGATTTTATATTTGATCCTCTCTCCTGGAGAGCCACAAGAGTTTGCTGAATAGAGAAGTGATATAGTCAGACCTGTATTTTAGGAAGATCAGTTTGACAGTCAAGTGAAAAATAGATTGGAGTAGGGAGACACGAGGCAGAGTAACCTACCAGCAGACCATTGCAAAAGACTAGGCATCAGGTGACAAGGGCTTAAACCAAGATGGTGGCAGAGTCAGAGGAGGGAAGGTTGTAAGAGATACTAGGATGATAGGATATGGAAGAGTGAAAGAGTAAGGATTTGAGAATGATGCCTAGGTTGTAAGCCAAGGTGACTAAAAGGATTGTGTGGTAGGTATTCTTGACATTAACAGAGGTTTGGGATATGTTATAGTACCAGTGTTTCCCTGACCCAACTTGTTTCTTCCTACCCACAATGTGCGGAGGCTTCACCTAAAAGAAGACAAAGCTACCTCTAGTACTGAATTGACCTTGGCTTCCCTGATGTAACTTCCTTCTCCCTATCCACTTCACCTCTTAGCAACATGGAGTAGAACAAAGCTAACTCTGGGACATTATTGGCTCTGGCACTTCTGACACAGTTTTCTGGTCATCTAAGGGCATTAAAAAGTACCCACTGTGTAGAATGTAAGCTACCTAGACATGGATTTTCGAAGCCCACAGGAGTCACCCTACCCTGCTGACTAGGCATGTTTCCATATGTAAAGGAGGGGTGGTGGTCCAGAGAAACTGAAGGCCAACTATATCCTTGCTGTGTTAGGGCAAAGTAAACCCCTTTCTGTTAAATGTTCAGTGACTTGCAAGTGTCTCATTTTGTCTTAATATCAGATCTGAACTAAGAGAGGATAAGCACGAGAGCCTCAACTACAATAGGATGAAGTTAAGGAGTTGATAATAAAGTGCTGGAAAGCATAGGAATAAATGGATCTTTTCCTTAAAAATTATAAGCGGTATTTATCTAAAACCATGAGCTTGCATTCTATGTTATAGTGATAAACTAGAAACCATCAGGGATAAAGCACTAATGTCAATAATCACAGTTATTATTTGATTCAGTACTAGAAATGCTAGTTATAGCAATAAGATGTGAAAGAGAAATTGAGGGAATAAGCATTTGTAAAGAAGAAACAAAGATTATCACATTTGCAAATGAATGGTGTACTTAGAGAATCTTATGGAGTCAAGTAAAAAATTAATTGAAACAATAACTTCAGCAAAGTTGCAGGACATAAAGTAAGCCCATATAAATCATCAACATTTTAAAAAATATTACCAACAAAATCCATTAGGAAGAGAAAAATTAAATTGAAAATAATATAGAAAGTAAATAATTGGGAGTCTACACTCAAAAAGATTATAAGAAAAAATTATAAAATATTCATTACACATATAAAGATAGCTGATAATTGGAGAAATATTAATTGTTCCTGGAGAGATTGAGCCAATGCAATGTTTCTAAATTTACTTAGTTCCATTTCTGTCAAAATACCAATGTAGAGCTAGGAGAAAGAAAAAAATGATTCATTTAGAGCAGCAAATTCTTCAAGGGAATTTAATGGGAAAAACTTGGGAAAGAAAGGGGCCTAGCAGTACCAGATCTCAAATTAATGTAAAAAACAGAAATCATTAAAACAGTTTGGTACTGGTTAAGAACTGAAGAGGTCAATCAGTGGAATAGATTTGGTATATTATATACAGAAGCAAATGAGCACAGTAGCCTAGTGCTTGATAAATCCAAAGATCCCAACTCTTGTTTGTATAAAATCTTGCATTTCTACAAAAACTGGAGGGGGAAATGGGAATGCAGTCTGACAGACCAACAGCTCATAAAAAGATAAGCTCCAAATAGAAATGTAACTGACATAAGGGGATAACATCTTAAACAAATTAGCAGAACGATGGAGAAATTATCTTTCAAATCTCTGAATAGAGAAAGAGTTTATGAACAGATAGCAAAAGAGATCACAGAAGGTAAAATGAACAGTTTTAATTAGATAAAGTTAAGTTTTTGCACAAACAAATCTAGTTTAGGAAATTTGAAGAGAAACAGAAAACTTGGAAAAATCTTTGTAACAAGTTGCTGTGGTACAGTCTTATTTCTAAGATTTATAAGGAATTGATTCAAATGTATAATAATAAGAACCATTTCCTTATATCCCTTAGTCAAGGGATATAAGCAAGCACTTTTAAGAGGAAGCAATCCAAGTTCTCAGTAGCCATGTTTAAAAAAAAAACAAAGCTCCAAATCTCTAATGGTTAGAGAAATACAAATTAAAGGAATTCTGAGTTTTCACCTCACATCAGTCAGACTGGCAAAATTGACAAAAAAAAAAAGTGACAAATTCTGAAAGGAGCGGTGAGAAAAAAAGACATTAATCCTATGATAGTAGAACTATGAACTGGACTGGCCATCTGGAAAGCAATTTTGAATTATATCCCCAAGGTTACTAAATTATACATACTGATTGACCCTAGTGTATCACTACTAAGTCTATACCCCAAAGAGGAAAAAGATCCATGTGTATTAAAGTATAATAGTTCTTTTTATGGAGGCAAAGACCTGAGAACTAAGGGTATGTCCACCAATTGGGGAATGGTTGAGCAAATTATAGCATATAAATGTGATAGAATACTTCTCTACTGTAAAAAAAAAATGAAGGGAATGTTTTCAGAGAAACTTGGAAAGACTTGTATGAACCGATGCAGAAGGAATTAAGTAGAACAAGAAAAGCATTTTATACAGCAACAATATTGTAAAGATAAACAATTTTGAGAGACTTAAGAATGAAATACTTAGAGCAGTCTCCAAATTCCAAAGGATTCTTTATTAAGCATGCTACCCACATCCTGACAGAAGTGATGGACTCAAGGTAGAGATTGAGACATATATTTTGAATTGCACTTTGAACTGCAATTGAATTGAATTCATGATTTTATTTTAATTATGCATATTTGTTACAATGGTTTTGCCTTCCCCCCCCCCCCCACTTGGGGGTGGGTACAAGACAAGGTGGATTTTCAGCCATTAAAAAATAAAATAAAATTTAAAATGTACATATGTGCACATGATTATGCATTTATGTGCGTGAATATATACAACATAATAGCTAACATTTATATATTGGTTTTTGTAATCTGTACAGGTAAGGCCTTTTTTTATATCGTTGGTTTTAGCTATTCAGCATTTGAACACTAAAAGATTATTAAGGTATATAGTGAGGACTTTAAGGTTTAAGTATATTTAAATAACATCTGCACCTATCTTATAATTAAAAAGAAGCTTCAGATCACAACTCTAATCATAGAGCTCTGGACAGTAGTTGGAAGCCTCATTTTTCTCCTTTTCTCTTAAACTTGTGACTGCATAGTACCATAAGGTGAAATGAGTGATTATACATAATTCTGATTGAGGCATAGGAGTTAGTCTAGTTTACCTCCATTCTGTCATAAGAGAATATCCTCTGCGGTAGATTGCCATCTGATTTCTTAAACTTTTTGATAATTTCACGTTGCCAATTTTGCCCTGATTTTTAGCATTTTGGAAGAAGTTCTGATAAAATTTGATATTTGTCTTAATTTTCTTAGTTTGAAAAATGAAATTTCTTGAAAATGTAAAGCTGTAGATGATGTGGCAAAAATATTGTCAGTTATTCATCAAGAATTAAACTTTTCTTAACAAGTCCTGGTCTTAAACACCAAGTGCAGGTTTACTAGGAGCCTGGTTATATTTCCACTTTTCTTAATGTATAGTTGGTTCTTAAACTCAAGATGTTTAGTTTTTCTAATACCCAAAAGACACTCTTCAAGAGAGGCACATTTGTCTATGAATCAATATGAACCTTGAGAAAAACACTTACAGTGTAAATGCGTAAAATATTATGTTAGGATTTTTTTAAAATTCTGAATAATAAAACTTTGCTTGTATTGTTAGAAATTATGTTCAAAGTATGATTAGTTATGAAAAAGAGAGTAGAAGGTTAAAATGTGAATTGTAAACTTTATTATATCCTTTTGGTATTTTTTAATTGCCGTGTTCACAGAGCCCTTGCTTTAAAGGCATTCTAAGCTTGAAGTTTCATTCAAGAAAAGCTTTATACATCAATGTGATAAAATCACACTCATTTGGAGGTCATTTTTCTGACACCATCAACTACCTTTCAAATATAAGTAACAATGAAAAAGGCCACTAAGCTGTCAAAATTGGTATCCCAAAGGTGGAAGCCCTTGCCATGTATAGAGTTACTCATATCTTCCTTCGGAATTTATTTAATGTTTTATATATTATTTTTGACAGATTTGGTTATCTGGCTCTCCAGCCTACAACAAATAAGAGGTGAGGTTTTGGGGGAGTGGATAACATGGGATTTTGAGACAGAGACACATTGATAACATCAAGAAGCTGAGGGTAAGAGAAGGAAAAGAAAAAAACAGTTAAAAGGATGTGTAGTATGGAGGCAGTTTGTATATCAGTAATCCTTGGGATCATCATTTTTATATTTCAGATTGATGCTATTAAACAGCAACCCTGAATATCAAGTAGTTGTTAAATTAATTTCAATATACTGTTTTGAGAAGGCAGAGAAATACATAATACATTTTAGGAAGATTTCTATCAAAAATGATTAAGATTAGAAGGCAGTTTTGTAAATTGTATACAGGAATGTAATGGAATATTGCCACACTATAAGAATTGGTTACAATGAAAAATTTAAAGATGTCTAGGGAAAAAATTAGCATAAGTTCATAAGGCTAGAAGGGCCATCCTGTCTCCTTATTCCCTTTATGAAGATGAGGCCAGTATGGTTAAGTGATTTACTCAAGGTGATATAGGTAGTATGTGTGAGAGATGAGGTTTGAACTCAGGTCCCCAGACTTCAGAGCCATTGCTCTTTTTCACATGCTGCCTTTTAATAAAGTTCATTATAAAATAAACAAAACCAGGAAAATATTATACACAGTGACAATAAATATGAATGGAAAGAACCATGCAAAAATGAATGTAAATGCTATCTTGCATTATTTATGGCAACCTTGATTAAGGTTGGTCTTGGAGAAAAGATGAAAAAAATTACCTTCCTCTCTTCTTTGCAGAAGTTAGTGTAACTGTAATCTGAAGCAAAGAGAAACTGAGGCTCAAAGTCCCAAGCACAGTGATTTATTTGCAAGGCTAGCAGTTGCCAACAAATCAGGTCATCTGATTCCTCAGGAGTTGGAGACAAGCAAGGGTTTGGTTTTGTTTTTTTTTTAAAGGCAGTTGGTGTTAAGTGACTTGCCCAGGGTCACACAGCTAGTAAGTGTCAAGTGTTTGGTCTGAGGCTGGGTTTGAACTCGGGTCCTCCTGACTCCAGGGCCGGTGCTCTATCAGCTGCCCCACAAACAAGGGTTTTACAGAGCTTATTTTATACTAGTCAAAGAGGAACTAAGAAGTTACAAGATCTTGAGAAACTTATTTTGATTGGATGGGACAGGTCATTTGAATTACAGTTAGGCTAGGTACATCCTGGAACAGTGTGGATGTAATTTGTCACTATTGCCAACATTCTAAGTGTAGGCAGGTTGGGAATTTAATAAGTCATTTGGAGGAGGGACACTCATTGGTCTGTTTCTCTAATTGGTTCAGATACCACGTCAATTAGTCTGTCCATCAAGGGAGTATTATGCTAACTGAAATGTCCTGTTACTGTGGTAAGTTTGGTCAAAATGTTAATTGAACATAGAGTTAAACACGGGGTAACTTAGACTTGAAAAGTGAGGAAACATGGTAATGATAATATGGAGAAGCCATAACAAGAGAAACACTCCTTAGTTAGCTCTGTTTTATTCAAGGCAAAAGGGATAGTTAAGAGTTAATTAAAGCTCCACTTTGTTCACAGGATATCAAAAGCCAGGTTCAGAATTATCTGGGAGGGAAAATTTCCTGTTGAAAAACGAAGTAGTTCAATGGGAAACCAAGTCAAGAGAATCCTACCTTTACCTTCGTAAGGTCTCCCTCTCAACTTTTTCCCAAAGACAAATATCCACCTGTAGCAGTCTTCAGACCATAAGACATGGCAGCCCCTGGAATGGTGGATAATTGGCTTTACAATCTTATGAGTATGCCTAAAATCAAAAACTCTGAAGTATATCAAATTAACGTCCCATGTACAAGACTGCCTTTGATATCAAAATTTCATTAATCATATGTTAGGGCAGGATATAATTATTGTGTTTGTGTGACAATAGCATTAACAGCATTGGTTCAAATTTATACAGTGTTCACTGACAGAAATTTTCATGTGTTCATTATAGTTGTTGGAGGCAAAATTCACCGTATGCACATAATGTTCTAAAGTATACCTAAGTAAATATGTGATAGGCTTTAGTATTTAGATATGCAACTCCACCCTTGATCTGCTCTGTAGATAGGATAAAGGAAGGGAAAGTACACCTGGCCACTTTAGGTGAGCTTTCAGAATACAATTTGCCAATTGGAGTTACAAGTTTTAGAAAAAGCTTTAGCCCTGTGAGTAAGTTGAAGGGAGACTTTATAGTGACCAGTCTTAGGCATACTTATAAAAATCAATGTGCAGATGTTAAGGGCAACTACCACAGGAAATGATAGAGAAGCAAGCTACTTGGATACACACACATACATATATACATATACATATGCATATGCACACACACATACATATACATATATATATATATATATAAAGTTAAATGTTAATATATATTGTATATAATAATATAAATTGGATAAACAGCACAAATACTACATTCTGGAGTTTTAACATTAATACAGTGAACACTGTATACGCAGTGAATAGTTGGTTCAAAAATGTAACTTTACCACATACTAATTATTAACAGATATAATTATGTGATTTTCTAAATGATCTCAAGTGAAGCTCACTTATTATTTAAAGTTTATCTCAGAAATTTCCCTACTTTGGCTGGGAGAGATCATATTTCCTTAAACTACAGCCCTTCAGTATTTGACAACACACTGAGCAGGGCTGGGTAAGATCTTCTGATTTAGCTCAAGTAGGAAGTCTTAAGGAACTTCACAGACAAAGATCTATTTAAGAAGATTTTGCCATGCTTTTCTCTCAAATGTAAGTCATTTATCATTTTTATTTTAACTTAAAATATATGTCATTAAATATTAAGTTTTCAAACATTTTTTCACATTCTATAACATACATTTATGATCTAACAGCCTTCAGATCAAAAGGGGAAGTAACCTGCCCTAACAGCTTTTCTTAGATTTTATAATGCAAAAGAAAAACAGTTTAATAGAATGTATCTTAAAATTGTTACAGGGAAATCATTCGTCATGTCTCCTTTGGTATTAATCACATCCAGTGATATCTAAAACCCAGTGTAGAATTTATCCAGTGTAGAATAATTACAGTCAATTATAGAGGCAACAATGATTCGTTTATATAGTGTTTACCACATGCCAGGCTTTTTTCTAGTTCTTAAAGATTACTTTAAAGAATTTCAGAGGCCTGCTTTCTGTAGTACTTTAGACTGTTTAGCTTTTCATTTCTCAGTTATTACTTGAGCTACTTGCTGACTTACATTTCATGGCAGTCTTTCCCTTTAGGAGGCTAGTTTAGAGGAAAATATAACCCATTGAATAGTTAATAGTTTTTTAAACAATCCTTTTTAGCAGTCCAATTTATAAGATAATAAAATTACTTTAGCCAAAGGACATCAATTTAGTCCATTTCAAAGTAACTTTACCCAGGCATTTACAAATTTAAAACACAACTCTGGTTGGGAGGTCCTCAAACCTCTTATGAAATCATAAGAATTTAAGGCAAAAGGTACGTCATCATTACAGTTTTTTCACAGATTTTTATCATATTCATTTTCATAACTCAAAATAGGGAAGTGGCTTCTCTAACAGCACTTTACAGTATTTTAGAAAAATTTCAAAGGCATATTCTCTTAATTAAAAGAGAACTCACATTTCTAATCATGTCTAATATTCTTCAGAATTCCAGAATACAAGAAAAACTAGAAATCTAAAGAATATTATGTTTGTTTTTTAAAAAATATAACATCAAACTTCTCAAGTCAAATTTCATCTTTTCAGCTAGATAAAATTTTAATTTTTCCTTCTCATAAAATTACTCATGTTATTATTTTTGATATGTTATTTAATCCAAACCCCATAGTCAGCATTTTTACACTGCTCACTATACTAAGCCCTTAGGAATCATTTAATTCCTCCAGCTACCCCAGGAGGTAGGTGGTATTATTATCACCACATTACACACAAAGAAGATTGATTAAATCATGTATTATACCAAAATCAATCTTTTTTATATGTAAAATGGGCATAATGTCCCAGGTGCAAAACAAAATTGATTTACAATTTGCTAATTTTGATTTAAAGTTACTAATGACTGTATTTTAATCTAATTTTCCCTCAGGGTCCCCTGTTTCTAGTTAGCTCATATTCAGAAATTTGTGGTGGCACTCCCAATTCCCCATAACTGTTTATTTCCTTAAGTCACTCAAAGAGCCAAATTGATTCTTTTATTTTCCTAAACTATACTTTAATTTTAAAAAATACAGTGTTTTAAATATATATTACAAAGTTTCTTAAGCTCACAAATTGAAGTGATGCTAATAATTGCTGAGATGCAGTGAACAGTAAACATCACATTGGATCTAATTAAAACAATTAAATGTAAATGAAACAACAGTACCTTTGACATATACTAGTATACTTATACAAATTCTGTAACTTTTAAAAAAGACTATATCAGTTTTACCAGCTCTTTGACAGTGAAGCAGATTGTTCTCTCTCAGGATACTGGGACTAGTATTATACATTTTTACTTTGGAAAATGTACTATTGTGATAAAAATTTGTTTTCCATTGTAAGCTTCCTAAGTTGATTTTAGCAAATGTTTATTTGTTTTAGTACCCAAGACGATGAAGCAAGGAACACTCTGAAATAATTTGCAAAAAAAAATTTTTTCAGAAATTTTGTATTTTGTTCAAAATTATATTTATAAATAATATACTCCTTTTAATTTGATCTTTTTTTTAAATATGAGCACCTTCCACATTAGGTGAGCTGACAGTTAATTGATTCCTATGTTCTTCTATATAGTTTTGGCAGCAGTTGATTTGAGCCACCTCCATAAGCTAAAAGAACTGTCTGATTTGTAAAGTGTTTCCTTTTCACACTGGTTTTGGGAATCATATTGAATCTTTAAAGACAGACTGATCTTACAAAGTAGTGGTTCCTGGTGAACAATAGCAAATTCACTGTGGTTCAAGAGTTTCAGATTGTATTTTACTTCTGCCAAGTTTAGTAATAACAAAGTTAAATGCTTTTGAATATTCCAAGAATCATTTCAAAGGAGGTAATGGAGTTAATTTAATAGCCATTTGTCCTAAGGATTTTCCTTACCTATGTTAATAAAACCTTAGAATGTGTCACAAGAATTGAATGAATAGTCTTGAACTATTTATCTAAACTTCCATAGTAGCCAAATTGTTGAGCTGTAATAACTATTTCACTATTCACTATTTCATCTATTTCAGTTGGTAGACTTTTAATCAGCATCACATAAAACTTAGTTTTCATCTAAGGCTCATTGGGTTTTAACAGTATTACTTATCATTTAAGGATTCTTTAAGACATGCTGCTTAGTTTTCTGGTTTTGCTAGCATTTATTGATATTAGGAAAAAAAACCCAGTGTTTACCTTACAGTAGGCCTGAGGAAAAGTAATGCTATACAGAGATAGTCAGTACTTTTTATCTCAATACTTTCTGAGTTTTAAATGTTACTTCATAGTGAAACAATTTATGTAAAATTTACACAGTTCATTACTGCATTTTTTATGCTCAGTTATCTTTTATTCAGAGAAGCAGCACCTCCAGAGAGGAGCTTTAGTCATGTAAAAATGGGGAGAAGAAAGTTTTCCTGCTCTGTTAGACGCAAAGTTATATTTGAAGCTTGAAACTGAAGCCTGGACTAGACAACCACTGTTAAGATTCTTAGGTTTGTGGGGATATTAGAAGCTACTAGACTTTGCCTTAGACTGTGCATGGTTTTCTAACATTTTAGTTGATTTTTCCCTCTAGGAGTTGTGTATGTATGAATACACATATGTATAGCTGTTTAGATTTTTCATATTAAATGTCTGGTGCTGATGTAGTATGTAACTGGTCTTATATTCTCATGTGAAGTGTCAGTAAAGCTTGGAGTCAACAAAACCTGGACTTAGATCTCAACTTTGGCACTTCATATCTTTGGCTATGGGTAGGCCTTGTTACCCTCTGAGCTTTTTATATCAACTATAAAATAGGAATAATAATGCTTGCATTATCTGCCTCATGGGGTTGTTATTACTCAGATCAGATAATTTATGGATAATGTTTTGCAAATCTTCAAGCATTATAAATATTACTATTATAAGTGACTCCTGAGAAAATACAAATACCTTCATATTTCTTTCCAGTTCTTTGTTGCTTTGTCAGCTACCCTTTTCTGCTTTCATAATAAAACTCAGTGCTCTTCTCTCCCCCCCCACCCCCGTTCCAACTTCCCCTCATGCTGTCTTTACTCCATCTCCCTTCTTGATCCAATCTTAATCCTGTGCACCAAACAGAGGAACCTGAGGAGTACTTTGTATAGATGTTTTAGGGAGGTGATAACGTTATGCGATGAAAATATAGGCAATCTCAAGATTCTTTCAGTTTTGTTTGGGTTTTATTACTTTTCTCTTCTTAAGAACTTCTACATTTTAATGTAATTTGGAGCTTGATGTAAGGTTTGCAAAGTTCTTTACATATATTATCTCATTTGATCCTTGCAACAACCATGTAAGGTAAGTGTTGTTATTACCCCCCTTTTTATAGATGAGAAAACCAAGACTGAGAGAAATTAAGTGCCTTGCTCAGGGTCACATAGTCACGTTGTCTGGGAACTCGTGTTTCTGACTCCTTATCCAGTGCTCTATCCACTGCTAAGTTGCCCTGCGTCCCCTCTCTCCCTCTCTTCATGGGCGTGGGTGTAGATATGTGTACACATACACATATATGTATAAAATTGAATACAGTAAACTACCTTGCATTGTTACCAGTTCTGCAGAATACTCTGAAAAAAGGGGTAACTAGGTGTGGCTCAGTGGATAAGAGTACAGGGCCTGGAGTCAGGTAGACTTGAATTTAAATTTGACCTCAGAAACATACTAGCTGCGTAACCCAGGGCAAGTAACTTAACCCTGTTTACCTCAGTTTCCTCATCTGTAAAATGAACTGGGGAAGGAAATGACAAACCACTCCAGTGTCTTTGCCAAGAAAATTCCAAGTGGGGGACACAGAGAGTTAAATATGACTGAAACAACTGAACAGATTCTCAGAAATGAGTAGTTTCTTTAAGTCGGAATGTTTGAGTACCTCCTCAACCCTGTTGAAGCTAAGCTAGCAACTATAAAAGCCTTAAAGATAAGGTATTAGTTGTTTTGATTTGTGGTGTAACACGTTAAAATTTTTCATGCTACGTGAATAAATTAAATTGGCAAAATTTAGCTGTGTAGACTATGTATGTCACTGCCTAGAGGGGGTATGTAATAAAAACTTTGCTGTGTAAAAAATGCTTATTCCTGAAGTGGTATATTATGTGTATATATGTGTATGTATATGTATACAGAAAACATCGAAGCAACGTGGGACCCAGCAAACCTATTTCTCAGCCCCGGAGAAACATTGTAGGATGTAGAATTCAACATGGATGGAAGGAAGGGAGTGGACCTGTAACTCAGTGGAAAGGGACAGTTCTGGATCAGGTTCCTGTAAATCCTTCTCTCTATCTTATAAAATATGATGGATTTGACTGTGTTTATGGACTAGAACTTCACAAAGATGAACGAGTTTCAGCACTTGAAGTCCTTCCTGACAGAGTTGGTAAGTTATTTTGGTGTGTGGGTGTGTGTGGTGTACTTTGAAAGTGGACGTTTAGGTAAATAATTTGAGGAATATACCTCCAACCGTACTTATGCATTCTTACTCCTTGAACTCTTTAAAAAATTAAGCACTCCTGTTCTGAGCAAAGGGCAAGTCCCATGGTTTTAGCTTCCTTTCTATTTTCCTGTAGTCTTTATTAGTTTAATGCTCTGAGCAATTTAATTAGAATCTTCAGGTCGTTTAAAAAATGGCCAATTCAGTAGTAAAGGAGTATTTATTGAATGAATCAAACAAATAAATAAAGACTTCAGGAATTTATTAAGTACTATAAGACATAAAATATTTTAGAGCTGCAGTGAACAACTGAAAAACAATCTTAACACACAAAAGAGCTTGCTTTCTTACTGGATTTGAGGCTAGAAAAGAACAGTTTTACTCCAGATTAAAGTAATATTTAGTTTTGAAAAATTTCCAAGAGTCTTTAGATTTTGATGAATCATTTGAAACTTAGTTGATCTAATCTAATGGATGATTCTGTCATCCACTCATTTAATGTTGGTCTCTGTGTTAGAGAATAGTCAGCATCTAAAGACAATGTCTTTACTATTTATTTTGGTATTTTTGAGAACTGAGTCTTTTGATGTTTTATTTAATAGGTTTTCCCTTAAAGATAATTGATAATTGACAGTAAAGGTATTTAGAAAATTAGACTTAAGGTGTTCATAGTATGTTTGTATAAAATGAAAGCCCTTTTGCAATAACCTAATAGAGAAAAAATATTTTATTATGACTTTTCAAAAAAGCCTTCCTACATCAATAGAATTTGTAAATGTATAAAATCTGTAAAGTAATGAATGACTGATTTGTTAAAGAATACAATGTACACCTAAAAGTGAGTATTGTTTCATTTTTAGCATAAGTCTCTTGTTCTGTGGTAGCTATGTTGTATTCTTTTGAACTTTCAGGGGTAATAAATCTCTATTACTGAGTTGGATTAGAAATAAAGTCATTCAGTTGTAAGTCTGCTGAATAAGAAAGATGGGTAATAGCATTTTTAATTAAATTACTTCCAGAAAGTCAGCGCATTGTCTAAAGTAACTCCTTTGACATTGTGCAGGTATTAAACAGGCAGAATTTCAGTATAAACCTCATTTGCTTCTTTCTTTTGATATGTAACCTCTCCTGAACATAGACTTAATAGCTTTTTTTCTTTGGCAGTTACACCCACTTCTCTACCTTACTGGGTGGTAAAGTGCTTAAAGAATTTGATAAATTTGAATTATTACTACTAAGACTACTGCTGAAGACTTTGAGGAGATTTTTCAAAACATCTTGGAAATTCCATGTTCCTTAACTACTTTATCAGAAATGTAATTTGTATATTATTACAGACTATCTTACATGTCAAGAGTTGACCTTACCTTGTTTTCATAATCTTAATTTACTCTATTTTTAACTTGATTTTTCTAACTTTATAACAAATGTGACATTCTTCGCTTTAGATAATAGTGACTATTTTCACTGACAGGAAAGATTATGTATTTCTCTTCACCCAGGCTGCTAGCGCAAGACTGACTGAAAATACTGTCGCAATATAAGATCTGTGGTACAGATGATGCCTGCTGTGATTACTCTTTCTTTTGCTTCTCAAAGCTTTATATGAGTCTTATTATTTTATAGTCACATAAACACAAAGAAGATAAATCTGTCTTATACAGATTAAAATATACTGTCTTAATTCTTTGATCATTGTTTGAAAATCGTAGCACTTATATTGTCTGTAATTCAAAAAGTACAACGAATTGTCAGTTCTTTGCAGTCAATGAAAGAGTAGTCATGTAGGTTATATATTGTTGCATGTTGCTTACATTAATCTTTGGAATACATTATAATTTGGGGAAGAGAAAGGGAAGAGAAGGAAATGTATTTTCCTTAGGTCCTATATTAAAATTAATGTCAAGACAAGAAAAAAGGAAGTTAGGCATTCTAGGATCTAGCATTTCAAGCCACTGGGAAAGTAGAATTAGATTAATTTTTGGTAACATGTGAACTTAAAAAATCCTTAAAATTCCCTGTTTGAATTGTTCTAACAGCACTGAAAGCAGTTAATTTGCCAAGTAATTTTGAATTTAATTTAATTTATCAAGTAATTTACATTTTTCCCCTATAACACAACAAAATTTAGAAGTATTTGAAGTAGTATTTTAAACTAAGTGCTGTTTTAAAAACAGTTGAATCTGTGGCTGAAAGAATGTTTGAAATTCAGAACTGAATAGAGAAGACATTACAGCTTCAGGTAGACTCTTAATAGGACAGACTCAAAAAGTATTCATTAAACATATATTATAAAATATTTATATTTTTCAGCATCTTCTCGAATCAGTGATGCTCATTTGGCAGATACAATGATTGGAAAAGCAGTGGAACATATGTTTGAGACAGAGGATGGCTCAAAGGACGAATGGAGGGGAATGGTCTTAGCTAGAGCTCCTATAATGAACACGTGGTTTTATATTACCTATGAGAAAGATCCTGTCTTGTACATGTACCAGCTTTTAGATGATTATAAAGAAGGTGACCTCCGTATCATGCCAGATTCTAGTAAGTATCTTGTGGGGGAGAAGGGGTTGTTTATTTTTCTTGATAGGCTAAGAAAAAAGAAGAAATTATTAAAAAATAAATCAGTTTGGGTATCAGATATGTTTTGTTTTGAAAAGATAAAGACTTTCAAACCCCTCCTGTAAAAAAAAAGTTAAGTACATTGTGAAAAAACATTTAAACAAACTTAAACTTATTAACATGATTGTTGCTATTATACATGTCACTTTTGACTTTTGTAATTTAACAGTTATTAACGAAAAGGACTATGCTTTAACTTTGATAGCATAATACCAACAATTTCTGTTGTATTTGACTTTGTACTTGAGTTTTATTGCCTTTTAGCATTGTCTTTTTTTATTATGTTGTGCATATTATTCTTTCTGCTTTACTTTCTTCTTAACCCATTACTTCAATAATCTGTTACATTTCTATACATTTCTGTTTATTTGTTCAGTCACTTCCCTATAGTCAGGCACTTATTTTGTTTCTGACTTTTTTAAAAATCACAAATATGCTACTATGAGTATTTATCTTCTTTGGGTATAATCCAGGAGTGAGATCTCTGCATTAAAGGGAGTGGGCAATTTAATAAGTTTGAAACTTGATTTTTATTTGCATTTAGCTAACACATTTCCTAATTTTTATATGAATTATTCTCCTAGTTTAATAATAAATACTTTGATAGCCAGGGCTTTTGGATCTATCTGGTTTTGGGGACACAAAAAAATCTGCAGATCATGTGAATGTCATAGCAAGAAAAGATTGATTGTAGGAAATCTTGTCATCTCACTATTCAAGGCACCATTAAAATTAGGGGTCATCCTTTGAGCCTGGGGTCACAGGGGTCTCAAGTATGATATGATTTCATTCATAGTTAACCTTTCTTGTAAGTCACCCTTCGTTTTTTCATAATTAGATATCAGAATCTCATTTCAAGGCTGGATCCCTGAGGATTTGTTTGGGGGAGCAGGGGAAAGGATTGTTTTCTTTTCAAATACTCTGAGACAGCAGTGGAGCACAGATTAATAGTTAAAGGCATTAAATAAAAGATTCTGCCAACCAGCACAGCTGATGATAAATTAATAGCCTAACAATGTCATAGCTACTGAAAATGAACTGTAATTCTGCATTTAAACTTTACCAGATTTCTGAAGTAAAGTAAGAGCTAATGTTTTAAAGTAACATTTCAGCTTTCTTTTTTTTTTTTTTTTTAGCTATATCTCTCTTTTGGCATCTGATTAAACTTAAGAGTATTCCCTCTTTTTAATATACATTTTTGTTCTTTTGTGTCCACAGGCAGTTAGTCAGAAAATCTACCTCTAATTTTTGTCTCGTATATACTGTTTCTTTTGCTTAATACCTGTGTGACCGTAAGTCATTTATCCTCCTTGGGCCTCAGTTTTTTCATCTCTAAGATGAGGATTGGACTAGATGTCCTCTGAGATTCCAGTTCCAGATCTGTGATCCTATGGAAAAAATAAGTCCACTTCTTAACAGACCACAACCATAGTCCCTGATATCTCTATGCTTTCCAAACCATCATCTTCATCTTCAAACCTGTAGATTCTTGCTTGAACCAGTGTTTCAGGTTAGGCAACAATCATTTCCAGAACTGTTTATTCAAAGCTTTCATTACTAGTTTGGCAGCAAAATCAGTATTTAGTGAGATACTACAAAATTCTGCCATTGGTTCCCACTTTGATGTAATTTAAGAATTTTTTACATTTAATTTTTTTCCCTCCTATCTCTTGCTTTCCTCACTGGGGAAAAACGAAGAAAAACAAAACCATTGTAACAAATAATCATAGTCGACAAAAACAAATTCCTACATGTTCATGTCCAAAAATACATGCTTTACTTTGCATATTAATCCATCACCACTCTCTCATGAGGTAGGTAGTATTTTTCAACATTGGTCCTTTGAAATCATAGTTGATCATTGCATTGATCAGAGTTCTTAAGTCATTTTTGCAATGTTGATATTGTAATATCAGCTCATAATTCTTCCCAGGTTTCTCTGCAATTATGCCTTCATTTCTTACATATCACATTTATATTTCATTACATTTATATCATAATTTGTGCAGCTATACCCCAATTGATGGGTACCCCCTTATAAGGTTTCCAGCAATTTGCCACCACAAAAAAAGCTGTTATAAATACTTTTGTATACATAGGACTTTTTTCTCTTTGATTTCTCTTTTTTTTTCTTCAGCTTCACTTTCTGTATCTGACCTTCCGGTGAATAGCCTGAATCAATTTCTTTTTTTATTAATTTATTTTGATTTATCAACAATCGCTTCCATAAACTTTTGAGTTTTAAATTTTCCTCTCCTCCTCCCTCCCCAAGATGGCGTGCAATCTGATATAGGCTATAAATACACATTCCTATTAAACATATTTTCACATTAGTGGTGTTGTAAGGAAGAATTAAGAAATAATAGGAGGAACCACAAGAAAGAGAAAACCCAACAGAAGGAAAAAAATAGCAAATAGTATGCTTCAATCTGCATTCAAACTCCATAGTCCTTCTTTGGATATGGATAGCATTTTCCATCATGAGACCTTTGGAGATGTCTTAGATCCTTGCATTGCTGAGAAGGGCTAAGTCTGTTGATTTTAGTCATCACACAACATGCCTGGTACTGTGTACAGAGTTCTCCTGGTTCTGCTCACTTCACTCAGCATCAGTCCATACAAGCCTTCTCCAGGTTTTTCTGAAGACCTCTTGCTCATCATTTCTTATAGCACAATAGTATTCCATTACGTTCATATACCACAACTTGTTCAGCCATTCCCTAGTTGATGGACATCCTCTCAATTTCCAACTCTTTGCCACCACAAAATGGGCTGCTATAAATATTTTTGTACATGTGGGTCCTTTTCCCATTTTTATGATCTCTGGGATATAGCCCTGGAAGTGCTATTGCTGGGTCAAAGG
Organism: Vombatus ursinus; assembly: GCF_900497805.2. Classification (NCBI taxonomy): domain Eukaryota; kingdom Metazoa; phylum Chordata; class Mammalia; order Diprotodontia; family Vombatidae; genus Vombatus; species Vombatus ursinus. The sequence goes on from NW_020954585.1 coordinate 34,990,104, forward strand.
GTATGCACAAGGCAAGAAAAATGAAGTTGTTAGGAATTTGATAAAAGTGGGGGCCACATGACTTAACATAAAGAATGCTGGATTTGAAGTCAGAGCACCTGAGTTTAAATCCTAGCACTTTTGTCTTACCAGCTGTATGACCTTGAGCAAATCACTTTCCTTTTGCTGATCTGTTTTATGAAGTTATTTGACTAAATGATGTCCAGCCTTCTAGCTCTCTTATGATTCTGTGATAATATATCATTTCCAATATGTTGAGTCTCTTATTTTAAGGTCCAGTGATATATTAAATCACTATTCTGAACTTTGACGCTGAGACTGAACTTAATGATGATAAGAATCAGGAGTGGTCTAGTTTCTAATAATAACCTAGATTGTATGTCATGACAACAGTAATTGACAAGGTTTTAAAGTGTTTTGTAGAGTGCTTTCACCATTCTTATTTGAGTCTCAGCAAACCTGAGATAGTTACTTAAGCTGTTGCTGATTCTCATTTTTAGATGAGGAAACTGAGGATGAGGTTGTTGCTTCCCAGCAGTCACACATCTGGTAAATATCAGAAGCAGGGTTGGAACCTAAGTCTCCTTACTTCAAGCGCAGCATTATAGCAACTAGATTGATGCTGATCCTGTCATGCTAAATACCCTTTGCATAAATAATTGATTTAACAGTACCACTCATTTCACCAAAATGTTTTCAAGCTTCTGACTTGTCTAACTGTATCCATGTCCATTTTTTCCAGTACAATTTGTGCCCTCTTTCAAAAAACATACTAGTTGTAAAGGCAATTGGCGGAATCAGCGTGCTCCTTTTTCACATTAAAACTTTCCAACCTTCTCTCAGCTGCATTCACTCGCCAATTTTTTCCTCCTTTTTTTTTCCCTCTATCAAGATATATCACCTAATTCAGATTCTAGTGGCAGATAGCTCTTGGCCACCAGCTCTTTCTTCCTCCGTAATTGTCTGTGATCATTCCTCCTAAACTTATTCCTTGTTCTCACTATGTCCCTAATCTCTCCACCCCCTCACTACTCACCTGGGCTATCACTCCTGTCATCCCCTTTATTGTGGCTTCACTTGGCTCTTCATCTCTGTCCAGTATTGATGCTATAGTTAGCCAGATCATTTTATACTGTTCTCTATTGAATTGCTTGCCCCCTTTCTCCTTGTCATGCGTTTTCAAATCCTGAATTTCTTTCGTCATCAGTCTCCTTGGTTCGTACATGCTGTTGAATGATGCTTTAGAGAGTCATGAAACCATGATCACTGGATCCTTCACTTAAGCAAGGCAATCCTTTTGCTCCCTGATTGATTGACTTATTTTTGCATACCTGAAGAGGCTGTTTCAAACTTGGTCTTTTTGTCTCCCACATCATTTCCTTCCCCATTGCAATCATTAGATAAATTTCACTCATTCATTACTTTAAAAAAAAAAAAAAAAGCTATTCACCATGATCTCCCTATTCTCCCATACTCAAAACCTCTACCTAAAAAACTCCCTCTTGACCCTACCCTCCCTTCTAGATTTTATTATTCTATGTCTTTATTCCCTTTCTTATCCAAAATCCTAGAAAACAAAACAGTATATAATTATTGCCTCCATTTCGTCTCTCATTTACTTTTTAACCCTTTAAATCTGGCTTCTGACCTCATCGCTCAATTGAACCTACCCTCTCCAAAGTTACCAATGATCAAAATCTGATTACTTTTTTGAAATACTCATTTTTAGCATTTGCCACTGTTGACTGCTTGCCTTCTTTTGTATACTTTTTCTTCTGCTCTTTTTTTTCCCCCTACTGTTTTCTTCCTGCCTGGCCAATCCTTTTGAATCTTCTTTGTCAGATCATCAACTGTATCATAATCCTTTGGTATATTCCAAGGCTCAGTCCTGGACCTTCTCTTCTTGCTGCATTCTCTTTTGTTAACTTCACAGACTTCCTGTGTTCATTAATTGTGTATTTGCTGATGACTCCCAGATATCCAGCCCTAGTTTCTTTCCTGTGTTCTAATCCTGCTTCAGCATTGTTGGATATTTCTAAGTTCAAAATGTCTGAAACAGAAACTAATTTTATTTCTCCCAAAACTCATTACTCTTCTATATTTGCCATTTCTGTCACATACTGTGTTGCCAGGTTCCACCACCTCAGTGTCATCCTTACTTCTTTATTCTCCCACACCCCACATAGTTGCCTCTTATGGATTAATTATGTCTTTATAGCATTTGTCCCAAATTCTCCACCCACATAGTCATCACTTCAGGTCTGACCCTCGTTACCTCTAGCCAGAATTATTTTAATAGTCCTAAATACCTCATCTCCAATCCCCCCAACTGCTGTCCATTCTTCATATAGCTGATGAAGTTATTTTCCTAATGCACTATGTAACGGTATTACTTCCCTGTTCAATAAACTACAGAGATTCTTTACTGCTTTTAGTATCCAATATAAATTCCTCAGACTGGAGTGTAAAACCCTTCAAAACCTGGCTTCAGCCTTTGTTTCCAGCCTATTATATGCATTACTCCTTCATGCATTCTGTTGTCCAGCCAAACTGCCTTCTTGCTCTTCAGATTCTTCATCTCCTGTTGCCCTTCAGTGCTATCATCTGTGCTTGGAATGTACTCCCTCCTCAAGTCTCTAGTTTTCCTTCAATCTGTCAGTAAACATTTATTAAACGCCAATGTGCCAGGTATTGTGATAAGCAATGAGGATACAAAAACAGGCAAAAGACATCCCCTGCACACAGGAAGCTCGCAATCTAATGGGGGTGGGACAATAAACAAATATATACAAACTATATAAAGCCATATAAAAGATTAAGAGGAAATAGCAGAGTGAAGGCAGTAGGATTAGGAAGGAATGGGAAAGGCTTCCTATAGAGGTTGGGATTTTAGTTGGGACTTAAAGGAAGCCAGGAAAGCCAGTAGGCAGAGATGAAGAAGGACAGTATTCCAGGCACAGGAGACAGCTGGAGAACATACCTGGAGCCAGGAGATGGAGTGCCTTTTTCAAGGAAGAGCAAGGAGGCCAGTGTCACTGAATTGAAGATTAAGTGGCAGGGAGTATGGTGTAAGAAGAATGGAAAGGTAGGAAGAGGCTAGCCGGGTAGGGGCCGGGGGAACCTGTGGCCTTGAGGCCACATGTGGCCTTTGAGGCCCTTGGGTGTGCCCTTTTGACTGAGTCCAAGTTTTACAGAATAAATCCTATTAAGGGGATTTGTTCTTTGAAGTTAAAAAGAACTTTTGAATGACAAGCAGAGGATTTTGTATTTCAAAGTCCAGATCACATACCAACTCCTACAAGAAGCCTTTCTTGATTCCCTCCAGTCTTTCCCACTCTAAATTACTTTGTATTTGTTTTTTATATACTTTTTTTTGGCTAGGCAATGGGGTTAAGTGACTTGCCCAGGGTCACACAGCTAGTAAATGTTATGTGTCTGAGATTGGATTTGAACTTGGGTCCGCCTGAATCCACTCTATCCACTGTGCCACCTAGCTGCCGTTATGTTTTTTTATATACTTTTGTGCACGTTGTCTTTTCCAATGGAATATAAACTTCTTGAAGACAAGGAACATCTCATTTTTGTCTTTGTATCCTAGATGTCTAACATAAATATGTTCATGAATTAAACAAAATTTCTTATAAGGAAAAAAATCCATATATATTCACTTATGGCAAAACACAATTTTCCTGAATTGGCAAAACCAGTAAACTAAAGTGTATTTATAATAAAATTCAAAAAGTTATTTTGGATACATAATTGTGTACGTGTGTGTGTGTGTGTGTATGAGATATATATTTTAAACAAGACATACTTTAGATTGTTGCTTTGGAAGTATATGGCAGCATTGGTTTAGTGAAAAGGGCAGCCAGCTGGGGACTCCTACATCTAGGTTCTAGTCCTTACTTGGTTCCTAAGTAGCTGTATCATCTTGGCCATAAAACTTCACATTTCAGGCTCTCATCTGTAAAATTGAATGAATGCAAACTTCTTTCTGGTACATGATGAATTGTGGTTGAATAAATCATTGAATGGTTTTATTGTGTTTGTGAGTATGATATTTCCGAGAAAGTTCCAGATGGATCTTGTAGATGAAACATGACAATTGTTTTGACTAGTTTATCAGCATATAATTTGTCTTCTCCCATATATGGCAGTGTTCTTTACCTTTATTGTATTAACTATTGAACACATGGCTGTCTTTTACAGATACAGGTTATAATAAGGCTTCTTTTTAGATATGTTATACTAAATGTGTTCTATTCCAACTCTGAAGTTCTTTAATTCTGAGAACATTGTGAAAATATGTTCGCAGTCTATAAGAAACTGTCTTTTTACAGACAAGTAGGAAATGAAACAAATACTTTTAATCCTGTAAGAAGGATAAGAGGTGATCTACATCCACTGTCTTCCTTCTCCCTCCTTATTCCTTTCTTTGACTGAGCTCCTAATTTTATTTGCATGGTTTGGTATGTTGTTTACAAAGTTTGATTAGCAGCTTCTAATGTTTTGAGAGGAGTGTGGGCAATTGTTGACAGAATGATAGAATCTCATAGAGCGATTTTCATTTTACTTACAATGCAAATAGCGTAGAATTAGGCATTTTGAGAATCTCTATTCCTTGATGTTGGTACCCAGAAATATTGAAATATCTCTACATGTAGTGAATGGTAGATAGCCTGTAGAGATTAATTATTCATAGAGGTGAAAATCTCACCTTGTTAATAGTAATACACCCTGGATATTTAGGAGGTGATCTATACCACATTAGGTATAGAATATGTATGTAATTGTTTTCATTCCTTCTGATCCTAACTATGAACTTTTTGTCACAGTTGTTGCTTTTTGAACATAATTTTGCCTATAGGAAGCTCTACCATTTTCTTCTTGGGTTCAAGACTGTTTCTCTTGTCTACCACATTTTTAGAGTTACCTTATCAGCCATTCAGCCAAATGCAGGCTCTAAATAAATAATATGAATGAATAAACAAATGAAAAATAGTTTAATAAGTTCTTACTATGTATGAAACACTGCTTCCTGCTAGGGTTACAGATAAGATCAGCTCTGCCTTCAAAGAGCTTCCATTCTTATGGAGGAGATATAGTCATGGTCAGAGATAGTTTGAAAAGGTACAGTGATGGAGCCCTGAGGTAGTAGATTGACATCTCCTTTCCAGTATCAACGATAAAGTTTTGTTTGATTATGGGTGGGATGGTGGTGGAGGAAATAGGGGAGACATGAATGCCAATTTTGGCACTGTTGAGATGGAATGATGTGAAGCATGATTGGAGTCTGTCTTAAGATGTACTAGGCTACTGTAGCAGCCACTAATCAGAAGTCATTCCCAGGGAGGCAGTTCCAGACATGAAATGTGAAGTCTTTCTTGACTTGGTTGCTGGTCTCAGCAGCATGGTAGCTGATTAATCAGCTCAGATTCTGTTTTAAAGTTGTCTTCTTTAGTTTTCTACTTTGAAAAATTACTTCTACTATTTCCCTTCAATAGTATAATCAGTATTTTTGTACTTTGCTACATTTGGGGATTTTGCTTAAAATTTTAAAATATATGAAATATCTGATTTCTACAAAGGCGCCTAACTCTTTCTTTTCCCCCCTTATAAATATAGATGATTCACCTCCAGCTGAACGGGAACCAGGAGAAGTTGTAGACAGCCTGGTAGGCAAACAAGTGGAATATGCCAAAGAAGATGGCTCCAAAAGGACTGGCATGGTCATTCATCAAGTAGAAGCCAAACCCTCCGTCTATTTCATCAAGTTTGATGATGATTTCCATATTTATGTCTACGATTTGGTGAAAACATCCTAGATGTCATCATGAACTTTGCCAAATTTGTGGAACTATTAAGTGTAAAATTTGTAGACACAAAGACTTGACTGCTTTCCAGTTTAATGAAAGCTTAAATGTCCCTGCGAACCCACAATCTCTGCCAGCAAAACTGTTTTGTTCGGAATAGTAGATTTATGTGAACATGACACATTTTGTGTAAGGAACTCCTCCCCTTGTAAGAAGTCAGTCTATTTGGTAGAGGGGGAGTCAAAGGAAAGAACAGCTACAAATTCAGGCTGTGGAAAAAGTTAAGCTAGTATCATAATAACCTAAAAATGTAATAGGTCTTAACCATTTTTCCCCTTCAAATCTCGTACTCACATGCAAGTGTAGTTTGGTATTTTTTATATTGCCTTCTGTGATATTAAATATAATTTTTTGGCTATTGGCAGTCCTTGTTCTGAGGTTTGAGTCAAAGCTAAAAGATAAGCCTAAAGATTCTCCCAGTTTAATAGGAATGCCTCACCTGAGCAGCATCAAACTATTTACTGTGTTTCTACTTCTTATTTAAAGTTAACTTTTGTAAAACAAAGAGCACATGGAAATATTCTGTGTGTGCATTTTAGAAACCCAGTGGTCATATGCAAGTGTTTGTTTATGCACCTTTTTATTCTGGAGGCTTGAAGCTATAAAAGAGGATGTTAATCAACCAAATGAACAGTTGGAAATGAAATGCACACATTGCTAATCCATGTTTATAAGTTGTAGCAACCAGTCAATACATGGTAAAAGGCTGCCTTTAATTCTAAGCATTATTTGAGGGCAAGAGTGGCATTTTTATTCATTAATACTTTCTAGCAAACCTCAGTAATTGGTGCCACAGAAGCCCAATGCTACACAATACTACTACATTTTAATTTTTGATGATATATTTGGCCCATTATTTGATGTTAAAATTAGCAGCCTGGATTTGATTGTGCTAAAAGGCTAAGAATATACCTGCTGTTTCCAAAAGTTCCTTGAACAACACAGTTCTTTTTTATTAGACATTTAGGTTTTAGGGAAAGAGAAGCATGTTTTGCCTTCTTTATAGGTTCTCTGGGATTCCCTTTATTTTTATTACTATTATTGTTATTATTTTTATTACTGTTATAATTATGGTCCAAGAAGGCATTTATTAATATTTTTATTTCTGGCTTTTCCCCCCACAAGGAATGTCCTAACAAATAGCCTACAGCTTAAATCTGTTGTAGCCTTTTGTGGTGTTGTATGTACTCGCTTAAGGTATGCTGTTAATGTGAATTCCATTCAATGGACACTAGAATTCTGCATGCCAGTGGTGTACTACTATATAATGAAAGCTATCGGCAGTCTTTCAGTGGTTCAATCATCTGCATTAGATTGTGGATGTAAATAATAGCAGCCCATAGCAGCAGAATCCTTTCACAGTTTTAATCTTGCAAGATAGTTTAAAAACCAAGGTAGTTATAATGTGGAGCTTTAAAGAGTAATCAGAATTGTAAAAATGGTCAATGCAATAGCAAAATTGTCATTTCACATTATAGTGGCAGAGCTTTGCAAATTGAAAAGCACTGCTTCATAGAAGTATGGTGTACAAAGCCAATCATCAGTTTAGGGGAAGGAATACCCAGAAATCCAATCTTAGTCTGTGAAAGGCCAGAGGTGATGTTCAACTATCGAAATTTCGGAGGTCCAGATGACCTTTGTTGTGGGTATTCTTGATATTGAAGACTCAGTGGTTTAAGCCCCTTTCTATCCATTTTTTGCCTGATTCATATTTTAGCCTTAAGGCTTGTGCCTCATTATGCTGTTGAATGGTAACAAGTACTCATCATATAAATACAGTACCTTAATTATTTGCCCATTGCTACAATTGCATTTTGTCCAGTATTTCATCTTGGGCAACCAAAGGCAGGCTATTTTGTCTTTTCAGTAAATAGCTTCTCAATGCAGTCCTTAAGCACTAAGTACCTAAGTCGTAAATGTTTTTTGTGTTTTTGAACAAAGTGAGCAGATTTGCAACACAGTGTTTCATCCTGCAGATCTGTTAAGTGTTTTTCTATTGACTCTTAAGAGTCCTGCATGTAAATCTCAAAGCTGAGCCTGGCTCCATGAGCCCAAGTTGATATTTGTGGCACAAGAATGAATGAGTGTATTAAATATACACAGAATATGTGCATACATATGTAATACAGTGAATTTGGGGCTATACATCTGAAGAATAAAGTGTTCATTTTGAAATATTTGTTGACGTTTGGGTCTACTGAAACATTTTTAGCATTACTTATGGCTTGTATTTGTGGTTTTTCTGCAAGCCACTTTAATATACCATATAATCTGCCAATCTAAGGATGACTAGCTATACTATGTAAATTATGGTTCTGTTTTTAAATAATTGTCCCACTTGTTGCTTTTAGGGTTTTGGGGGGAGGGTTCCCCTCTTTGGTAGCTTAAACCACCTTTACTGAGGCTGAAACTAATCCCACTCCCTGCCCATCTACTTTGGGCTTCGTTTTAGGCTCATGTTTCAGATCTGCATGCAGTGCTTGCGTTACTCTGGTAACCAAAATGTTGGTTCCTTGTTCTAGGGGTTCAACATTGCTTTCCAAAATTATCATGGGGCTTGTGACAACACAAGCAATGGATCTGTGTATAAAATTTATTGGCCTTTCTCATTTACCTGCTGTAGTATTGTTGTATTGTGTGTGTGATATCAGGCTGCCATGTAAAACTTTAAAAAACAAAAAAAATTTAAATGCAGACCATCCTTTTTGCATGCTTAGAAGTAGAATGTTCAGCGTAACAAACAAAAGTTGCATGTTAAAATGTTAGGTTTTTTCGTTTTCTTTTTTTGATTTTCTTTTTAGTTTTGTGTGAATTTGCTTACTGTGCTGTTTTAATGGTTGTTGATAGAATTAAAAAAGCACTGGTGAGGCGAGCATAGTGCCAACGGAAAGTGATTTCCAGTTATGTGTCATGCAGCATTTGAAGGGACCATGCATTGTTAAAATATGTATACATATATAAAATCATAGTTACATATAAAAAAACCTACTTTTTTTTTCTTTTGTGTGCCAAACCCTAAAGTGCACTGGAGAATAGATTTTTTTTTTTTTGATAAAACGATGGACATAATAGAAAATTAGCTTTTTCATTGTCATAAATGGCAGTGCCCCAAAGCCTTCTTAAGCTAATTATCCTTAAAAATGAAGGTTCTCCTAAGATAAAATAATTTAAATCACTTCAGGGAAAACAATTACGATTAAAGCAGTTTGTGGTTCCTTGGAAATGCTGTGCTTTTTGTACTTTACATCAGTAGTGCAATTTGGATTGTTCTTGGTATGTGTATAGTTCAAAGGTCTTCGTGTTCACATTTAAAATTAGGTAAATGACTTCATCTTTAGAATTTGGTTTCATTTTTAATTTCATTTTATTTTAAACAATGTAGACAGTTCCCTGTTCTCTGCATTTAGAAGTATAAACACTTTAAATCTGTTACTTAATTCTGTAAGTAATTTTTATAATTATGATGTAACTCTATCCTTAAAACATTTAAAATAAACCCTTTATGTGCAACTTATGACTGTAAATTTTGTTCTCATGAGCAAAATGTGACATTAAAACTGTGAAGATAGTTTCTTCAATTAATATAATTAAAGTATGACTTGGTTCTAATATTGAACAATTTATAATCGTACAATACTTTGGAAATAATTGCTTATATGAAGCAAGTAATCAATTTTTCTTTTATTTTTAACCAAGCAAGTATGAATGTCAATTTTTAAAAGTACAAGCATGGGAAGGAATTGGCTTTTGATCTGGAGGCATGGTATTTAAGTTGTTCTTTGGAAAAAATTCTTTTCTATTCTGTCTCTCCCCATTAAAAAAAATAGAATACTGAAACATCTGAGTGAACCTATAAACATAAATCTAAAAATTAACATTCACCTTTTAAAAATAAACATAAATAGGATGTTATACTCCACAGTACTTTAATGATATGTTTAGACATTGACATCTATACCTGCTTTAAGTCAATATTTATATCATAAATCTTGAATATTTTTACTCACTTAAATTCTGACCAGTTAAAAGGGAAAATCGTTCAGTACTTCTCAAATGCTGAATAAATGTAAAGACAAGAAGAAACATTTGTGAAAGTAATTGTAGCACTTTCCCATGTAAGTGTATTCTTAAGTTTTGCATTTCAATGATTACTTTAGATTTAGCATGTTTTGCCATGGTGCAGTCAACAGAATTTAGAGTTGACTTTATGTGCCTTTAGTAGTTAAATACTTTTGTCCACACATCAGCTTTTACTGCCCAGCATTGTCATAGGAGTTCATGGTTGTGCTTTTTTTTTTTTTGCATAGAATATTAGTGGTTTTATGTTACATAAGATTTTTTAATGTGATTTATTTGTGGAAAGAGCACAGAGTGTAGGATAACTGAGTTCCTAGCCTTGCTGCTAGCGTTGGGCCTTCAAAATGAGTTAATTTCTCTGGGTCCCAGTTTCCTCAGCTATAAAATGAGAACTTGATCTCTATGCCTTTGCCGTCTCTAAAATTAAGTGATTCAGTGAGATAGTTGGAAAAATTCTTATAAGAAAGCACAGGAAATCAGGCAGATCTTAGGTTTGTAGGGTTTTTTCCTTTTTTTTTAAACATAAAAAGGTTTTTGTTTTGTCTTTTTTAATCCTAGCTTACAAAGAACTCAATCACATTAAAAATGATAAACAGGAATTTTAGGGATCAATGACTGATAACAGATCTAGAACAGGGGTTCTTAAAATTTGGAGTCTTAACTTTTGAAAAAATATTTTGATAACTGTATTTCAGTAGAATTGATTTCCTTTGGAATCCTATGTATTTTTTCATTTAAAAACATTCCAAGAGAGAGACCACAGGCTTTTTACCCACTGCCAGAGGAGTCCGTGAAACAAAAAAGTCAAAATCCCCTGATCATGAAGATCGAAAGGCTTGAATCAAATAAGATGAAATTTAGCATAAACAAATGGAGTCTTATGCTAGACATTTTAAAAATCAACTTCACAAATACATGACAAAGTAAGCTTGTTTAGATAGTAGTTTGAAAATTTGTTTTAGAATTTTAGTGGGATTAGATGCATAAACCAACACTGTGATTTAGCAACCAAAAAAATCTTATGGGCTCTTAGGGTGTATTAAGTTGTTCGTTTTTGAATACTACATTTTATGAAGGATGAGAATATGAAAATTTAATAGTGTTGAGTCTTGAGAAGGTACCACATGTGGATCTGTTGTGAGACTAAACTACTTGGGATTTCCTGGTAGAATGTAAGCAGTGTAAATGTTTTTCATTTTTGTCTTGGCATCCCAACCTGTTAGCCCTTGCTTTGTACATTTTCGGCACTTAGTTAATATTTATTGAATGTTTATTATTCAATACTGAGCCTGGAGAAGATCTTGGAATTTTGGGAGAAGATGGATAAGAGGCATAATTTCTGTTTTCAAATATTTGAAAATCATGTGGAAGAGGGAGTGGGCATTTTCTAGTTGGCTCCATGGGCTATACTACTTGGAGAAGTTGGTGAAAATTAGAAAATGATTTAGATTCCATGTTAAAAAAAAAAAACAAAAAATTTCTAATAGAGCTGTATAAAAGTTATTCTAGTCTCTGGCTGTGATTGCTACCTTAGAATCTGGTGAAGTCCCTTCTAGCAATGATTGGATGATAATTATCAAATATTTTTGAGAATTCTTGAATAGGTACAGATTGGATTAAATGGCTATAGAGAGTCATGGAATCTTAGAGTTCTAGTAATCTAGAGTTGTTTTTTTTCAATATAGGAGTGTCTGATAGTATTCTTACATCTTAAATTTAGAGTTAAGTTTCCTTTGAAATGTGAATGTCTGATTTTTCTTCAGGGAAAAAGAGTGGAGAAATGAAATAAATGAGACCATTTCAAGAATCAGTCTTAATCCTGAATCAATTAAGAAGGCAGAGTAGTTGTAGCTCTAATAGATTCTTTAATTTCTACTTGCACATTAAAAGATTACATTAATGTCTTTTTTTCATGTATACAAATGAACAGATGAAGCATATTACATAACCCATAGTATTTCCATGCTGAGTGCATTCTATGGCCAGTCAATTGGTTATAAATGGGCCCTGTTGTTAATCAATGATAGATATAGCTATGTTTTAGGGTTTTTAGTTTCTTGGTGTTAACATCATTTCTCCAGCTATTTATTTAACCAATCTGGACATATAACTTTCATATTGGTGAATTGACTACAATCCAATATTTCATTTGTTTGAGTGTTGTCATTTGACAACTTTGACACATTTTGATGGTACTGATTTTTTTCCCCTCTCATTTGCTAAATGACAGGTTTGAAGTAGATGATGTAAGTACTTTCCAGTAGTAACATTTTATGACTGATAGAATTGTTGGAACTGAATTTGTCATCTGTGGTAAGTAAGAGTAAAGAGTTAAGGAATAAAGCATTTTTTTAAACCTTTGTATTCAGAAATGACTAATACTGCAGTGCAGTCTATACTTTAACATTGTTTTCATAAATTGCATTTACAAACTGAGGCTGTTAAAATATCATTAAAAATATTGATCCAGAATGAAGGAGATTAAAGGTACCCATACTTACACACACACACACACACACCAATTAAAAAAAAGAGAAACTCAAAGTGAACAGCTAAAAGACCACACCAAAAAAATTAAAACAACCCCGAAATTTTTAAATAAGCAAACCTAGAAGGATATTGATAAAGTTTTATAATATTGTAGAGTACCTGAACAAGTTAATGTACTTGAAACAACAGAGGAAGAAAAAGAAACTACTTACAATCTCAAGATTAGCTCTCAAATGGGTGAAAAAGATATTAAAAGAATTGAGGAGTTGTTAATGTGAAGAAAAACATGAGCAAATAAAAGTATTTGAGGAATTTTTTTTGAAATCTAAATAAAAATAAATGATAATATAGAAATGAAGAAAGGAATAATGACTAAAATATTAAAATGTTCCCCATCCCTGACACTACTTATTTTACTTGAGGTTTGTCATTAACTTGATAGTCAGTGTTTCATTCTCACTCTTTCCTGTTATATATTATCACTGAAGAAATTCATTCAGTTGGTAAAATAGGAAGGAAAGGGCAACTGTCATTATAGACACTGTCTATGAAGAGTAGCCATTTTAAAAATCCCACTTTTCATTTCACTGGAGGCAGTGTGGTATAGTGGCTAGAAAGCTGACCAGAGTTAGGAAGATTTGGGTTCAGTTCCTGTCTCTACCACATAATGGCTATTTCACCATGGATAACTCATGATCTTTTATCTCAGTGGTCTAGTCAGTTTCTCTTTTTTTCCTGAAAAATTTAAAGCCCTTCAGCTAACATAGTTCAAATCTTAACCAGGAATGCATAGGTAAAGCATTTATTAAGCATCTGCTGTGCATTAGGCACTAAGCATGGGGGATACAAAGACAGAAGTGGAATAGTCCTTGCCCTCAAGTTGCTTCCAGTCTTAACTGGGGGAGACTGCATGTAAAAATAGAGGTATTTACAAAATTTGGTCTCCCTGCCTCATGTCTCTCCCCATTCTCCTCTATACAGATGCCAAAATGATTTTCCTAAAGCACCAATATATGTCCCTTTCCCCTCCCCCCAACAACTTTAATAGTTTCCTGTTAAGGATTAAATACAGACTCCTGTTATTTAAAGCCCTTCCTACCTCTCCAGTCTTCTTACACATTCCCTCAACACCCCCAGTCCAGCCATGCTGCTTGATGCTCACACAGATAAAGCGCCATCTTCCATCTCCATTTCTATATGTTAGCTGCCCCCAGGCTAGGATCCTTCTCTCTTCTTAACCTCTATCAGCTGGCATCTGGTTTACTTAAAGAGTCAGCTCAAGCACTATCTTCTGCAGGAATCCTTTCCTGACCCATGTAGGTATGGGTGCCCAGCCTGTCTTGTTTCTGCTTTGTGTGCCTTGTAAATTATTTTTATACATACGTGTCATCTCCCGTATTAGAATATAAGCTCCTTGGTGTCAGGGACTTTTGTGTTTGTATTTGTTACCCTGGAGTTGAGCATAGCTTCCTGGCACACAGTAACTACTTGATAAATGTTTGTTGATTGATCAAAGATAGATTTAAGGTGTTATTGAAGACTAAGGTACTACCAGTTAAAGATGTCAGTAAAAACCCTTCCTGTGTAAGGTGATACTTAAACTGAGAAAGAAGTGAAGGATTCTTAAACCCAGAGATGAGGAAGGAATATATTCCCAAGTATGGGAGAGTTAGCATTTACAATAACAAAGATCTTAAAACTCATAATGAGTTGCATTCCAGTGTGACATATCAGCATTTGTAGGTATCTGAAACATGATGCCAAGAAAATCTATAACATTTAATATTGGTTAAATTTTTATTTATCTATTTTTGTTGACTTAACACTTTGATAAAATTTCCCATTTACATGGTTTTATCCAAAATTTCATCTTCTATCTTCAAACTAATGAAGCTATTCATTTTATGGTCCATCAAAGCTTATTTCTAACATTGCATTTTCTTGGGATTTTTCTTTAGATCATGTCTAATTTTCTTCAATTTTGATTTTAGTATTAAAAAAAATTCTTCCCAAGAGATTTTTAAATTCGGAATAGAAAACTGAACTCTTACAATTTTGAATGAAATGACTTGTGTGTAGTCTGTTTTTTTTTTTTAAATACTTATATTTGTAAAATCTAGTAACATTCTTTGTGGCGAATTTCTCCCTCATTTTCATCATTGACTCGTCATTTATGAATAATTCTGTAGCCTCAGATCCTAAAGTCTTTTCTTTCTACATTTGATTAGTTACATAAAATCTGAAAAACTTTACATTTTAAAGCCAATATCATACACATGCCAAAATCAGTTTTAATTAATCCAATACATTGATTCTCACTTTATGCTGAATGAATGTTAACATAGTGTTCATTATATACATACATACACACATTAAAATATTGGAGTTCTCATGTTTTTCTTTAGAAAACTGCCTTTAAGAAAATATCCGCGTAATTATACTAAAACAATTGCTTGTTTTTAAATTGTATTCAAAATAGCTGTTAGAAAGATGTCCTTAGAAGTTGTCATATATATAACATAATCCAGTATTACAGTCTTCCAGGTAGTGTTTTGAAGTTTTATCATTGCCTAGTGGTGGTGATGTCACTTTTAGATCAGGTTAAAAAACAGACTCACTTTTTCTTTATGGAAGAAATGCCATAGTACAGGCACTACTGTCCCCCAAACTTGCCAATTTCAGTGGAAAATTAGAGAGAAAATGTACACACTTGGAATTTTCGAATAAAGTCATATTATGTAGTATCTGATACCTTGTGAATAACCAGTAAATGTTAGCAGGCATGATGACTTAAAACTTTTCCGTAGAAAATTGTGTTAGAGTAGAATTTCATAACTTAGTACCCTAAAATGGAATAATCTTAAAATCAAGCTATAATGTAAGTTTTTGAACCCAAGTAATTTCAAGATTTATGCCAATTAAGAGACAACAGAAATCATTAATTCTCACCATCTTCTGTGATGAAATAACATTTATATGGTTGTAAATAGCATTAATTTTTTTTTTTACCTCAGAAGTTACTCATAAGCTTTAAAATCCTTTTCCAGTTTTCCAGCTGTTTTTTCCCCCAGATAAGAGGAAATTTTGACCATACCTCTGTAATAGTCTCCTGCCCTCTGAAGAGTTAAATTTCTGTTCCTGAAATTTTATAGCACTACATTGTAGTTTTCTAGAAAACCTTGCAAAGTAGCCATTAATTTTAGCCTCTCTGTACCTCAGTTTTCTCATTTTAAGTAATATCATGGAATTCCATCCCTTCCAAAATAAGAATATGCTAACATATTTGATTCAGTCCTTGAATTTTGATTTGAAAAGTGGTTTTTTTGTTTGTTTCGTTTAAATTTGTTACCAGAAAGTTCAGGTCAGCACTGGTATTGGCTAAAACTTTAAGATCACTACATATGTGTTTTGAAGTATTAAAAGATGTAGGTCATTAGAATTGTCTTTTCGTTGAGTGGGTAGCCTAAACACTGCCATAAATAATTAAAATTATGAAAGAACTTTCTTTTGTTATTGTTGTTATTGTTGTTGTTGTTGTTGGCTAGGCAGTGGGGTTAAGTGACTTGCCCAGGATCACACAGCTAGTAAGTGTTATGTGTCTGAGGCCGGATTTGTTGAAGAACTTTCTTAAAGAGAAATATAATTGTATCACATGTATTAAGAAAGTAAAATGGCAATCTGCTTACTGTCAAATACTTGGGGTCTAAGAAATGTATCCTCATCCTGGTTCTCCCAACTTACTAGACATTTGACAAATCGGCTCTCAGAACCTCCCTTTCTTCACCTGTTTAATTAATATGCATTAAGATGTACTTGACAGCCTTGTAAAAGTCAAATGTAGTAATAAATGAGACATTTTTGTAACCTCCAGAACACCATACAAATTTAGTTCTTTGCCCTCAAATCAAAAGTACATGTTATTTATACACTACTTGCTGAGTTCTTTAAGTTGTGGTGAGATACTCACTCTTTGCATATTTTCATATCCTTATTCTCAGAGTATGTGGCTAATATACCTTGACAAATTGTAAATTGATCACCTGACCCATCTGGTCTTTTCAGGATCAGATTTTAAATTTTATTTTTGTTATTATAGGACATACTTAAAAGTTTTTTTCATAATCTCCATAATGCTGGAGAGTTTGATAATATTGATTATTAAAATCATTTTTCATGTGTCCCTGTTAGAAAGCTCTGCAAAACACTGGAGTAACCATAAGATCCAAATTTTAGTTTGGACTCTGGCTCACTTTCTGGTAGAAATATATACATATACTCATAATAACCAAAATTTTTTTACCTTTGTAATTCACTAAGCCAAATTAAGCAATTGACTTTAAGAAACTAGAAGTTTTGCTTTTATCACCCACCATTTGGGTTTTATAATTGGTTGGAGTTTTTTTTTAATGTACCACAACATACTTTTTTTGGGGGGTGGTGTGAGGCAATTGGGGTTAAGTGACTTGCCTAGGGTCACACAGCTAATAGGTGTTAAGTATCTGAGGCCAGATTTGAACTCAGGTCCTCCTGACTCCAGAGCTGGTGCCCTATCCACTGCACCACCTAGCTACCACTTGTAGGAATAGTTTTAGATCTGAGCTATTACAGAGTTAGTATTTTCTCTTTAAAAAAAAAAAAGAAAGAAGAAATACAGCTTATAATTGATTTTTTTGCATCAGTATATCACCAGATTGACAGTAAATCTTGATTTCAGGCAAGTTTTCTACCACCTTATCCATGGAGACCTATATTTTGATTCTAAATCTCATTAAGCTAAAAATAGTAACTTAGTCATTAAATCGCTTAACTCCCAGGTGAGTCTAACAAGGTCTCTTAGGAAGGAAATCAACTCTAATCCTAAAAAGTAGTCAAGGCATTCAAATCCAGGTTATAATAAAAATTTATAAAACTTTTATTATACTACATCCTTATGAGTATGTTACGTAGCAGTTTGAAATACTGGAATAGCTCTGTCAATGGTTCGCCGTTGTACATGATCACTCCATAGGATCTATACTTTGCAATCTCAGGAATTGAAGCATAATAGTTTACAGACAGTTCTGTTGGGAGAAAAAAGTAGTAAAATAAATACAAATATAACTCACTAGAAGAATTACTTTCTAGTGTGCAATTATCCATGCAGAAAGAATGCCAGAAAATGAACCATTTGGGGAGACAGGGAAGCAGAATTGGCTCCTTTAGGTCAAGGAAATGTTACCTTATTTGATTCTTTTTTAATCTCTAGAGCCCTTGCATTTGGTAAATATTTGTTGAATTAAAATGATTTGAATTGCCTGGATTGGGGAGAGCATTCTGATGTGCAATGCCTTGTTACCAGACAGAGTATCTCTGTAAGTGCTTAGCTGATTTACAAAAATCATAAAATAAAAGCAAGAACTAAACATACAACACTGGAGATAACAGTCATGGTAATCAATCAAACTCATATATATTCTGGCAGATTTTGCCATTAATCAGGGATTGGTCTATTGAGAGATGCATATTTATGTGAATTGGCATCAAGAAAATCTTTTTTTCAACTGCCAAAACCAGAGTTAATTTCATTTATATGTGATATATAGGTGTTGTCAAAGGATCTAGTTCTTTTATCAGAGGTTTTCTTCATTAACTTAAGAGTAGGGATAGAGACAAAGGCCATTCATGATCTACCACTTCTATTATCTTAAAAGCCAGATGGAGAAAAATGGTGTAGTAGTAGACAGAAAGAACAGTGACTCATCCAGAGCACAATGTAAGCCCCGGCTTTGCCATTGCTATGACTTCGGGTAAGCTCTTTCTGGGCTTTGTTTTCTTTGTCTATAAATTGAAGGGGTTGGACTAGATAATCTCTAAAATCCCTTCCAGGTCTAATAGTCTTTGATTCTGAGAGGAGGAGAATTTAGAACATAATTCATTGATTAGTGTTTCTAACATAAATCAGTGGTTGAATTGTGGGAGGGCATTCCCTAAGATGCTAGCCAATTTGTTTTTCTGCTCTTTCATAAACTCACTTTTCACTTTGACCTCTATTTCTTTTTCTATCATCTTCCACAAGTAATCTCAAGAATAATGAACTATACAAGTCAAATCCTTTTTAGAAAATTTAATCACTATTTTACAGTCTTTATAGGGGGTATTGATAAGTTTCCCACACATACACCCCCATCCTCAGTCTGCAAATTTTTGTAGAACTAGCTTTCAGAGATGATTCTTTAATCCAACTTATAGCAGAAGTGAATTTTACCCTATATTTATATTCATGGTTCCATTTTGTCAATTGTCAACTATAGGTAGAGTTATCTAAAACTTTTTAACCATCAATAGGACTAGGCTAGTGCATGCAATCTTCAGACCATTTCACGGGCAAGAGAAGGTTATGGTTCAAGAATTGTTTATTTTTTTAAAAGAATATATCAACAACTTTTCTCTTTACATCTCCTTCAGTTCCAAATATATTCTTCCTCCCTCCAGAGAACCATCTTTTAAAACAAAATATAAAATATATGGGGGGAAAAACAGTTCAGTAAAACAAACACATCAATAAAATCCAGCAGTATCAATGCCCCACTCCCTCAGTCCCCCACCTCTAAAATAAGGGAAGAGGGCAGAACATTTATCTCTTCTTTAGACCAAACATATCTGTTCATGTCTTCCTGTGCTTCTGTACTATATTTTTTAATAGCACAATAATACTCAATTTCATTCACGCACCATAATTTGCTTAATCATTCCCCAAACAATGGACACATCTACTTTACTAGTTCTTAGCTACTGCAAAAAAATATTGTTATGACTCTTTTGGTGTATCTGGGACCTTTCTGTTTCACTTCCTTAGGGTATATACCTGTTAATGAGTTCCTTAGTTCTAGGAATGTGCACATTTTAGTCATTTGCTTAGAGTCATTTAAAATTGCTTTCCAGAATGATTGGACAAATTTATAATTCCCTTAACATTGTTTTGGTGTACTTATCTTTCTATGATCCCTCTAACACTGTTTCCATCATTTTTTGTCCTTGCCTGTTTGTTAGGTGAGAGATGAAACCCCAAAGTTGTGTGTATTTTTGCCTGTTATTCCTACTATTGTTTATCCTATTATTTTTTCCTATTATTTCCCCATTATTTCTTATTATTCCTATTATCCTTTTTCTTATTATTCCTATTATTATTATTTGAGGCTAATTCCTATTACAGTAATCCCATGAGTAATTAATAATAATCTTCTATATGGTTATTAATAGTTTGCAGTTCTTTGGAGAACTGTATGTTCATCATCTCTGACTGCTTACCCATATGTAGATGAATTCCTGTATTTCAAATGTGACTAGAAAAGACTTTAATCATTTGGTTGAAACAGCATGGTATGGTAGAATGGGCACTAAAGTCAGAAAACCTGTCTTGGAATCCTATCTCTGCTACTTCACTTTGTGTCAACTTGGGTAAAAAGAAATGCCATAGGACAAACAACTGAAGAATTATCATAAGAAAATAAATTTAAGATATGCCATATTAATAGTGTGAATTGCCATCTCATATAATTTGAATAACATTAAGTGCCTATAGCATATTTTATTTCTCAGTTGTAATTTTGATACTTAACTGTAAAATCTTCCTTTACTTACTCATTCTAACTTACTTATTTGCATCTTTTAAAACTGTCAAACATTGGCTCTGGAGTTAGAAGACCTGGGTTCAAATCCAACCTCTGATGTGACTTAGGCAAGGCTCTCACTTTCCTAGGCCTTTGTTTCCTCATCTGCAAAATGAAAGAAGTTGGACTAGATGACTTCTGAGGTCACTTCCAGCTCCAGATCTATGATCTCTTTCTATAAGATATATTCTCCTTTCCTTGTTTTAATGGCACTTTTCCCTCGGAACTCTTTATTATTCCTTTTAAGGCTCCTTTGCTTTATCACCATTCTCCTGCCCACTAAGGGTGGACATATGCCAATATTCTTTTCTCTACTTTCTTATTTCTTTTGTGATATCAGCTCCTCTGGGTTAATTTACTTCTATGCAAATGACACATTTATTTATCTAGTCCTAATTTCTCTTGAACTACCATCTCAAATTACCAGCTCCCTGCCAAATAACTCTGCCAGGGTGACTGATAAGCATTTCAAACTCAGCAAATCTAAGACGTAGTTTCCTACCACACCTTTTCTCTTCCTATTGTTGGAACAGTCATCCTTCCATTCACCTAGGGTCACAGCCTTGGATTCATTCTTAATTTCTTTTATCTAACTTCTTCTATGTAATCAGTTGTCTAGTCTTGTCAATCCACCTTCTACAGCATCTCTTGCATCTCTGTCCCCTCTTTCCTCTCACAGCTTCTACATTAGTTCATTTACACACTACTTCTTGCCTAGACTGTTGTAATATTGCAACTTCTTAATTAGTTGTTTAGTCTCTTCCCATAGCAATCTATCTTCCACACAGCTACCAAACTGATATTCCTAAAACACAGATCTAAACATGTCAATCTCACTACTCAAAAAATGGTCCCCTGTTGTTTCTGGTGTAAAAAACAAAGTTCTCAACCTGGTATGGAAAATATTATATAACTTTTTTTTTCTGTTTTATTTCATATAACTTCTCCTTCATGCACTCTTCTGTCTAGTTAAGTTGGCTTGCTCATTATATTGTCTGTAACCAGTATTGCATTTACCCCCTTGTAGTTAGTCCCTCTTGTCTGGATTCCATTCACTCTTCACCTTTGCCCCTTAGAATCCTAATTTCCTTCAAAATATAGCTCAGAGGCACTTTTCTATAGAAGATCTTTGCTAATTCCTCTAGTTGTTAGCCCTCTCTCTCTCCTGAAATTACTTTGAATGTACTATGCTTGATTACTTACAAACACATATCTTTCTGCTAGAATATAAGCATTTTGAGGACGGGGCTGTTTCATTTTTATCTAGCACCATCTAACACAGTCTGTTGCACACAGTGGATAAAAAAATGAATGTTGGTTGGATTAAATTGAATTGATATGGCAGCTTTGAACCATGATAGCATTATTCACTTTCAGTCCTGCAACAAGTGCTCCATCAACCTGCTAGATTGTGGTCTATTTCTTGGTAGATGTGTTATCATTTTGTGTCTTTGAAAGATGGTTATGCTTCATCACAGAAAACCATCAGTTTTCCAAAGGCACAAATATCTGTGATCAGCCCACAGATTGCTAGCTATTCCATAGAAATCATTGTCTTTGAGGAAATGCTTATTTTGCCATCTATCCCTTTCAAGTATTTTTCATCTGCATGCGTGGGATTGACTTGATGTCAAAGCAGTGTATTTGTCACTCCTGGATACCTCCGTTGGGTCTGGTAGAGAAAGAACTATTATTCCATCAGGCTTACCAAGGCTCTTGGTCAGATTTTCATTACTAAAAACTATTGTTTAGAATCAGAATTTAGAACCTTAATTTCCTCAGATAATTAATCTATATTTTGTAATATTCATCATGAAGGAGTATGACTTTATGAAATCTAATGCAGTAAGTAATCACTGAAAGGGTTTTCTTAAGGGAAAAAAATAATTATTTTTTAATAACTAGAACTTGCTAAATTTTTTCCACAGAAAAATCACTCCTTTTCTTTGGTGCCTAAGCAACATAATAGAAACTAAATTGACTTGGGATATCTAAAGCTTTGAAAGGTGCATTGCAGCCTTTTCTGAGCTTACTACACTGAATCTTCAATAAAATGTAATGTACAGCCATAAGCCTGTGACTTTAGAGACCATTTATTCAGGATCTCATCATACTGTAAGTAATATAGCATTTTTATTGCTCTTACATACTTTACTTTTGTTAAGCCAACCTAGAGGTTTAGTTTGTATTATCATGCCAGAACGGAATCTGTTGTTTAATGCATTGCATGAGACTTCTATTTTGTGGTAAATTTAGTAATTCAGAAGTCAATATTATTGAAATTACTCAGAGAAATGCAAGGCAAATATGAGGGTAAACAAGTATTATATACTCTAGCAACATTAGTGAAGTACATTAGGTGCAGGATCTGATTAAATTAATTTGAACTTGCAAGAATTTTTATGCATTCAGTTAAAATTGTATATAAAATTTTAAATTATAAATCAAGTAAATTTTACTGTTTTGTTTCCTTTCTATGTACTTGTGTAGCCTTCTTCTGTAGTTACTATAATAAAAACATCCTCCTTATAAAGAAATTGATTTTTAATTGAAGGATGACTCACAATGGTTGCTTCTAGAGGTTTACATAACATTTAGTACAGAAGAGATGGACCAGTTCACAGCTGTACCAATAACACCCAGTGTAGCTGTTTTCTTACAGCCTCTCCAGTATTTGCCATTTTCCTCTTTTGTCATCTTTGTCAGTCCTAAGGTATGTAAAGGAGTTTCAAAATTGCTTTAATTTGCATTTTCCCAGTCATTAGTGATTTAGAGCATTTTTAAATATGATTGTTAATAGCTAGACTTTCTTCCTTTAAAAAAATTCCTGTTCATGTCCTTTGACCTATTCATATAATTTTCCTATTGGAGAATGGCTTTTAGTCTTGTAATTTTGAATCAGTTCCTTATATATCTTAGATCTGAGACCTTTATTAGAGAAACTTGCTGCAAAGATTTTTTTTTCATTGTCTATTTTGCTTATAATTTTAACTTAATTAGTTTTGTTTATGCAAAGACTTTAAAATTTTATATAATCAAAATTGTCTTTTACCTTGTGTGATCCTCTTTTCAGTTTGTTTAGCCATAAACTCTTCCCTTGCCTTCTAAACTTCTTGCTCTTCTAATATGTGTGTGTGTGTGTGTGTGTGTGTGTGTGTGTGATGTGATCTTACATATCTGTGTAGCTCAGTGTATATTTGCAGCTTATTTTGCTTGAAGTGCAGTCTTAAAACATGTAATGGATAAAAATAATAGATTTCATTGTATGCCGGTGTATATTGTATTTCAGCTAGTGAATACATAATATTAGATTAGTAAATTCAGATAGTATATTACTCCCACACCTCCAACAAGGGAAAGAGGCCTTTGTCCTGTGTTTTGTGCGCTGATGATGCCCAAAGATGGAGTTGTGGAAAAACATAAGGCTCTAAAAAATGGTGGAGGCAAAGAGAAGCCAAGATGAGTTATTTTAGTGTACAGGGATTGGAATAATAACCCTCTAGAGAGAGAAAAGAAACACAAAGGCCAGAACTTTTAGTTACAGAACCCAAGAAGTTTGGAACGAGATAGGTTACTTATTTCAGTGAAACCAAAAAGACTAAATCATTTAAATGGGACAATGTTTTCAGTCAGACATTACTTATAGAAAGAACCCAGGAAGCTGTCCATTGAATGAGAAAAGTGAGTGGCTCTCAGAGCAGTGCTTTCAACTTGCAACCAAAGTGGACATAAAACATGGGACCTAGAAGGGAAAGGATTTTACAAGTGTAAATTTCTACAATTTTGGGATTTCTCTAAAGACCAAAAGAGTAAAAGCCTTCATTCATGTTTAATAGGCTTTTTTCTTTTTCACATGTCCAAATCCTATTTATGTCAGTTGAGTGCTTGATTAAGTAAACTGGAAGAAATTAATCTACCAGATAATAATTTTAATTTATTCAATGTGACTATTTCTAGTATTTCCTACTAAAATAATTTATATAGTAACAAGAGGGTATATGCATTTAAATTATTAAATGATAAAGATTTGGAGGAAAACTACTCAGAGTTGGTTGTTTCATTGACAAGAGAATTAGATAAAATATTTCAGAACTGCTTGGGGATCAAAATACAAAAACGTAAAAGCAGACTTCTTTTCTATAATTCCATCTTAACTGTATGGGATACTATTAACATTGATAAGCAAATCTTAAAAGTTTTTAGTCTAAGTCATTTCTGCCAATAGTTATTTGGATATAATGTTGGACAAGCAGACTAATTAACATAGGAAATTAATGCATGGACTGAATTATTAAGTAGCCGAATTTAGAAGTATTGTGTGCATGCACCAGGCCCCCAGTACACCAGTACATTAAGGGTCTTGAGAAAATCAGCTAATTGATAGTTGTCTGTCCTGATTTAGGACAGTGAGGAAAGATACTCCTGACTCTTATAACCTGAGAAATAGATATGGTGGCATCAGATAGCTTTTATACATTTTTTTCTAGTAGCTCTTTATCATTATTTGTTTCTTTGAAGACTTTGTCTGAGACTCAGAAGATGAGGAAGTTTAGTTACTTTTCTCATCCTGTTTTGACTTTTATTTTGTTTGAATCATAACATCTTTTTATTCATAAAAGGTAGCATTTTAAGAATTCAGTGACCATGGATTATTTTGAGGACTGTTCTCTAGTGTAGCTATCCTGAGCAGGCTCTTGCTGACTATTACATAATGTCAGTAAATGGAGTGTCTAGCTGATTTACAGAAGGAAAAAAGTGATGATAATAGCTAGGCATTTATAGGTTTTCAAAGTGTTTTACATATTTTATTTCATTTGATCATCACAACAGCCCTAAAAGGAAGGTGCTATTATTATCCTTTTTTTCCAGATGAGGAAACTGAGGCAGAAAGAGTAGTTAAGGTCACACAGCTAAGTGTCTGAGGTAGTACTTGAACTCAGGTTGTCTTCTTGATTTCAAGTCCATTACAGGAAACTGAAAGTACATGCAACATTTGTTAGTCTAGCTAGCTTTCTTTAACTCAAGAGCCATCAAAAGTTGCGCATTATACTTCTTTGTAATTTATTAGTTCTTTTAAGACCCTTCCCATGAGTACAATAGAAATGAAACTTTTCCTCAGATACCTCTGTACAGCCATATATATATCTATATCTATATCTATATGTATACACACATATGTATGTGTACGTATGTGTATATATATGGAGAGAGAGAGAGGGAATGAATGAGAACATATCCAGCTCTACTGGCCCTATCTGTTATGCCTTCTGAAGCTCCTGTACTATTGTTAACAAACTCCCCTTCATTCTACACCTCTTCATCTTGTTACTCCTTCTATCTTCTTGTGTTCTGAGAAACTTGGCTATATCCCTGACCAACCTCTTCAATGCTAAGTACTCCTTTACCCATGTCCCTGAGCACCATGGATCAGGGGAAGGATTATGCATTTTTGTTACTCTTTACTGCCATTTGCAGACCATCTTGGTCACTGTCACCAACCATCTGTCCTCTTTTGAAGTTCATTCCATTCATCCATATCACCCAGGTCAAATATTTTTTCAGTCACCTACTGGCCTTCAGATCATTCTTCTTTTTCAAAGAGTTTAGGAAATAGCTCACAAATCATAAAGATATAGAAATGAGTCTTCACCAAAATCCCTTCCCTTATATTCAGGACCTTTAAAGGAACATCATCGTGTATATTGAGCACCAGAGCCTCCCAGTCCATTGACTCTCCTTCTTCGCAATTCCATGAATGACTTGAACTCTGAAATTTTTCTTTTTGATCATAACCACTCATTGTGATTTGTTGAAGATTCGCCGTATTAGCTAGACTCTTAAGGAATCTGAGCATCTGTGGGCTCTTGCTAGCTTGTGAAAATCTGCACAGTGGCTAGATTTTAAGAATCAGAGCCTGCCACATTCTTTCTAAACCAGTCCTTTGTCCTTATCCTGACATCCCGTTGTCCTCACAGTGTATCACCCCCTGCTGTGGCCTCACTTGAATCTCTTGCCCAGCTTTATGGTTGATCAATTCAGCTAATTTTTTGTCCCCCTTTTCTCTAGTCCTCTCGCTGCTCACAGCTTGACAAACAAACCCCAACCCAAAGGTAACCCTACCACCTGCCTAATGTGGCCTGTTCTTTTATGTCATGAACTTGCAGACCTTCACTATCTTGGTTGTCCTTCTTGTGATATTTTCTAGCTTAATACTCTCCTTTTTAAAATTCATTACCCAAAACTGAACACAAAGCTCTAAATGTGGTCATGTATGTTGCAGAGGCAATTTTTATTCAGGTATGAGTTGAATTAGGTCTCTAGACCAACTAGAAGTTGGGTTCCTTCCAATTCTGAGAATGAATGAATAATAAAAGTATTTAATAAAGGCTTAAACCACACCAAGCAGAGTAAGGACATAATTTTAAGCACATGAAACAATCAATGCCCTCCAAGAGCTTAAATTCTTGTTGTGAGTATGATGACCAAGAAAGGGAGTTTTGGTCTGAGAAATGGTAAATGGAACCAGAGTAGAGTTTTTTAGCATATCCTTTCTAAAGGTCTATAATTTGATTACAGTTAGCTAGAAAAAGAAGTTGAAGGGGGAGGGGGTACCAAGACCTAGCTTGTGTGGCAGAGCAAAAATTAGTTGGAGTGAAGATGAGGATACATGGTCACAAGGCGTGCGGAATCTATGACTTAGCTCTTCCCAAGCATGACCTTTGGTAGTCCATTTTAGAGAATGGAGCAACAGCAGTAGGAGGAATTGTGATTATATTAAATTGGAAATATCAGCAAGAACATCCTAGAAAATTAGCAGGCTAGGAAGTTTGACAACAAGGTACACCTATTAAAAAAAACACTTAACCATTGTAAACCAGTGGCATTTTAAGTAATGTGACTGACTATAGGCACCTGTAATTTACTTCAAGTATATGTAACTAGTACCCTGAAATTTCTTCCCACCATAGACAAAATCAGCTGAGTAGTAGAGAGATGTACTTGCAGTGTCCTTAAGTACTGCTTGGAGAAGATCAAGTGTGGAAAACCTCTGAATCTAGGCATATAGTTTTTTTTTGTTTGTTTTTTGTTTTTTTTTTAATTTATTTTTTTTATTTTTAAGTTTTCAACATTTACTTCCACAAGATTTTGAGTTCCAAATTTTCACCTCACCTTGCCCCTCCCCCCACCCCAAGATGGCATGCATTCTGAATACCCCTTCCCTAGTCTGCTATCCCTGCTATCTCTCCCCGCCTTCCCCTTCTGTTTTCTAGGGCAGGATAGATTTCTATACCCCGTTTCCTGTATTTCTTATTTCCCAGTTGCATGTGAAAACATTTTTTTAAATGTGTTTTTTTAAACTTTGGGTTCCAAAT
Source organism: Vombatus ursinus (assembly GCF_900497805.2). Taxonomy (NCBI): domain Eukaryota; kingdom Metazoa; phylum Chordata; class Mammalia; order Diprotodontia; family Vombatidae; genus Vombatus; species Vombatus ursinus. The sequence continues at coordinate 35,017,566 of NW_020954585.1, forward strand.
TTTCTCCCTTCCTCCCTCCCCACCCAGCCTCATTGAAAAGGCAAGTAACTCAATATAGGCTATACTTGTGCAGTTATGCAAAACACTTCCATAATAGACATGCTGTGGAAAAACTAATTCTATTTCCCTTAATCCTATCCCACCCTCCCCCATTTATTCTATTCTTTCTTTTGACCCTGTCCCTCCTCAGAAGTATTTGCTTCTGATTACCCCCCTTTCCCAATCTGCCGTCCTCTCTATCATCCCCCTACTCTCTTGTCCCCTTCCCCTCCTATTTTCCTGTAGGGTAAGACAGATTTCCATACCCAATTGAGTGTGTATGTTATACCCTCCTCAAGTCAAATCCTATGAGAATAAGATTCATTCATTTCCTCTTACCTTCCCCCTTTTCCCCTCCACTGTAAGAGCCTTTTCTGTTTTTTTGTGAGATAATTTACTCCATTCTACCTTTCCCTTTCTTCCTTCTCCTAGTATAATCCTCTCTCACCCCTTAATTTTATTCTCCAGATATGACCCCTTCATCTTCAGCTCACCCTGTGCCTTCTATCTATCCATCCATCCATCCATCTATCTATCTATCTATCTATCTATCTATATGCACATATAATTTTTTCCCTCCAACTACCCTAATACTGACAAAGGACTCATGAGTTACAAATATCATCTTTCCCTGCAGGAATGTAAATAGTTCAACCTTAATAAGTGTCTTATGATTTCTGTTTCCTGTTTACCTCTTCATTTTCCACTTGAGTCTTGTATTGGAAAGTCAGATTTTCTATTCAGCTCTGGTCTTTTCATCAAGAATGCTTGAAAGTCCTCTCTTTCACTGAATGACCACTTTTTCCCCTGAAGGATTATACTCAGCTTTGCTGGGTAGGTGATTCTTGGTTGTAATCCTAGCTCCTTTGCCCTCTGGAATATTATATTCCATGCCCTGTGGTCCCTTAACGTAGAAGCAGCTAAATCTTGTGTTATCCTGATTGTGTTTCCATAATACTTGAATTGTTTCTTTCTGGCTGCTTGTGATATTTTCTCCTTGACCTGGGAACTCTGGAATTTGGCTACAATATTCCTAGGAGTTTTCCTTTGGGGATCTCTTTCAGGAGGAGATCGGTGGATTCTTTCCATTTCTATTTTGCCCTCTGGTTCTAACATATCAGGGCAGTTTTCTTTGATAATTTCTTGAAAGATGATGTCTAGGCTCTTTTTTTGATCATGGCTTTCAGATAGTCCAATAATTTTTAAATTCTCTCTCCTGGATCTATTTTCCAGGTCAGTTGTTTTTCCAATGAGATATTTCACATTGTTTTCTAATTTTTGATTCTTTTGGATTTGTTTTACAGTGTCTTGATTTCTCATAAAGTCACTAGCTTCCAATTGCTCTATTCTAATTTTTAAGGAAGTATTTTCTTCAGTAATCTTTTGGACTTCCTTTTCCATTTGTCCAGTTTTGCTCTTTAGGGCATTCTTTTCTTCATTGGCTTTTTGGACCTCTTTTGCCATTTGGGTTAGGCTATTTTTTAAGGTGTTATTTTCTTCAGTATTTTTTTGGGTCTCCTTTAGCAAGCTGTTAACTTGCTTTTCATGATTTTCTTGCATCACTCTCATTTCTCTTCCCAGTTTTTCCTCTGCTTCTCTTACTCGCTTCTCATAATTCCTTTTGAGCTCTTCAAGGCCTGGGACTGATTCATATTTTTCTTGGAAGTTTTGAAGGTAGGAGCTTTGACTTTGTTTTCCTCTTCTGGTTGTATGTTTTGATCTTCTTTGTTACCAAAGTAAGATAATATAGTCTGACTCTTTTTGCGCTGCTTGCTCATGATCCCAACCAATTACTTGAGTTTTAAACTCTTTGTTAAGAGTCTGTTTCCAATGTGGAGAATACACTGTCCCAAGCTTTGGGGGTTTGTACAGCTGTTTTCAGAGATACTTCTAGAGACCTGAAAAGTGTCAGTTCTTCCAAGGTGCTATGATAAGGGGCAAGGTGTTTTCTCTCCACCGCCACAAGCTCCACCACGCCAGCACTCCTCCTCACCCCAGGACCGCCCCTCAGAACTGTAACCCAGATCTAAGCACAGGTAAAGCAAGAGATTCCTTCCTTAGCCCTGGCAAAGAGATCCTTGCAATCCTGCTCTGATCAGCCACTCGATTCTGCCTCAGTCTGTGAGCCTGAAGCTCAGAAGCCAGCCGCTGCCCTCAGGGCGGCTGGGATCTAGCTTCTTCTCTCACTGCAGTAACAGACTTTTCCCACTGACCTTCTAAGTTGTCTTTGGCGTTTGTTCATGGGTTGAGAAGTCTGGAAACTGCCACAGCTGCCCGTGATTCAGTCCTCTGAGACCTGCTCCAGGGTTGCTGCGGCCTGCGCGCCCACGCCGAACTGCGCTCCTCTTCCAGCCTGGTGCAATATACCTTTCCAATCAGCCATCCAGGTTGTCTTGGGCTGGAAATTTGTTTTACTTCGTTTTTTTGTGGGTTCTGCTGCTTTAGAATTTGTTTAGAGCTATTTTTTTGTGGGTATTTGGAGGGGTTTGGGGGAGAGCTCTAGCAGGTCACTGCTTTCCCTCTGCCATCTTGGCTCCGCCCTGGCATATAGTTTTTAAAAGAGAAATCTTCCCTTAAATTTTCACTGGTTGTTTTTCTTCATTCAAGAACAGTGAAGAACTGTAGAACCTGGGATTGGGAAGCTGCTTTTGATTTGGACTCTGCTTTATGGTCTGGAGGTTCCAGTTTTATCATAAGCACAGCTAATTGAATTACAGAATACAAGCTTTCTTTGTGTGTACACACACACATTCACAACATGCAACACACATAAAACATATACTTTGTTTAACCCTTCAGTGTCAACTCAAACAGTTGAAAGTATTTATTAATAACTATCATACTAGCTATATACTAAATAAATAATTATTTCTTTTATTCTAGAAGTTTTCTACAGGTAAGTGTAAAATGTAGTTTAGTAGACAAATATATCATATTGAAAAGCTAGTAACTAAATCTTAGGAAAGTTATCATTTAACTGTAGTTTTTTTTTTTAAACCAAGTGTCTTACATGTTAACAGTTTGATCTTTTTTTCAATTAGACCTATCAAATACTACCTATGGAAAGAAACAAGGGGATCATGCATGATATAAAACAATCACTTTAGAAAAAGGCTTAGGGCCTTAGTGTGTTATAATATATAAAGAAATAATATTTTTGCCATGTGCAAGTCTGAAACCCTTGGACTCTCTTGAATTAAAAATACCAGGGAGGGATCTAGAATATTAGAGTTTGTCTTCTTTATGGAGACCCAGCTAAAAGTGGAATGGCTTTTTTTTTAATCTACTTTAACTTGATTGAAAGGAAAGTGGTTAAAGAGCTTTTTTCCTCCTTGGGTACACCAGCATTCACATTATTATTGATCTGATTAAGTAAATTAAAATACTAAACTCAAACTACTAACTTTTTTCTTATTTTGCTGTGGAATTTTGTCTTTTGTCTCAGGATTACTATAAAACATAAGTAGAAATTGCTTGGGGAAGAGAGAATTCCAATGGGAGGGAAGTGCAGAACTGTGGACTTCTCTACACAGGAATGCTTATATGTTAATAACTTTGGATAAAACAGAGAGTATAGACATTTTCTTCCATCATATTATAGAAATAGATAGGGTTGCTTAAAATTTTGCTATCTTTTCTCGGTTTAGATCAGTTAGAGATGGAAAAGTGGAGTGGCTTAATGATGGTTTTTTTTAGGAAAAGATAAAATATTTTAAGGTCTGTGCATATAGGTAAACTTGTATCTGAACCATTCTGTCACTTCAGTTTTGTTCTTTTAAGTTATTTACAAAGCTTTCCCATTAAATAAATCTAACCCAAACAAGTTGACAGAGTGTAGGCTGCATTAACAAAAACAGTGTACCATGTAACATTTTAATCTGATTGCTCCTTTAAACTCTGTGAGATTTTAGACAGTATTGTAATTAAAGTACACACACACACACACACACACACACTTAGAGTCATGTTTAATATAGTCACCAGGATAAAAAAATGTAATTGTAATTTATCTTTTCTGTCTTGAAAAATAATACTGAAAATAGAAAGAAGGGTAGAAGGAAACAGACAAGCAGGACATCTTTGAAAATTACTTCATGAATTTATTATATATGTACTTTAAAGGAAAAGTAAGCTATATGTAATAGAAATTTGAAGATTCATGTACGAATCCTCTTTTTGTGTTCTACTTTGTATGTGAAAATGCTCATTGTATTTGATGTTAGTTAAGGTTAGGATGGGGTAAAAATAAAAGAAAAATAATACAGAATATGAGAGCTTAATGCCTAAGAAGTTAAGGTTATTTTTGTCTAGGATCACTATGTCTTCCAGATATATTGGCTATAGGGATTGGGATAAGGAATGAGCCTGTGGCTTCCTTGTCATAAGGAATTCCCAGATGAGAAATCTCTCTACCAAAGCAGGTCAGAACCTTCTCAGCAGTTCACAGCACTGAGAGGTTGACTTGCCCACCTCTTGCACAGGTTGTCTGGCTCAGATGCCTGACTCAAACACACATCTTTGTTACTCCAAAGCCAATCCTCTTTACATTTTACCATGCTGCTTCTCGTTAAAGTATGTCACTTTATATTTGCCTTTCCTTACTCAAACACTATTTAAAAATAGTTCTATGAAAGACAAGTGGTTGACTGAAAATGTTCTGGTAACCTCAGATAATTCTAAGCCTTTTAATAGGTCATCTCATGGATAGGAATGGAGAAGTTTTGTGGTTTTGTTCTTTGCTGGTTTAAGTCCAGTTTTAACATTTGGAATAGTTCAAAATGAAATGGATGCTAAGAATTTGAAGACATGACAAGCTCTTCAATATAAACTTTACCACTAGACTCTCTAGACACAGTTAGAAAGCTGTTAGAGGGGCAGCTAGGTGGCACAGTGGTTAGAGCTCCAGCTTTGGAGTCAGGAGGACCTGAGTTCAAATCTGGCCTTAGACACTTGACACTTACTAGCTGTGTGACCCTGGGCAAGTCACTTAACCCTTACCAAAAAGCAAAAAAAGAAAGAAAGAAAGAAAGTTGTTAGAGCAGCTATGCAGATTAGCATATGGGCCTGACTCACAAAAAAAGAAAACAAAAAAAAACCACCCAAAAAGCCCCCAAAAAGCAAAACTGATAAACCTCAATGAAACATTATTTGCCTATGTTCACCCTGTATCCTTGATATATAGGATGCTGTCAAATGAAATAATTCTTTACAAAAGTAATTACCTTTAAATGTTTTGTTATCTGGACCAAAATTAATGTGGGTAACTGTGTATAGATTGTTGATTGGCGCTTTCCTTCCTGTTGACCCTGTTAAGAATGAATACATGAATGAAATAGTAGAAATGTATTTATTGTGTTTACTATGTGCCAAACATTGTACTAGGTATTGGATATATAAATATAAAATTGAGAATGGTCCCTGTGCTCCGGGCACTTTCTTATGAGTAGTTAAGACAGCACATATAGGGGATGCCCCAGAGATAGAGGAATGCAGTCCTTTACCTCTGTGTCATGGAATCCATGATTTAGCTTAAACATCACTTTCTGCATGAGACTTTTCGAGTGTGTGTGTGTGTGTGTGTGTGTCCCAACCAGCTCTAGTGCATTCTCCTATAAGTTTACCTTATATCTGCTTTGTGTGTATTTTCTGTATACCTCCATATGTGTATGTTTTCTTCCCCATTAAAAGATAAACTCTTTGACCGGGAGACTTTTGCTTTTGTTTTGTATCCCTGGTGCCTAGCTCAGTGCCTGAGGCAAAGCAGGTACTTAATGAATGTTTATTGATTAATGCTAAAGGAGTTGATTGGCATATGCTTTCCAGTAGCAATGGCAACATTGATTTAATTGGTTGTTGCTTCCAGAGTAAAAGGTGGAAAACAGTAGAGAGAAGAGGAAAGGGAAGTGACAGGAGAGCTGGAGTGTATACGAAACGTGGCTGTGGCCAACTTACTATAGTGGGCCATGTGAGTTGCTGCCCATCCCCTACCCAGTCAGGATAGCCTGAGCCCAGGGCAACAGTTCCAAAACTCAGTGGAACTTTGTGTTTGTGAGGGCCCCTTGAGTATATCTAGCTGTATATGTTTACTCTCTTGGCCTTTTGAAATGGGAGGCAAAAATGACTAAGGAATATGAGGATAGATTAGCTAACGTTGAGTGTGCCAGTGGGGGGAAAATGGCCATTTGTTCTTATATTTTACAAATTTATAAAGACCTCTTGACCAGGCTATATAAATGGTCATCTAAAACCACTTAAAAAGTAGTTTTAAGTATAAGCACAAATTCAGATTGTACATTTTTTGAGAAATACCATCCACAAACTTTTCCAAAGAGAGCTTCGTTGCAAAACTCAGATAATGAGTTTAACTCAGATGTTGGCAACAGTGGAGCCAGGAGCAAGGTGGCGTCATTATAGAATAATTTGCTTTTTAATGCTTTGGTCTTCTGCCAAACTGTCAACATTTTTGTCTTTATGAATTCTGTTTTTTCACTATTTCTGAATTGATACACAGCATATAGAGGAATTGTTTTTGATCCCAAATTGACAATTTCCTCACCTCTTTTGAAGGGCATAAACTGAAAAAGAAAACAAAAAATTATTTAGGTGCCTGAATACTAGAGCTAGATAAATGTTACATACTTAATTGTTTTAGAGCTGTGTGTATGTATGTGTGTTCATGAATTTATATGAAGACCCATGATCAGCAATGATCTCTAGCAGGAATGGAGTGCGTAAAAAGAAATGGATAATTTTGAGGTTAGGTTTCAGGAAGAGATCTTATGAAAGGATGCTTGGGAAAAAAAATCTGTGGAGAAAGCTCAAAATATTTCAAGATTTGAACAAATAACGTACAGTTGGAAGAATTAGGATAACACCAAAAAAAGAAGAAGTTGTATTATCTTTAAATGCAAGGGAAGAGACAAAAGTGAATTACAAGAATTAAAAGTGGAAGAGAACTATTGTCTTAGTTCCACACCAATCTGGAAATGTTTCCTAGAAGGGGGCAATCCTGTGAAATAAAATTTGCAACTTTTAGGAGTCTCTTCAAGACCACTATCACATTTTAATTGTTTTTTGCTATGTAGAATTTTTTTTTCTTCACAATTTTCCCTTTGAGTTTTTAGTTTTAGGTCTTCATTCCTTGAGGGGAGAAGTGAAGATAGAGGTTAGGAAACTAATCTTCTTTCTCAGTGTTTGCCAGTGTGAAAACTTTTGATAACATTCTTTAATTGCCATCTCGATAAGATCTTTCAAGCTGTTCTATAGGCCTTCCCATTATTTTTTTATTTTGTGACTTTCTTTTCCATGCCATCAGTGCCATATGGAGACACTGTAACCGTCCTGTCCTGTGAAGTTATGCTTCTACATTCATATGCTTTCCTGGAATATAAACCAGAATCACTATGGAAAAAAGTTACTATTTGGGGATTTTTTGAAGACAAGGAAAAATGGTATTCACTGAAGGTGATGGGAGTCAGATAAAAATGATCTTTGTGTTCAGTGATCCCATTAATGAAACAGGCAGCTTCTTATAACTATAGTTAGCCCTCCTTTGTGTTAATTGTCTGTGTAATTCAAGATTAAAATTATGCAAAGGCATAAACTACACTTCTGTTACAAGATTTTTGCTTCTCTAGTATGCTGTGTGCACAACTGAAAAGTGTATCATTACATAAAATTTCAAGTACTTGAAGTTGGGGATGTTTAAGAAATGTTTAAGAAATCGGTTATTTTATTTGTACAGGTCATAAGAGTTATAAGAAAGTATTAGTAGAAGTGGATTAGATGAGGCAACCAAAAAAGTCTCCACTTGGTTACAGCAATCTCATTTCAAATTCATTGTGTCTAGATAATTCCCTCCCTTTGCACCTTAATCCTTAAATTAATTAAGGGATATACAAGTTTCAGACTTTTGACTATTTGATTTGTTATTCACAAATGTTCCTGTTATATGCTAGCTGAATATCAATGATACTCGAATGAATTATGTACAAAAAAACCCAACTAAATGTTTGTCCAGAGTCTTATGTGTTATTCTATTCTATTTCACAGAAATTGTATGGTTACAACTAAAATGAATAAAAAGAACAACCACTAAAAGGATGCTGTTTCTTTCACTTCTGACATACTGGTATCCAATATAGTTGGGTGCGTAGTTGCAGTATATTGTGATTTAGATTCCTGAGTAAGGCAGCACACTTAGAGCCTTGGGACTTAGTGGCTCAGTAACAGTTTGACCCTACTTGATCTAGCCAGTGGTGGAGATGCAGGTAGAAACTTGGACGGCATTGATCAAGTGGGAAAAATAAATGTGCTTACAAAGGAAGGTCCTCTAACTTAGAAGAGAATTTGTTAAGAGCCAAGGTTTTAAGGACTTCAAGATAGTTTAAAACTAAGGAAGGAGATAGTCTATCCAGGGACCTGCAGGGAAAGCCCTGATTCAGAAACTTATTTTCAAACAGCACAAAAAGTACAGTTATCATGGTTTCATACTGCATTATATTAAGCTAATTCAGTTCCTAGATACTAATGGGAAAATAAGGAACTTAAATGCTAAGCAAGGAGGAAAGATAATCTTGTTTATTAGAAAGTGGAAGAACCATGATCTTAGAGGTAGAAAGAAGATGATAGAGGGAAGATCTGCCTGGGTCAGAGAGAATTCTTTAAAATGTCGGGGAATATCTACCCTTGTTCTTTGCAATAAAGACTTTGCATTGTGGGGAAGGACTGCATAAGTGACTAATTTAAATCACAGTGAATACAAGAAAAATGGTATATTGTTTTGTCATCACTTAATGCACCAGAAACAGAGGTTCCATATAGTTTATTTTCATTTTCTGTGAATTTGATGCATATCACTTCTAGTCTCATCAATTTAAATAAACATCAATTTAACTGGCTACAGAATTCATTAGCAGTGTAACAAACAACATAAAGACATTTAAATATTTTAACAATGTAACAGCTGTGAGAAAGTTCACAGCTAGAATTACCTCTAACCATGTATTACAACTGGGGACTTCTCCACAACTAGGGAAATAAATGCTGGAATCATAGTCCCACCTTTCACTTCTCTCAGGATGGCAGCTGAAGTCTCTTAAGAACTCTCTTCAGAATATTTTACCCTTCTTCATAGAATAAGTGTTAACTTTAGTTCTCTCAGAATGCTTTTTCAACCTCCTTATCCTTAAGTTTACTCAGTCTCTCAGGAAAATTCTCTTTGTCCTTTCTGTGTGTCTCATTCAATTTCTCTCTAGCCATGAGCATTAACTCTCTCCTGAACAGTCAATTAAATTGTAACTTCCAAACATTTTATTACAAAGTCTCTGTGAGAAGATGCCAGAGGACAGATAATGAAGCATGCTACCCACCTCTTGATGGGGAGTTTATGGACTCAGTTTGAAGAATGAGATTTTGGGGGGGGGGTGAGGCAATTGGGGTTAAGTGACTTGGCCAGGGTCACACAGCTAGTAAGTGTCAAGTGTCTGAGGCCAGATTTGAACTCAAGTTATACTGACTACAGGGCCAATGCTTTCCACCTAGCTGCCCTGAGATTTTTCTTTAGGACATTACCAGTTCAGGAATTTATTGGACTTCTTTTGTTTGCTTGGTTTTTTTTTTTTGTTCGTTTGTTTTGTTTTTGCCTGTGCGTAATTGTTACAGGAGTTCTTCCCTCCCCAAGTAAGAGTAAGAGAAAATAATTTTTTGTTCATTGAAAAAAAATTTAAGAAAATCTTTGTGAGAGGCTGCTTAAAGTAGAGATATATACATATATATGTACATACATACATATACACACACACTTTCATTTGAGTTTCAAAACAACTCTTTGAGGCAGGAAATACAAGCATTATTTTTCTCTTAAAGTTCAACTTTCACTAAACAAATATTTCAACATTAAATGCAACTAAATTGTACATTTTTAAAAATTTTTCACTTTTATAGTTCTTTATCCCAGAGTGTCATTTTTGTTGTTGTTGTTGATGTTTTTAATTTTAGAATTTTGATGGGTTGCCTAGTAATCAAGAGAGTGGAAGCTAAGAGCTTGTTGCATGTGCAGGGTATCTTGTGGTTGTGCCACATTTCCTCCCATCTTGGTGCTATGTGAAGTCAGTCTGGCGTAAGGGACCCCACACATCATTTGTCTTAATCCAGTTATTCATTTTCCCCAAATGCAAATTCAGGATCTGAAGATTGAATCAATGGAACAAATTTGAGAAAACTTGAAAACACAAAGTAGATATAAACATTCAACAAGGATATACAGGTACAGCTCTCTCTGTCCCCACCCTCGAGGATACACCCATGTCAAGAACAGCCTATTTAGGAATAGTTTGCCAAAGCCTTTCCTTCTTGCTATTAGTTTTATTATGAATCTCCCAGAAGCAAGCATTAGTGCACAGAAACCCAAATCTGGGTTTCCATGACTCAATTCTATATATATACTTTAAATCATTAATGCTATGTAATCTGTCAATCCTTTAGGCTCCAAGGCTTGGGCAGAATAACATCTAACACATTCCATCCCTTGCTCTCTGTCTTCTTGTGGACACACCTGGACAGAGACTATATTCCATATCTAGTGGTAAATAACCCTGACTTCTATTCTGAGTAATAATAGATAAAACACCCAAGGATAGCAATATATAAGGGGAACTCAACCAAAGGGTGAGGATTGGGAGAATTCAGCTGCCAAAGACAAAATTACAACCACTTCCCAAATACAAAACAAACTATTCTGTCATCAGATCATAAACTGGGAGGAGGATCACAGTTGAGCCAGAGGAAAATCAAAAATAGCACCAGGAGTTTAGCAACCAGAAATAGAAAGTTGGCAACCAGAACCAGAAGAACTCAAAGAGTATCTCTCCTCCAAAATATATGCAGAAATACTATTTAAAAGCAGAAACCAAGTGTTTATAATCTCTTTGCTAGCAGCTTATTCTATGGCCCCTTGTTTTACTACCCATTTTGTGTTCCCTGGTCCATTTACTGTTAACTATCCATCACAGATCCTTCCATCTCTGGAAGAATAGAACCACAGTCTCTGGCCCAGAGTATGATAATCCCCAAGTTTCTCTAGGGGTCTCATTGTCCAACCCCTATCTTTATACATAGGATAGGCAAAAGGGATTAATTGGGCAACACCTTCTTGATCTCCTTTCTATTCCCCAACCTCTCTCCTACTAAGCTTTCCTTGGCTTTTAAGGGAGATGATTTGCTCAAACCATCCAGAGGAAAATATAACCGTAAGATTGAAGAAAACATCTCAGTTTTTTCTCCAGGAGTATCTGCATCTGTTACTTTCAACCCAAGGCCCCAAATAAAGCCATACTACTATTTTTTCCTTGCAATCGTAGTGGTTTGTGATGAATAGTGATATCCATCTCTATCCTTTCACTCCTATAACTGATATATTTTAAAAATTCTGATCTTACTAAACTGAGAATTATTGAAGACAGCCATTGGGTGAAAGTATGGGCCGAAAACCAAAGCTATTCTTTAAGACCATTGAAATCCTCAAGTGATAGAATAAGATTTAACCCAATCTTATAGGATGCTTGAAGTGAAATGGTTGATTGAAGACAATGACAGAAATGGCTATAAAGAAGGAATCTGTGCACAGCATTATTTTATACATCAGCAAAGTTCCCTCATTACTCCTGTTCCCAAAAAGGTTCTCCATTCTTGATATTTCAGTCTTTCCTCTTCAAGGCACACAACTATACAGTGAAGTCTAATGCACAATCCTACCGAAAGGACTGTCTAGGTCCCTACCCCTTAGGACTCATCAGAAACCTGAGTTGAGCTCCAGAGTAGCAAACTTTAGACCCAGAGTCAGTAGAGTTGATCTAAAATCTGGGACTAGATCAGTTCAAGGTGTTCAAATCCTTACAAGGAGGCATCTCAAGGGCCAGAGCTGACACTGTCAGGGGCTATCATGCTGAAGATCAATCTTTTCATGGAGGGTGCTAACATTGCCCAAGTTTAGCATATTCCTGAACCCGGGCCAACACATTAAAGTTCACTTCTTCTCTGAGGGTGAAAATCTCAGCCGTACCCCTAGGGATGCAGCACTATATGATGTTAGTAATTTAGAATGGTTTGGACATATCAAAGGGCTTCCAACAAACTTTCACCATGAAAATGGGCTGAGTTGATGAAACAATGGCATGTACTTAATCCTGTACAAAGCCAATAAATCCATCTCCACTATGTATTCAGGCTGAATTATAACTATGATAGAGTTAAGTACTATTGATTGTCCTCCAGTTTTTATTCACCAGAGTGGCCTTTTTCTTTTACTTGGTTATACCCCCAAAGCCTATGTCCATAGAAGTTCTATTTCTATTACAAGTGGTGCAGTGAAGGATAATAGTCACCTGACCTGCTGTATGCAGCAAACCTCTCAAGGGTCTGAATTCTACCTTCCATTAAATATGCTGTTAACCATGCACAGCACCTGATCCTGTTTTGGTCTGATGTTAAGAACCAAATGAATTTGAGGAGCTTGATCCCATTTCTGACAATCTCTAAATTCCATAATGTCAGGGTTAAAAAAAAAAAAAAGATGTTGGAGGCAGAGTAGTTAGTGGTGCCTAGTGACCTCATTTGCCTCTTCTGGTATTTTCCAACCAGGGTGCTAACAGGCTGATTTTCGGTCTTCCCTCTTATCTACCCTGTGTTTTAATAATCAAATCCACAATTCCCTTCTACATAAGGCCTTCTGTCTCTCCTTAGGGCAGGCCACCTGAGAAGTTTTCAGGACTGAGTAACGATCAAGGAAGGGTCCCTTGACCCCTAAATTCTCCCAGGCCATTTCCCTTATGCTGTTCAGACTCCTTAGTGAACCAATTCAACTCTATGCTTTTTGTCTTGAATCCCTAGTCCCCTAATCATATTGTTGATAACCCTTAGCCTGGGTCACTCCCATCGTTTTGCAAGCATTGTTCCTAAACACAGTGTTGCTGAATGCAACTGTTCTAAACTGGGTTCACTATATATTTATGTTACAGAACTTCAACCAGGCCCTCACTGCTGCTAGGCAATCCTACTATACTTCCCTTATTAACTGATGATTGCATTCTTCACAACAGCCCATCCAAATCTCTTTAACCCTCTTTAAGCCTCCCATAGCTTCCTTTCCCCCCATCCTCTCAGCTGAGGACCTTGCCTCCTATTTTACAGGAGAAATTAATGCCATTCACTGTGAGCTTCCTCTCTTCCCCTTTTCTTCATCTCCCATAACCCAGAAGGCATCTGCCCTTCTGCCACCATCTCCTACTTCACCCCTCTTCCACATGATGAGCCTACTCCTCCAGGTGCACTAGTGATCTTATTCCATCCAATCTACTCCAACCAATTGCCCCCGACTCTGTCACTTACTTTCAGTCTCTCCTTACCAGCAAGCTTCTTCCTTACTGCCTACAAACATGGATACATGATCCTTCTATTCCCATGAATTATTATCCTATATCTTTTCTACCCTTTGTAGCTAAATTTCTCAAAAAGCCCATCTATAATAGGTGACTAACTTCTTACACTCCAGTTTTTGATTTCATCATTTTACTGAAGCTTATCTCTCCAAAGTTATCCATGATCTTTTAGTTGCTAAATTCAGTGGTGTTTTATTGATCCTCATTCTCCTTGACTCTTTGTGGCTTTTGAGTGTTGATCACCCTCTCCTCCTTGATACTCTCTTCTCTTTAAAGATGCCATTCTCTTATGGTTCTACTTATCTGATCACTCCCTCTCAGTCTCTTTTTCTGGATCCTTATTTAGGTCATGCCCTCTAACCATAGGGATCCCTCAGACTTCTGTCCTGGGCCCTCTTCTCTTCTTCTTTACTATGTCACTTGGTGATCTCATCAGCTACTGTGGATTTAATTACCATCTCTAAACTGATGATTCTCATATCAACTTATCCTGCTCTAAACTCTGTTACTTCCAATCTTACATTTCCAATTGTTTTATAGACATCTCAAATTGAATATCTAGTAGACATCTTAATCTTTTTGTTGTTCAGTTGTTTCAGTCATGTCTGACTCTGTGGCTTTATTTGGGGTTTTCTTGACAGGGGTACTGGAGTGGTTTACCATTTCCATCAGCTCACTTTACAGATGAGGAAATGCAAACAGGGTTAAGTGACTTGCCAAGGTTCACAGACCTAGTAAGTGTCTGAGGCCAGATTTGAACTCAGGAAGATGTCTTCCTGACTTTAGGCCCAGCACTCTATCCACTTTGACACCTAGCTGTGTCATCTTAATCTAAGTCCCTTATGGCTTCTCTTTCCTCTACCTTTTTATGGTTTTCTTGAGTCTTGTATTTGAAAGTCAAAATTTCTATTCAGTTCTGGCCTTTTCATCAGAAATGCTTGAAAGTCCTCTATTTCATTGAATGTCTATTTCCTACCCCCCGCAAAAGAATTATACTCAGTTTTGCTGGGTAAGTGATTTTTGGTTGTAATCCTAGCTCCTTTGCCCTCCAGAATATCATATTCCAAGCACCATGATTCTAAATCCTGTGTTATCCTGAATGTGGCTCCATGATATGTGAATTGTTTCTTTCTGGCTGCTTGCAATATTTTCTCCTGGGAGTTCTGGAGTTTTCATTCTGGGATCTCTTTCAGGAGGTGATTGGTAGATTCTTTCAATTTCTGTTTTACCCTGTGGTCCTAGAATATCAGGCAGTTTTCCTTGATAATTCCTTGAAAGGTGTTGACTAGGCTCTTCATTTGATCATGGCTTTCAGGTAGACCAATACTGCTTAAATTATCTCTCCAGGATCAATTTCTAGGCCAGTTCTTTTTTCCAATGAGAGATTTCACATTTTCTTCTATTTTTTCATTCTTTTGATATTGTTTTATTATTTCTTGATGTCTCATAAAGTTGTTAGCTTCCACTTGCCCAATTCTAATTTTTAAGAAATTCTTTTCTTCAGTGAGCTTTTTACCTCCTCTTCCAAAAGTAGAATTGGCTACTTTTTAAGGACTTCAGTAAATTTTTGTGCCTCCTTTTCCATTTGGCTAATTCTGCTTTTTAAGGCATTGTTCTTTTCATTAGCTTTTTTTCCTCTCTTACCATTTGGCCTATGCTATTGTTAAGGTGTTGTTTTCTTCAATATTTTTTTTCTTCAGCATTTTTTGTGCCTCCTTTACCAAGCTGTTGATTCTTTTTTCATGATTTTCTTGCATCACTCTCATTTCTCTTCCCAATTTTTTCCCTACCTTTCTTACTTGATTTTAAAAATCCTTTTTGAGCTCTTCCATGGCCTGAAAGCAATTTGTATTTTTCTTTGAGGCTTCGGATATAGGAGTTTTGACTTTGTTGTCTTCTTCTGAGTATGTGTCTTGATCTTCCTTGTCACCATAGTAACTTTCTACAGTCAGAATTTTTTTCTGTTTGCTCATTTTTGCAGCCTATTTCTTGACTTTCCCCTCTTTGTTAAAGGGAGGCTCTGCTTCTGAGGTGGAGGGGGCACTGTCCCAAGCCCCAGTGGTTTTGTGCAGCTGTTTTCAGAGATACTTCTAGGGACCTGTAAGTTTTCAGTTCTAACAAGATGGTGTGATCTAAGGAGAGGTGTTTACTATTCTCCTGGCTTGTGCTCTGCTCTGTGTGATACCACTAGTACTCTTTTCTGCCCTAGAACTGTGATGAAAGTCCCTGCTCCACTGCAGCCACAAGTTCTGGTCTGTTAGTGCTCCTCTTCCCCCTGGGACTGCCCCCAGTGCCAGCAAAGAGACCCCAGTAATCTCCTTCTGACCAGGTGTTCGACCTCTTTGCCATCTGTGGGTTGAGAGCTGTGGAAACAGCTGCTGCCATTGCTGATTCAGTCACTCCCAAGCCTACTCCTGGTTTGCTGGGGCCTGGTCTATTCTGGCAGGACCTGCACTGGACTGTGCTCCACTCTCACCCCAGTGTATCAGACATTTTCTGCCCACCTGAGTTGTTGTGGGCTGGAAAATTTTGAGACATTATTTAAAGGTATTTGGAGGGGTTTGGAGGAAAGTTCCAGGGAGTCCCTCCCTTTTCTCTACCATCTTGGCTCCAGCACCCCCCATCTTAAACTAAACAAGTATAAAACTGAATTCATCATCTTTCCCTTTAAGCCCTCTTTCCCCACGCCTCCTGCCTTTTTTATTGCTGTCTTTATAGCATCACCATCCTCCCAGGCCCTCAGTCTCACAACTTAGGAGTCATCCTCAACTCCTCACTATCTTAGCCCCAACATTTAATCTGTTGCCAAGACCTGTTAATTTCACCTTTGCCACATCTCTCAAATATATGTCCTTGTATCTTTTTGATGCTGCTACCACTCTGGCCACCTCATCACCTCACACCTTGACTACTGCAGTAGCCTACCTGTCTCAGTAGAATTCTGCCTGTCTCAAATCTCTCTCCACTTCAATCTATTCTCCATTCAGTCACTAAAGTAATTTTCTTAAAGAGTCGATCTGACTATGTCATCCCCCTACTCAGTAAGTTCCAGTGGCTCCCTGTCACCTCCGGAATCAAATACAAAATGCTCTGTTTAGCATTTGGAGGCCTTCATAACTTAGTGCCCTCCTATCTTCCTAGACTTCTTACTTCTTTTTGCCACATTCTCTTTGAGGCAGTGATACTGGTTTCTTTACTTTTCCACAAAGGGGAGGGACATTTCATCTTGGCTCTAGGCATTTTTCTTGTCTGTCCCTTGTGCCTGGAATATCCTACCACCTCAACTCTGCCTACTGACTTTCCTGACTTCCTTTAAGTCCTAACTAAAATCCCATCTTTTACAGGAAGCCTTTCCTAACCCCTCTCAATTCTAATATCTTCCCTCTCTTAATTATTTCCTACTTAGCCTGAATATAGCTTGTTTGTATATATTTGTTTGCATGTTGCCTCCTCCATTAGAATATAAGCTCCTTGAGGACAGGAACTGTCTTTTGCTTCTTTTTGTATCCACAATGCTTAGCACAGTGCCTGGTGTACAATAGGGGCTTAATAAATGTTTAGTGATTGATTGATTGAAGTCAACTGTACAGTCATTTCTGCTATTATGTTTGTTTTGAAAATGTAAATTTGTTTCATCCCAATTGATATATTAGGAAACTACTTGAATATAACACCAGTTTCTAATTTACTCGTGCAAGAATTCATCCTCTAGAAATAGCAAGAACCCAGAAAGCTCTACCACTTCACAATGACTCACAAGCTTCAACCCTTCTTTATATATACAAGTAAACTTTAGGTCTTTTTTCAAGATAAAGTACCATATTTTAAAATAAGTAGGAGCTGTGCATGAGGACAGCTGGTCTGTACCTATACTTTACATCCCTCACCTTCTGTCATGGCTGCAGCCTAAAACTATTTCAGCCCAAGTGAGACACAGGCCAAGCAGCAGCCAGAGGCTGTGGGTGACTGCATTAGGGGCAGAGCATTGATCTCCATCAATGAGAAGAGAGTCCTTTATTAATGGGCATTCGGACTGTAATTACATAGTTTTTATGTATTTCTTAACCATTTGACAGGTATAAAATTGTGTTAACCACTTTTATTAAGTGCCTATCTCTTTTGTGTATCACTAATGAAGTTTTTGAGTGTTGTTCCCCTAATCCCATTTCCCCCGTATGCCCTTTGGTTTTTATTGTATAATTTTGCAAAACTTAGTGATTTTTAGGAAAGCATAGGTTGAGTTATAGCAAAACAGATTCCAGAAGAATATCCACCGCCTATTAACAGTAACAAAAAGTGTAAGGCTTTAGAAGCAAGTGATTGCTTCTAGATAGGAACACATATGGGTAAAGTTCTCAATTTCTAGCGACTTGTAGCCATATTGTTGTTGTTGTTCTTAATGAGTCTTTATTTCAAGGACAACCTTGGCATCATTAAAAGCAATGCTCAGTTTCCCCCAAACAATCCAGTTCCCTCTTTTTCTAGTAAATTTCAGGCCCAACTCATTGATCATCTCTAATATCTATCCAAGATACGTATATATTGATTAACCAGCTCTGTGGTTTATCCATCTAACTGCAAATTGAAGCCTGAACAATAGATATTTATTATCCATTTTCTCTTTTTTTCTCTTATCTGGATAATTAGGTCCAATTCTTTTGAGTGAATGTGGATGTCATTTAGGAGACTAAGACTTGACACACATAATGTACTGTTCTCTGCTCATTGGAGCATTAGGACCTCACCATCATTAAAGAGATGAGTCTTCAATTCAGATCACTGCTCTAGTCATCTTCCATAGGCAAAACACCTTTGGTGAGCATAAATCTCCCTGATGTATGCCTCATTTGAAAACAATTAAAGGGTCATTGATTACATTCTCTTTATTAAATCTTTCAAGGAATGTTTTGTAAGTTTGACAAATTCAAGGGAAACACAATGGGTTGGAAAATAGCCTTTAGCTACTGTTTTGTTCCACCTAATCAGAAAATATATTTTATACTCAATAGATAGATAATAAGCATATTGGGATCTTGTATTCTCTTCATCTTTCAGTTATTTTTGTTACTCTAAAGATGTTGTTGTTTTTAGAATATTGCTTCTGAAAACCTTTTCCCCTTCTCAAAGCTTCATCTAGTAAGCTCTCAGTATGTGTGTGTGTGTGGGTGTGTGTGTAGAATCTCATAAAGATTCTGTAGAGATGGGAAGGTAGTTGGGTTGGTAAAGCTATTTTCTTAATCATCTTTTTCAGTAATAATAATGTTTACAAATTTCTCAAGGTGTTTGGGATCATCCCTTCTTAAAGCTTCTTAAGCTTTGACCCCTAGTGTGGTAGGAGTAATCTCTCAACCCATTCTGCCATGCAGGTTAGATTAGTTTTTGTTTTTGTTTTTGTTTTGTTTTGTTTTCATTAAAAAGGTATTGATACATACTTTGAGACTTGATGAGCTCAAGTAAAAGCTCAAGCCTTTGACATCAGTTCCTCACTCTCTGAATACAAAGCAGCCATAGCTGCAGGACCTTTCAGATGCTTCACAGGTGGATAGTATTGGGAGCTTTGCTAAGCTGAATCAGCTCAAGAAGTACTCAATGTCTATCCTTGTTGAATATCTTTTTTTTTTTGTTTTATCTGTGTCTAAGCTTTCCTTATAGTCCAACTCTTACAGCCATACAATGCTAGTGGAAAACCATAGCTTTGGCTATACAGATCTTTGTCAGCAAAGTCATATCTCTGGTTTTTTGTGTGCTGTCCAGATTTTTCATAGCTTTCTTTCCATAGCTTTTCCTTTCCTTTCCTTTCCTTTTAATTTCATGGCTGTAGTTGCCATCTGCAGTGATCTTTGAGCCCAAGAATATAAAATTTCATACTGTTTCCATTTTTTCTCCCTCTGTTTGCCAGGAAGTGATGGGACCAGTTGCCCAGATCTTAGTTTGTTTTTTTTTTTATATTAAGTTTCAAGCCAGCTTTTACCATCTCTTCTTTCATGCTCATCAAGAGATTTCTTAATTCTTTTTCTGCCATAAGAGTGGCATCATCTTTATGTCTGAGATTATTGCTATTTCTCTCAACAACCTTAATTCTGGCTTTTGATTCATCCAGCCTAGCATTTCACACGATATAATCTACATATGAGTTAAATAAATAAATTGACAATATACAGCCTTGTCATACTCCTTTTCCAATCTTACTGGAACTCCCTTGCTTTCTTCATAATCCATTGAATGTTGGCAATTTGATCTCTGGTTTGTCTACCTCTGAAAAGCAGCCTGCTCTCCAGGTAATTCTTGGTTCACATATTGCTGAAGCCAGCTTGCAGAATCTTAAATATAATCCTGCTGGCATGTGAAATGAGTGCAATTGTTTGGTAACTTGAATGTTCCTTGGCGTAAGATTGGGATGCAAAGTAAACTTTTCCAATCCAGTGGCCACTGTTGAGTTTTCAGAAATTGCTGGCATATTGAGTACAGCATTTTAACAACATTATCTTTTAAGATTTAAAAATAGCTTAGCTGGAATTCCATCACTTTCACTAGCCTTATTGTTAGCAATGCTTCCCAAAGCCCACGTGACTTCATTCTCCAAGATGTCTGGCTTTGTGGTTATCTATAGGTGATATTAAGATCTTTCTTATATAGTTCTTTTGTGTATTCTTGCCACCTCCTCTTAATCTCTTCTGCTTCTGTTAAGTCCCTACCATTTTTGTCTTTTATCATGCCCATTTTTGCCTGGAATGTTCCCTTGATATCTCCAATTTTCTTGAAGAGATCTCATGTCATTCTCATTCTAATTTTTTTTCCCTACTGTCTTTGCATTGCTTATTTAAGAAAACCTTATTTCTGCTTCCTATTCTCTGGAATTCTATATTTAGTTTCTCTTTCTCCTTTACCTTTCTGTTCCTTTCTTTCCTCAGCTATTGGTAAAACCTCATCAGACTGCCATTTTGCTTTCTTGCTCTTTTTCTTTTGAATGTTTTTTATTGCAATATTCTCACTGTTTGGGAGAATGCTTGAAAATAAATACTGCTCCATGCTGATGGTCCACTATCTCAGCACCTGTAATGCTACATTATTCCTCTAAGTTATTTCTAAGTTAATCAAATTGTTTTTGATGTCACCTTTTATGTCTAAGTCATATCCCCATTTGAAGTTCATTTTGTTATATGGTATGAGATGTTCTATATCTAGTTTCTAACAGATTGGTTTTGAGTTTTTCCTGACATCTTCCAATTCTGCTGATTCACTGAACTTAAAGATTATGTTAGTAGAGCACAAGTTTGACAGGGCCTAAGAAATTGGAAATGCATCAAGCACAGGCCCATCAATGAATCTATTATCCAAGGAGTTGCCTATCTAAATTACAGTCTTCAGTAAGATGACTTCATAATGGTAACCTCTTTAGCCATTGTCTGTTTTCTCAAAGCCCCTCCAACATCCAACATTTTCCTCTTCTGTCAGCTTTGCCAATCTGATAGGTGTAAAGGAGACCCCAAGAGTTGTTTTGATATGTATGTTTGTAATTATTAGTGATTGGAATTCTTTTTTTTCTATTGATATTTTCTATTGATATTCTATTGGCTGTTGGTTTTTGGATTTCTTCCTCTGAAAAATAACTATTCCTATCCTTTGACCATTTATCAAGTGGAGAGTGAATGGTTCTTACTTCTATTAATTTGTTTTGTGCTCATCTGCCCTTAGGTATGATCTAAATAACATCCCTTATGAATATGAAATAGAGGTGATGAATAGATTTAAGGGATTTGATCTGGTAGATAAAGTGCCTGAAGAACTATGGATAGATGTTCACAATATTGTGCTATATTGTATTGTTCATATACTCTGTTGTCTATACAAACAGCCCTTATTGTTACTCATGCACATCATTCCATCTCCTGTCTCTTTCACTTTATACTGACTTTCTCTCTGACCCCTCCTCCCCCTGCTCCTGCCCCTCCCCCCACACACACACTTACATCCACACTCATACCTGAAATGACCTTTCTACTCACTTTCCCCTTTTAGGATTCTGAGGTTTCTTCAAGGCTTATCTCAAGTGCCACCTACAAGAAGTCCAGCCTAATCCCTCCAAATGCTCGTGCCAGTGCCTTCCTCCTTACAAATTACATATCTATTTTGTGTCTATTTTATATACACCTATATATGAAAGTATTTGTTCTCCTTGTGAGAATATAAACTACTTAAGGGCGGGGATGCTTTCACTTTTCTCTTTGTATCCCCAGTGCCTAGTATAGTGCCTGGCACAGAGTAGGTCATTCATAAATGCTTGGTAATTCACTAGAAGAGAAATAGACTTGCTTTGTGTCCAAAGTGTAGAACTAAGCTTTAATGAATTTCCTTAGAATTTCATGAATTCCTCTTTAACAGAAGTCTCCAAGCAGAGGTTGGATAACTACTCATTGAGGATATTATAGAGAGGGTTCCCACCTAGATACTGATTGGACAAAAATGCCTCTAAGGTCCCTTCTAATGACTGAAAGTTCATGCTTTTATAATTCTGTCTACTAGGGTGTATTAGAATGGTCTTGGATCCTCACAAAAAGAAGTAGGATTATATCCAGCCACTGGACGAGAAACCTGGGTACTTTCTTTAGAAATGAAATGTTGGAGAGGAATAATTTAGCATTGTAGGTGCTGAGATAGTGGACCATCAGCATGGAGCCGGACTTATTTTCAAGCATTCTCCCAGACAGTGTAAAGGCTCTTCATGTAAATTAAAAGTTCTTTCTGTTCCCATGGGGAGCAGCTGATAGCCCATTGCAGCAGAAAAATGATGTGTACAAGAAAAAAAAAAGATGCCAGATTAGACAGTCAAGAATATAAGGATTTAAAGTTGAAGTTTACATTATATCTGGAGGCAATGTAGTAGGAAAGGAAGAGTAATGAATGATGAATTAGGAGAATGGAGTTCCAGACTTCGTTCTGTCATTTTTGGGTCTCAGGTGCTTCAGTTCTCCCTTCTAGCTTCTGAAATTCTATAATTTGACAGTTTTTGTACTTCCTAACTTCAAGCCTCCAGTGTAACAATGCTTTTTGTTTTTACGAAGTCTCCAGCCTTTTTCTGGAAAAAGCTCAACAAGCATCTTTGAACTGATATGAAACACAAGCTGCTAATGCATCATTTATGCCAGGATACTATTTTAAACTTTCTTATCCCCAAAATACAGCTGCAGCAGTGAATCTGAAATGAAAAAGTGTAATCTCATATTCATATTTTGTTGTATTAGAAAAGCACATAAACCTCCACAGCTTATTGTTAATATAACAAGAATCTCCTTTCTGTTGACTACACTATTTAAGCAGGTGAATTTATTTATTTATTGAGTCCTGTTAAAACAATGACAATTCGTTGGTGAGAGGGAAGGGCAGAATGGAAGAAGGTGGTATTTCACTAACAAAGCTATCTTTGCAAATTTCAGATCCTGATGACATCTGTATCCACAGCTAAGGAAAAAGCATGTATATAATTATTTCCTGAAGGTCTGAATAGAGGAGAGACCTATAGTAAGCAATTCTGTACTTTTTTTTAAAAAGATGGTAATTTAAATAGTCCTGGAGGAACTTTGCTATATTGACAAATACCCCAGAAAAAATGTAAAAGGGCACCAGATGAAGTAATGAGCAAGAAAATCAAAGAGAAGCAACAGTAAGTGCCTATGTAAGTCCAGGATTGGGCGAAAAGATGACCAGAAGTCTATAAGAGCTGGAAGAGGTGATGCTGGATGGAGATACAGGGGAGAGAGAGAGAAGGCAGTGAAGAAGCCAACACCAACTCTGATAAATGGGTCCTGAAACCCTCAGTATTTCCATTTCCAACATGACCTGTCAAGGCTACAAGAGGAGTAGATTCATTCCCTGGAAGGCTATTGTACAAGGAGACAGAGGCTGTTGGTGTGCACATGCCTTAGAGCCCTCCAAGACGACTGGAACCAGTGGGATTGGCAATATCCTGTCAGGGATGCAAGGGACAGAGCCTACTTCTGGTTGGTGATATTGAAAGAAAAGGAGAATAATTGAGCTGTAACCAGTATCCAAGTTGGGCAACCAGGGGACAAAGACAGAAACTAGATATTATAACAGATAGAAGAACTAGTTCTATCCACTTCATCAATAACTTTAGCAGTGACGTCTAGATTACAGAGAGGACAGGACCAAAATAGGCCTTGTCCTCCCATGCAAGAGCACAGCAGAAACAACCTAAACTTGGCATAAAGTCTGTTAAGGATTACAAAGTATGAGTAAACAGAAGAAAACTCCAAATACTATGAAGAAATACTTTAAGTTAAGAGCTTAAACCCAGAAGACAGTAACTCTACAGTAAGTACAGAAAGATCCTCATGAAAAGAATGTGTTGGCCACAAGGACTGTAGGAATGGCTGGAAGAAATGAAGCAATAGATTAAAAAACAAACAAAATTGGAGTTCTTGAGAAAAGACATATAAAGAGAATAAATTTCTAGAATAAAAAAGTGGAAAATGTGACTCACATATTAGACTATCAGAAAAATAGAATGAAGCATACAGAACAAAATCATTCCATGGGATAATTAATATTAGAACAAAGTCAAAAGACTGAAAAATTCCAACATACAAGATCTCTGCAATTAAAGACAATTGACCAACCTGGATAATAGGGTGGGGAGAGAAGAGATAATTTATGAGTCATTGAACTCAAATTTGGAACTAGGTACTCAAAGTTACTAAATTATGCATACCCTTTGATACAGAGATTTCACTAGTACTAGTCAAAAAAAGAGGAAAAAGACCTAGATGTACAAAAATATTTAGAACAGCTCTTTCTGTAATGGCAAAGAATTAGAAACTAAGGATCTACCCATCATTTAGGGACTGAATGAATAAATAATGGTATGTATAGTATTTAAACACAATGTAATATATTGTACCATTAGCAATGATGAAATAAAAGTTTCAGAAACATCTGCAAAGACATAAACTGATGTAGAGTAAGTGAACAGAAGCATTAGAAAAATTTATATGATAACAACAACATTGCAATGACACACAACTTTCAAAGTCTTAACTCAGATTAATGCATTCCACAATGATTCCAGAAGAGGTATAAAATCCTGGTGAGTCAGGAAAGAGCATGCAAAATAAAGATAAAAAAAAAAAACAAAACAGCTCCATAAAACCAACAAATCAAAACCTGTCAGCTAAACACAAGAAATGAAATTCTGAAAGTCAAAGAAGGGATCAATAAAATTGAAAACAACAACAACAACAAAAAAGCCACTAAATAAATAAACTGGGAGCTTTGGTGGTGGTGGTAGTAAGTAATAAAATATAGTTTTTTTTTTACTTTCCACATCCCCCTTAATGCTAGTGCCTTCACTCTATTGATTATCTTTGATTTATCCTATATATATCTTGTTTATACATAGCTGATTTACATATTATCTCCCCCATTTAACTGTCAGCTCCTTAAAAGCAGGGACTATTAATTGCTTTTCCTTGTGTTTCTAGAATTTGTCACAATTAGTGGCACAAAGTAGGTGCTTAATAAATGTCTAATGATTAACTGCAAGTGACTAAACTACACAAAAGCATGAGATAATCTGATTATTTTAACAGAGAGGAAAACCAAAATACCAAAATCCAAGATGAAAATAAAGATTTCACAGTAGATGAAGAGAACAACTGTGCTAGAGGTCCTGGCACTCTGGCTGCTCCACTCAACCAACGGACCATTTTCCTGGTTCACCAAAGATTCAGGAGAAAAAAATCAAGATGTCAAATAAGGAAATAGGAAAAAAAACAGACATTAAAAGTGATTTTTAAAAAGGGAACCACATTTATTAAAGGCACATTAGATAATGAAAGAGTATCAATACTTAGTATATATGAACTAAAGAGGATAGCATCTAAGTAATTGATTTGCTGAGTGAAATAGACAGTAAAATGATAATGGATAGAGACTTCAATATATTCCCTTCAGACTTAGACAAATCTAACAAAAACATGAACATGAAAGAAATTGAGGACGAATAGAATTTTAGAAAAGTTACAAAATATTCATTTCTGTTGATTACTGAATGAAAGTAGAAATGAATATACATATTCTCAGCTGTGCATCACAACTTTAGAAAAAACAAACATGCTAGAACATAAAAACCTTATAAACAAATGCAAATAAAATATTTTACTGATGATAATACATAATTATAATCAGCAATATACCTTCATTGAAGACTAAATAATAAAATTATAAGGAATTGGTGACAGATAATTTCATCAAAGAAAATAACAAAAGGAGACAATACACCAATACTTCTTAGATTCAGCCAACTCAGTCTTTAGGAGAATAAATGCGTAACATTTCATCACTAGAGAAAAAACTAATTCATGAATTGGGAATAACAACAACAACAACAAAACTAGGAAATCAATAAAATGCAATGTTCCACTTAATTACAAAAATAGAAATTCTGAAAATCAAAAAGATTAGCAAATTTGAAAGCAAAAATCCCACTAAATTGAAAAAAAATCTCAGAAGGAACTTTTTTTTAAAAAAAAAATAACAAAATAAGGCATTAGCTAATCTGATTAAGAGAGAGGAAAACCAAATTACAAATTTATAAAAAAAAATGAAAAGGGAGACATTGCATCTAATGAAGAGCAAATAACGGAAATTATTATATTTTGCCCAATTATATGCAGTAAAATAAATATCTTAAAGGAAATTAATAAATATCTACCAAAATTTAATATATGCAAACTATCAGAACAAGAAATAGAGTATCTAAATAATCCAGTATCAGAAAAAGAAATTAAACCTAAAAGGATCACCCATGAAAAAATGTAAAACACTCAGAACCAGTTGAATTTACCACTGAATTCTGTCAAATATTCAAAGAGTAATTACAATATAATATAAACTATAAAAATAGCAAAAGAAAGGAACCTATCAAGTTCCTTTTATGATGTAAATATGATCTTTATACCTAAACTAGGGAGAGACAAAGAATAGAAAACTATAGAACAATATTCCTCAAGAAAAAGAATTCAAACCTTTTGAATAAGATATTTGCAAAGACATTATAGAAACATATTAAAGAGATTATACTATATGGACAGTTGTATTTAAACCAAAAATGCAAGGCTGGTCCATATTAGGAAAATTATAACAATGTTAATAACAACAAAAAATAAAAATCACATGATTGTATCAATAGATGTAATACTATCTGATATATTCTTATCTTTGTAATTTATCTGATTTTTCTTAATTATTAGCTTAGATAAATGAGTTTATTTGCTATTCTCCATGTGTAGTAATCTTTTTTTAACTGGCATTTGGTGGGAAGTGAGTCAAACTTTTGAATTTGTAGTTTGGAGGCACTCATTTGGTGTTAAAAGGATAGCAAAAAGGAGCCCAGATTGAACTTAAAATTTATTACCCATAGACTAGCAATGTTTAGTGGAGGGTAGGAATGGGAGGGGCAAAGTTAGTCTGCCCCCCTCGCCCCAGGACAGCAAAGTGATAATCTATTGGGTCCAACTTCCTGCTCCTCTCAGGGCAGAAATCAAAGTCTCTCAGAAAAAGGTGAATGGAGATTTTAGAGATGTAAGCCAAATTTAAAGAAATCCTTGTAGACACACATATAACTTAAAGGGGGAACACAGACACATCCTACACCGGAAATATTTTCTTCTTACTTCCCATTTTTTTTTAAGGCAGTTGGAGTTAAGTGACTTGCCCAGGTTCACACAGCTAGTAAGTGTCAAGTGTTTTGGTCTCAGGCTGGATTTGAACTCTGGTCCTCCTGATTTCAGGGCCAGTGCTCTATCCACTGCACCACTTAGCTGCCCCCAAAATATTTTCTTCTTAATGGAGCCCAAGAATGAATTAACTTTTTCTCCCAGAACAATAATTGTCATTAATTTCTTTATATAACAGAATGTGTATAGCTACAATGCATACTGCTTATATGATCATGAATATAGAGAGTCATGAATAAGAAAAGGGAACTTCTGAAATCAGGGAGGAGTTTTCAAGAACAGAGAGAAGAGAGTTCTCTATTTTAATATTTTGGGTAATTATCGTGCTCCT
Source organism: Vombatus ursinus (assembly GCF_900497805.2). NCBI lineage: Eukaryota > Metazoa > Chordata > Mammalia > Diprotodontia > Vombatidae > Vombatus > Vombatus ursinus. The sequence goes on from NW_020954585.1 coordinate 35,045,126, forward strand.
ACATCACTACTGACCCTCAAGTTAATGTTGCTGGCTTGTAATTTGAGATGCTGGGAGGAAGAGGAGTTTGAGTTTCTAGGTTGAACACACTTTGGTTAGCTATGAAGATACTATAGACTTTGGGAAAACCAGTACAGGCACTCACAATGCCTGGCACTGTGAAGTTAGTCTGAAGATAATGCCACCTGGTGGCAAAATCATAAACTATACTCCCTTGCTGGTTACTTCATTAACTGAAAGCCCGCTTTTTTGGAGATAACAGAAAGTAGAAAGAAGCTTGGTGTGGACAGGTAGGTTTCTGGCAGGATCCACCAATTTTACACTTAGCCCTCACCACTTTACTATTTAAATAACATATACTCACTCAAAGTCATATTTGAAAGAGTCAGTATGGCACAGCAGATAGGTTCTGGACTTAGAATCAAGAAACTCTGGCTTCAAATCCTACCTCAAATATTTACTATGTGCTTTGAGAAGGCAACCTAACATGCGTTCATGCGTTAGGAGCAACATTTACTAAAGTACCTTGCCATGTAGCCTGGACTAGTTTTCCCCTAAAAGACAGGGCAGTCATCTCTAAGACTTAGTTGGTCCAGGGGACTAGAGCTTGAGTCATTAAAGTGGCTTCTAAGTTTCAAAAGGCATAAAAAGCCAAGCCTATGAGGAATTAGTCCCCTTAAACTTGATGGATGTCACACTGCTATGTAAGCCAACACACATTTCTTACTCAACATATCTTTCTAATTAAATGTTTCCATATGGAGATGAGGGAGGCACTGCTTCTACTCAAATCTATCCTTGCTGAGTATTCTTTCTATTTCTATTGTGTAGAAAAAGTTTTTGCTTGAATGTTGACTCATTTTATTCCAGTTCTGAGCTTGAACCACTAGACTTGCTTGAATAAGGCCTGACTTAGAACATTTGCTATTAGTTTGCAGGACTGGATCAGTCAACATCAACTGGATTATCAACATCACCAACACTTCTCCACCCCCATGTCCCCCCCTTCCCCATTCCTGTGGTTGAAACTAATAAGGAGCAGTTTGCTGTCAGCTAGGAAGGAGTGTACAATATGTTTACCATCCTTCTCTAGGGCTGCCTGAATTTTCCCACATACTGCCACAGTCTGATGGGCAAAAACTTGAAAGAGATCCTTTCTTCTAAGGGAATTGCTGTCCACCACTAAATTGATGATATAATGATTAGTCTGGATAAAGCTATGGTCACAGATGTGCTAAATTGTTCAGTGGCCAATAGGCCATTTTATTTTACTTTATTTTATTGTGGCAGTTGGGGTTAAGTGACTTGCCCAGAGTCACACAGCTAATAAGTGTCAGGTGTCTGAAGTCAGATTGGAACTCAGGTCCTCCTGACTCCAAAGCTGGAGCTCTATTCACTGTGACTCCTACCTGCCCCTCCAATAGGCCATTTTAAATGGAAATGGCACATTAATGTTTACATTCATTCACATCCCACCAGTGTTAGTGTTCATGAACAGGCCGCAACTGTGCTAGAGGTCCTGGGACCCTAGCTGCTCCACTCAACCAATGGACCATTTTCCTGGTTCACCAATGGTTCACTCCACTATGAGAGAGGCATGTACAACTAGACTTCAACAGCCATTAGTACTTTAACTGAGGATACTCATTGTATGTGTACATATTCACACATATGTATGCATATACACATAATACATGCACATATGTGCATATGTGTATCTATATATATATAATATCCTTTTTCTTGTTATTTTATTTTTAAGGGGTATAGGGCTTGTAGTAATAGCACTGTGTCAAAGGACATGGCAGGACCAGATTATAACTCCACCAACAGTGTGTTAGTGTACCCATTTTTCTGCAGCACTCTGAGGGTTGACCACTCCATAGAGACTACAGATGAGACTGGTTAGCCTCAAATTCATGCTGTAATCTGATCTCCCTAAGGTCAAGACTACTTCATGCCAATGTCCACTTCTGAAAGACCTGTATGGCATGATTACGTTGTTTTTCAACCTTCCTTCAACTGATAAAGTGATCATATTAGCCTGGTTTCCTTATGTCAGGGCAAGAAATCTGCCTCTTTAATGGAATAGATACTTATTCTAGATATTCTGTTTCAGTACCAGTCAAGGTATCCACCATCAACACTTTCCCTGACTATATCCTTCCACCCCCATTGCCTCTGTTCAGAGCACCTGTTTCACTGTGAAGGAACTCTGAAATTATGCCCACTATCATTATGCTTGCTGGGTTTCCATCTCCTGCACCATTCTCAAACCCTTGGCATTATTGATCTTTGGAATGGACTTTTAAAATGTTAACTTTGTGATCATTACCCTGACTATCTGAATTTACTAGCTTGCCTCCCAGAAGCCATGTCTGTAACAAATTGACCTGGGAAGAAGAAGGATTCTCTAATCTAGAAGTTTCATGGAACAATCCTCTAGGAAGATTTACCTGATAAGGATTGAGTACTTTTAAACATAGTCCCAGTTTACCCTCTCCTGTCCTTTCCTTCTTTCCCAATATAGAGTTACCTGGATCTCAAAGTTCCTGTCCTTTCAAGGGCCTCCATACACCCTAGGATAGTGACCCAGGTGTCCCTCAATTGCTAGGTCTACTTTCTTCTGGGATCAGTCAGGTGGCTTTTTCATAAAGGGCTTGGGAGAACCAGAGGTAAAAATGTTGGGAGATACCTTGCTTCATCACAATCCTAATTGTCTGGATGAAGGTGGGAGAGGGTTCTTACCAAGGCTCAACACAAGAAGAGGATAGACCCTTAGCAGAGGCACGAAGGGAATCAATGATTAGGCATCATCCTCCTGACAGGGTTCCTGTGGAGAGGAAAGTTATGATTGATGGGTTGGGAAAGACCTAATGGGTGTTGGTATGGGGCAAATCTTGGTACCAAATCAGATCTCAGGATAGGTTTCATACAAGAGACTTATGACCTATTATCTACCTTAATACAGATTACCTTGACTTATGGTGAGGATTAGTTACTGTCCCAGAAGTACTATCTGTGAGCTGATATTTCTGGTGTTTCCCTACTTTGCAGCAGATATTATCCACCACATGGAATATCTGACATGCAGTCCTTTTAAAGGCAGAATGAAGCCTAGGATTTCTGTTATAATGCCATTTAGTTAAGGTGGTGGAAAGACTCAAATAAATATAGAAACCACTCATTGTGTCACAAGGATCCCTGATGGCCACATATTTTAATTAGCTTTAAAATGTAAATTGGGAAAAAGCTGACCCAGAACCTACACAGATGAAATACCAGTGGTGGGACTAAGAGGTGGTGACAGAAACAGCAGCAGCTTCAGGAGCTTTCAAGCCAGAGATGGTAAGGGGACCTGGCAATTGGTCAGAAGGAGATTACAGGCTACCCTTATGATAGCAATAGGACCAGATTCTGTTTGGAAATTCTTGCTCACAGCTCAAGGCTGGAGAGAAGCACTTTTGGTCAAGAGGGAGTGAAAGTCTGGAGGAGCAGTATCACCTAGTCCCTTGGAAGAAGGGGCCCTCAGGAGCAGTAATGATTGTAAGGGACAAAAGCCTTTTCCTGGATGAGGACCAGAGTGCAGACAAAGAAAGCAGTGACCATGTCTCTTCCAAACCCAAAGAACTAGCTCTGAAATCAGTAGTTCAAGAAAGCCTGAAGATTGAGACAGTGCCCCTCCAACCCCAATGCTGAGAACAGAGCCCAACATTAACATGAAATTCCAAATAAAAAAAAAGGAAGATGAGCAAACAAAAACAAAACAAAACAAAACAAAAAAGAACCTCATTATAAAAATCTACTATGGCGACATGGACAATCAAGACACAAACTCAAAAGACAATGAAGTCAAAACAGCTACAAGCAAAGCCACAAAGGAAAAAAAAGTGAATTGGACACAAGCCAAACAAGAATTCCTAGAAGAGCTAAAAAATGATTTTCAAAATCAAGTATGAATGGTAGAGGAAAAATTAGAAATATAAAAATTAATATAGAAACATATTCATATACATATGTATATGATATGAAAGCAAAGGGAAAAAATTATGAAAAGACAATTAACAGCTTGGAAAAAGGCACAAGAAAATAACACCTTAAAAAACTGAATTGACCAAATGGAAAAAAGAGATGCAAAAGCTCACTAAAGAAAATAATTCCTTAAAAATTAGACTTGCGGGGCAGCTAGGTAGCACAGTGGATAGAGCACTGGCCCTAAGTCAGGAGGATCTGAGTTCAAATCCGGCCTTAGACCAAACACTTGACACTTACTAGCTGTGTGACCCTGGGCAAGTCACTTAACCCCAATTGCCTAAAAAAATTTTAAAAAAAAGTTTAAAAAATATTAGAATTGAGCAAGTGGAAGCTAATGACTCCTGAGACATCAAGAAACAATAAAACAAAGTCAAAAGAATGAAAAAAAGTAGAAGAAAATGTGAAATCTCATAGGAAAAACAACTGACCTGGAAAATAGGTCAAGGAGAAATAATTTAAGAATTATTGGATTACCTGTGAGGCAACTGAGGGAAATAAGGGGATTAGAACACCAAGTGGTAGTGGAAATTGAATGAACCACACTGACTCCATGTTTTGACTCAGTTCTGCAGCTAGCTCAGTTCCCTTGCTATTCAGTTATGGGTTTAGTTCAGTTTCTGTCCTGTGAAAAAACTATTAAATAGTGAGAAAACTTTATTGCCTTGTTTGAACCTAGCCCTGCATGGCTGAGAAGCTGGACCACCGCTACTGTTGCTTAGAGACTTTTAACTAAGGTGTTCAGTTAGGTGATGCAAGGAGTCTTCTTACAATTATATATCTCAAGCAACCCATATGTCAATCAATTATTGTTTCCATGTTCCTTTGATTGTTCACAGACACTTGGGGGAGTGGGACACCTCTCTTTCTGATTTCAGGGAATTGCACCTGTTCATTCTCCCCCTTCTGACTTGGAAAGTCCCTAATCTTTCCATCAATTAGAAAGCAGATTACCTAATTTTGTATCCTGGTTAATTGTTTTCTTTTAATTAATTAGTCTTATTTAATTAATTGTTTTTAAATGCATAAAAGTCTGTCCCAGTGCCAAAGCTGAGGAAAGTGAGTAATCCTGATTTGTTAGGCAATTGGCATGCATTGTTTCATAAATTGATATGCTTGGAAGCTCAGACATTTGTTTCTTTAGTCATTTTATCTTTTATCTACTACACATGAAAGCCATGATTAAAGAAAGAGCTTAGACACTGTATTTAAAGAAATTATAAAAGAAAACTGTCCTGATATCCTAGGACCAGAGGGTAAAATAGAAATTGAAAGAGTCTACCACTTGAAGGAGAACCCAAAATGAAAACTGCCAGGAATATTATAGCCAAATTCCAGAGCTCCCAGGTAAAAGAGAAAATGCTTCAAGCAGCCAGAAAGAAACAGTTAATCTATTGGGGAGCCATAGTCAGTATCACACAAGATTTAGAAGCTACCACATTAGAGGAGCAGAGGCTTGGAATACGATATTCTAGAAAGCAAATGAGCTGGGATTACAACCAAGAATATCCCACCTAGCAAAACTGAGCATAATCCTTTATGGGGAAAAAATGGATATATAATGAAATAGAGGAATTTAAAGCATTCCTGATGTAAAGATCAAAGCTGAATAGAAAATTTGACATTCAAATATAATACTCAAGAGAAGCATAAAAAGGTAAATATGAAGGAGAAATCAAAAGGACTCAATAAGGTTAAACTGTTTACCTTTCCATATGAAAACATAATACATGTATCTTCTAAGATCCTTATCATTACTAGGGCAGTTAAAAGGATTCTACATAAAAAGAGGGTGTGGGAGGGAGTCAGATATGTTGGGATGATGCAAAAAAAAATGGATAGGTGAGAAAGAGGGATGCCTTAGGAGAAGGGAGCAGGAAGAGAAAGAATGAGGAAAATTATCTCACATAAAAGAGGCATGGAAGAACGAACTTTTACAGCAGAGGGGAAAATGGGGGGGGCAAGGTTTGAACTTCATTCAGATCTACATATACATATGATAAAATACATATACATATGATAATAGAAATCTATATTACCCAGAAAGGAAGTACAAGAAGGGGTAAGAGAAAAGGGGAGTCATAAAAGAGAAGGCAGATAAAAGAAAGCAGGGATCAGAAGCAAAACATACTTTAGAGAAGGGACAGGATAAAAGGAGAGAGAGAAAAATAAACAGAAGAAAATAAGATGGAGGAAAATGCCCAGTTAGTAATAATAATTGTAAATGTGAATAGGATGAAATCACTCATAAAACTGAAGTGCATAGCAGAATCAATTAAAAACAAGAACCCAACAGTATGTTGTTTATAATAAACACACTTGAAATAGAGAAACACAGAGTTAAAATAGGGGGCTGGAACAGAATATGTTATGTTTCAGCAGAAGTAAAAAAAAGTCAGGATTGTAATCATGATCTCAGACAAACAAAAGCAAAAATAGACCTAATGAAAAGGGATAAGCAGAGAAATCACAACTTGCTAAAAATGAAACTATAGACAATGAAATGATATCAATACTGAACACATATGCACCAAATGGCATAGCATCCATTTTTCTGGGGCAAAAGTTTAATGAATTAAAGGAGGAAATAGTAAAACAATACTGTTGGAGGACCTCAACTTTCCCAGCTAGATAAACCTAACCATAAAATAAATAAGAAAAAAGTCAAGGAGATGAAAAGAACCTTAGAATAGTTAGATATGATAGACCTCTGGAGAAAATTGAATGGGAATAGAAAGGAACATACCTTTAAACAGGAGCATACCTGTATATGACACCTTCACAAAAAGTTGACCAAGTATTAGGGTATAAAAATCTCACAATTAAATGCAGAAAAGCAGAAATATTAAATGAACCCTTTTTAGATCTAAATGCAATAAAAATTATATTCAATGAAGGCCCATGGAAAGATACATTAAAAATTAATTGGAAACTAAATAATCTAATTCCTTTTTTTTTTTGGCTAGGCAATGGGGTTAAGTGACTTGCCCAGGGTCACACAGCTAGTAAGTGTTATATATCTGAGGCCAGATTACTGTGCCACCTACCTGCCCCCTAAATAATCTAATTCTCAAGAATGAGCAGGTCAAAGACCAAATCATAGAAACAATCAGTAATTTCATTAAAGAGAATGGAGACAATGAGTCAATATTCCAAAATTTGTGGGATTCAGTCAAAGCAGTAGGGGAAAATTTGTATCTCTAAATGCATACATCAATAAAAGAGAAAAAGATCAGGTCAATGAATTAGGGAAGCAACTAAAAATACTAGAAAAAGAATAAATAAAAAATTGCCAATTAAACAACAAAATGGAAATCCTGAAAAATCAAAGAAAAGATTAATAAAATTGAAATAAAAAGTAAACCATTCAACTAATAAATAAAACTAAGAGCTGGTTTTATGAAAAAAATCAATAAGACAGATAAGCCATTGATTAATTTGGTTAAGATAAAGAAAAAACCAAATTACTAGTATAAGAAATGAAAGGTAATTCACCACCAAGGAAGATGAAATTAAAACAGTTATTAGGAGTTTTTCCCCCAATTATATACCAGTAAAACTGACAATTTAAGTGAAATAGGCAAAAATTTACAAAAATATAAACTGTCTGTAGAATACTTAAATAGTTCTGTCTTAGAAAAAGAAATTCAAGAAGCCATCAGTGAGTTCCTTAAAAAAATCCCTATAACAAGGTGGATTTACAAGTGAATTCTACTAAATATTTAAGGAATGATTAATACCAATACTATTTAAATTATTTGAAAAAAATAGAAAAATGAGTCCTACCAAATTCCTTTTACAACACAAATATGCTTTTGATACCAAAATTAGGGAGAGCAAAAACAGAGAAAGAAAACTATTGACCAATTTCCTTAATGAATATTGAACAAATTTTTAAAATAAAATACTAGCAAGGAGACTACAGCAGTGTATCACAAGGATCATGCATTATGACAAGGAATGTAGGGATGGTTCAATTTTAGGGAAACAATCAGCATAGCTGACCACATCAATAAAAAAGACAACAAAAATCATATGATTAAATTAATAGACACAGAAAATAAATACAATACAGTCGATACAAAAGTAAAATGTAACACCCATTCTTATTTAAACAACAACTAGCAAGCATAGTAATAAATGAAACTTTCCTCAAAATGATCAGTAGTATCTACCTAAAACCAACAGCAAGCATTATCTGTAATGGGGATAAACTTAAAGCCTTCTATCAATAAGATCAGGATTGAGGCAAGGATGCCCATTATCAGCACTATTTTTCAGTATTATGCTAGAAATCCTAGATACAGCAATAAGACTGAAAAAAGAACCAGAAGGAATAAAAATAGAAAACAAGAAAATAAAACTATTATTCTTTGCATGTGATATGATAGTATACTTAGAGAGGGACAGTTAGGTGGTGCAGTGGATACAGTGCAGAGCCTAGAGAAGACTTATCTTCCTGAATTCAAATCTGGCTTCACAGCACTTGCTAGCTGTGTGACTCTGGGTACAAAATCACTTAACCTTGTTTGCCTCAGTTTCTTCATCTGTAAAATGAGCTAGAGAAGGAAATGGCAAACCACTTCAGTATCTGCTAAGAAAATCCCAAATGGGATCATGAAAAATTGGACATGGCTAAAATGACTGAACAACAAAATACTTAGAGAACCCTAGATAATCAATTAAAAAAAATAATTTTGGGGTATGAATTCACCATCTGACAAAAATTGCTTGGAAAACTAGAAAGCAATTTCACAAAAACTAGGCATAAAACAACATCTCACACCACATACCAAAATAATGTCAAAATGGATAAATGATTTGGACTTAAAAGGTGATATCATAAGTAAATTAGAGGAGCATTGAAAAATGTATTTTTCCAATCTATGGATAAGGAAAGAATTAATGACCAACTTTGAGATAGAGAGGATTACGGGAAATAAAATAGATCATTCTGATTACATGAAATTAAAAATAATTGCACAAACAACACCAGTATAGCCAAGATTAGAAGGAAATCAGGAAACTGTCTCTGTGTGTTTCCCCACACACAGCAAGTATTTCTAATAAAGTCCTCATTTCTCAAATATATGGGGAACTGAGCCAAATTTATAATACAAATCATTCCCCAGTTGATAAAAGGTAAAATGTTGTGAACAGGAAGTTTTAAGAAGAAATCGAAGCTATCAACAATCACATGAAAAAATGGTCTAAATCATTACTGATTCAAGAAATGCAAATTAAAATAATTCTGAGATGTCACCTCATGCCTATCAGATTGGCTAACATGACAGAAAAGGAAATTGACAAATGCTGGAGAGGATGTGGAAAAATTGGGACACTAATGCACCATTGGAAGAGGTGTACATGAGTCCAACTATTCTTTTTTTAATTAATTTATTTTTAGTTTTCAACATTCACTTTGACAAGATTTTGAGTTCTAAATTTTCTCCCTATCTTGCCCCTCCCCTCACCCGAGTCCATCTATTCTTGAGAACAATTTTAGAACTATGTCCAAAAAGTTATCAAATAGTGCATACCACAGTTTTACCCAGGAATACCAACACAAAGTGTGGATCCCAAAGGGATCAAAGGGAAAAGGACCTATTTGTACAAAATATTTATAGCAGGGTTTTTTTTTTTTTTGTGGTGGCAAAGAATTGGAAATTTAGGGGATGACCATCCATTGGGGAATGGCTGAACAAGTTGTGGTCTATGATTGTGATGGAATACTATTGTCCTATAAGAAATGATAAGGATGGTTTCAGAAAAACCTGGGAAAACTTACATGAACTCATGCAAAGTGAAGTGAACAGAATCAGGAGAACATTGCACACAGCAGCAATAATACTATAAGGGTGGTTAATTGTGAAAGATTTAGCTATTCTGATGAAGACAATTCTAAAGAGTCCATGATGAAAAATGTGAGCCACTTCCAGAGAGAGAAATGAATGATGAAAGGAGATTGAAGCAGATTTTTAACTTTATTTTTGTTGTTTTATTTTGTTTGCCTTTTCTTTTGCGACATGGCTAATATGAAAATATGTTTTGCATGACTTCACATGTATAGTCAATATCAAATTGCTTGCTTCTCAAGGAAGGGGGAAGGGCAGCAAGGAAGGAGATTATTCAGAACTCACAATTTTTAAAAAAAGATTATCAAAGTTTTAGATATAATTAGGGAACATTTGACAAAACAAAAATAATTTTTAAAATAATGTAATGTTATCTATGTATTATTGTGTTTTATTATTTTTTGAATATTTTGTTTTTCCTAATTACATATAAAAACAATTTTTAACATTAATTTTTTTAAAAATTTGAGTTCTAAATTCTCTCTCTTTCCTTCTTCTCTCCCTGAAATAGTTATACATGTGCAACCATGCAAAACATATTTCCGTATTCATCATGTTTTGAAAGAAAACACAGACCAAGGAAAAAAAACACAAAAAATAAAGTGAAAAATAGTATACTTCCATCTACATTCAGACTCCATCAGTTCTTTCTCTGAAGGTGGATAGCATTTTTCATTAGGAGTCCTTTGGAATTGTCTTGGATCATTGTATTTATGAGAATAGCTAAGTCATTCATAATTGATCATCATACAATATTGCTGTTACCGTGTACAATTTTCTCCTGGTTCTGCTCATTTCACTTGTATCAGTTTATCATCCTGCTCAATATATTTTATAGCACAACAGTATTTCATTACAATCATATACCACAACTTGTTCAGCTATTCCCCAACTGATGGACAGCCCCTCAATTTCCCATTCTTTGCTATCACAAAAAGCACTGCTATAAATATTTTTGTACAAATAGATCCTTTTCCCTTTTTTAAAATTTTTTTTTGGGAAACAAACCTAGTAGTGATATTGCTGGATCAAAGGTATGCGCAGTTTTATAGCCCTTTGGGCATAGTTCCAAATTGCTCTCCAGAATGGTTGGATCAATTCACAACTTCAAGAAGAGTGCATGTGTTTCAATTTTCCCACATACCCTTGGACACTTACCATTTTTCATCATGTTATCCAATCTGCTAGATGTGAGGTATATCTCAGAGTTGTTTTAATTTAATTTCTATAACCAACAGTGATTTAGAACATTTTTCATATGATTATTGATAGCTTTGATTTCTTCTGAAAACTATCCTTTGATCATTTATCAATTGGGGAATGAATTGTATTTTTATAAATTTGACTCAGTTTTCTATATATTTGAGAAATGAGGCTTTTATCATAGACACTTGCTACAACTTCCCTCCCCTTCCTCACCCCAGCTTTCTGCTTTCCTTCTAATCTTGGTTGCATTAATTTGTTTTCTTATGCTTTCTTTGGTCATAAATTCTACTCTTATCCATAGATCTGACAGGTAAACTATTAATGCTCCCTTAATTTGCTATGTTTAAAGTGCATACCCATTTTGACCTTGTCTTGGCATATGGTGTAAAATGTTGGTCTATACCAGGCCTGTACAACCTGCAACCTGCTTACAGCCCATGAGCTGCTTGCAGCACACCGAAGGATTTTGGGCAGCCCGCAAAAAAAAAAAAAACCCTCTACATTTTTCATGGGCTGCCCAAAATCCTTTGGCATGTTGCAAGTGGTCCATGGGCTGCAGGTTGTGCAGGCCTGCTCTATATCTAGTTTCTGTCATACCATTTTCTACTCTTCCCAGCAGTTTTTTTTTGTTGTTGTTGTTTTTGTTTTCCTCTTCTGAGTTTGTTTCGATTTTCCCTGTCAACCGAATAACTTTCTATGGTCAGATTCTTTTTTAATGTGTGCTCATTTTCTTTCCTTTTTTTTTCCCCCCAACAGTAATACTACAGTGGAGCCTCTATTTCATGACTTTTAACTTTATGTTAAAGTTGGGCTCTGCTTCTGGGGTGGAGGAGGCATTGTCCCAAGCTTCTTGCCCTGGAGGTCTGGGGCCTCCTTTCTGGCCTGTGCTGGGGTATCAGGCTTTGCTGCTGGCTTGCTGGGGCATGTCCTGCTGCTGGTTTGCCTGGATACCACTTGCACTGGACTGTGCTCCCCTTTTATTCTGTCAAACAAACCTTTCCTTCTGACTTTCTAAGTTGTTGTAGGTTGGAAAATTGTTTCACCCTGTCATTTTGTTTGTTCTTCCACTCCAGAATTAATTTTGAAGAGTTATAGTTGTTTGGAGGTGAATTTCTGAGAGTTCAGGCAAATTCTTGCATTCTTCTTCCATCCTGGCTCAGGCCTTTTAAAATTTATTTTGTTAAATGTTTCCCAATTACATTTTAATCTGGCTCAGGCCTCACTTAGGTGTGGTGGGTAGCATGTATTTACCCTGTTCTCTAGAAGAACTTAGGACCTTGCCACCAAAGTGATGGAATCCTAATAAACTTGCCTCCAGCCTCAATATTCTAACTTCCTTATGGGCCCCACTGAACCGCAGGCATGCCCTGATTTAACCATACAATCTGACTTTAACCACATCACAGGCCTCCAAACTCAATCATAAGCCTCACTGAAGAGCAGGCCCACTGCCTCTAGCTAGCCACTGCCCCTAGATCCAATTCACATATTTCCCACTGAAACAAATGCATCCATGCATTCAGCCACAACTGCATCATCCATTTAGCCCAAGATAGGACCACAATACCTAACTACCTATCTTGACCAGAAAGAACCAACATAGCTAGTCAAAAAGAAAGCAGCACCACCTGGAAGCAAACTAGGATACTTGACCACTAAACCATAGAAGGGACCCCCCCCCCCCAAGATAGCACCTGTGCAGTAATAGTAAAGAACTGACCTAGAGTAAACTCATGACATAGAGAGACTTATTATAATATCATTATCATATATAAATGCCCCCTCTTTGGGTTTTTCTGTATGCATTGTGGGTAGCTGCATGCACAATTCTACTGAGGCTTTGACCCATGCCTATTACCTAATCCCTTAACAAACTCCTCCTGCCTTTTTAATATTAATCATATTCCTATATTCTATGTAAATTTGATTGTATAATCAGCATCATATACTCTATCCATTTGTCTATTTTGCCTTACTGAAATCTCTAATTCCTCTACGGAACTTAGCCACTCACTAAAGCATGAAACCTCAAAACCATAATAAATCTCTCTAACTGGTTTAGAATCGGCCTGAGTCTTTGAAATTCTTTTGAGATGTCCTCTGCCACAACACAACCTACCTCATCAAAAGGGTGTAGTGTGGTTGGAGCAACATATTTTAGAATTCCCACCACACAGCTTAAGATAATTGCTCTTTAAAAGGGAGGGAAGCTTTCTCCAAGACTTGTCCAATTTTCCTTCCTGTATCCCTTCTCTTGTATTCTAAAGTTTATTAGGAAGAAGACTCTCTGCTGTCCACTAAAAGTGAGAAGTAGATTACCTTGCTTGCTACTCTATGCCTTGGCTGTTAGTGAAAAAAGAAAAGAAGTGCTTACAGAATGTCCAGCTACTACCTTCCCAGCTTCCATAGCAGTGGCTGTGGATTTTGTGAAATATGGAATTCTACAAAACACCCACACCTCCAGCTGACAGAAGAAAAGTAAACTAACCAACCCACCAATCCATCACTAATCAACAAACATAAACTAGCAACCCGTCCAAATATCATTCCCCTGCCATACAGTGCTTCTGAAAGTGCTGTAATGAAAAGGCAACTCCAGAGAAACAGCAGATAGGGCACTGTTCACTTTCTCTCCAGCCCCACCATCTTCCCTTGGATGTGGACTTTGGACTCTATATCCTGCTTGGGGACATTGATCCCTCCATTCCTGCTCCTAGACCCTAGTACTTGAGAATGGCCCTGGAATATTAAACTTGTGTTTAATTCCTTGAGAGTTTCATAGATATTATTTTCTCCCTTCCTTCCTCTTTTCTTTACCTTTTCCTCCCTCCCTTCCTTCCTTCCTTTTTTCTTTCCTCCTTTCTTTGTTCCCTTTTCTCCAATGGTACTGATATTAAATAGAAGCCTCTAGACTTCCTTTGGAAACTCTGGTTCCTGCAGCCTTCCCTCCTCTACCCATGTTTGTTTGTTTGTTTGTTTTCCTCAAGAGTTATACTTAGCGGCGGCGGATAACTCTAGGCTCTGAATTTGTCTTTCCAAGGTCTTTCTGCTGCTTATTTCTGGGAAGAACTAACGAGATAAAAGAAAAAAAAGAGTTTGGAAGAGTGGTCAGCAGCGTGAGGAGGGCGAAGCCTGGAGAGGGAAGTGATGCCCACCCACTCTCACAAAGGACCGTAGCGGCTTAGACTGAAATTTGCTAGGTTTCCCGGAAAAGCTTACAAAGTTTCTGTGAGATTTGGGAACTTGGGAGTGAGGGACCACTCCAGCTATAATTTAGCAGTTGTAGGAAAGGGACCAATCTCCTCATTATTTAGAAATGTGTATGGGGTGATGAAGAGATAATTATTGGTGGGTGAGCGTGAAGAAAAATTTAGGAGTCAAGAAAATTATCCTCCTCCCTCTAAAGTGACAGCAAGACCTTGGAGCTTAACTCCCTGGTGCAGTATCTGTCTAGTTGCAGGACAGGAGGAAGGCGCCCTCCCCCTTTAGCCCGGCTTCTTTTCTCGTCACTCAGCAACGCACTCGCCTCAGCATTTACAAAACCTGCAGAGAGAAAGGAGAAACCTCCCTAGCGCATTCTCCCGCTCCCCGGGGCAGAGAGAGCAGCAGCGGGGAGGGAGAAACGCGGTGCGGCCGTGAGAATGGCGGACGTCTTCAGCGGGCGGATCCTTGTCAACAAGGATGGGGATACGGTGGAGCCCGAGGAGGTGCTGCAGAACAAAGTGGTGGGGTTGTACTTTTCAGCAGGCTGGTGCTCCCCTTGCAGGGACTTCACTCCGCTCCTCTGCGACTTCTACACGGAACTTGTGGAAGAAACCCACCCGCCAGCCCCCTTTGAAATAGTCTTTATCTCCTCTGATCGCAGCCCCGAGGAGATGGTAGATTATATGCACGACATGCACGGGGAGTGGTTGGCCCTACCTTTTCACGACCCCTTCAAACAGTGAGTAGGGGAAGGGAAAGAAGAGGTTGGGGATAGAGGGGAGCGATTCCGCGAGAAAGGACATCCCTTTGTAATCCAGCATATGGTCTCTTCCTCTTCCATAAAAATAGATTAATTAAGTGCCATAATAACCCTTTCCCCGGTAAGATACTCCCTTCGAGTTCACAGAATGTTCTTCTTTATTTGTTAGCTAATGAGCACATTTCAAGCAGAGATGCTTTTCTTAGCCTCTCTCTACCACACCGGTTAAAATGTGGAACTTGATCTTGAGTACTTGTCAGTTCTTTTGAGGGCTGTTCATAGTTAAGTGTTAGGGCTCTTACTGGTACTATCCAGTATTATCTTCTTCTAGCTTTAGATTTAGTTTTCTAAGCATCGTGACTAGGAAGTGATGATTTGGAGTACTTTCTAGTGAGTATTTGTTAAACTTATTTTTCAAGGAAGGGTTTTATTTCAGATCACAAGCCTTCTTTGCTTTATTAAATGGTCCTAGAAATTGTGTAGCTGAAAAAAATCATTATCTGGTGACTATCCTTTAGTGATGAGATTTTCTTCGGGCTTAGCTAGATTGGTCCTTGGGGGACAGATATTTAGCTCATAGCCAAGCCTGCTCTCAAAGTCTTTCCTGCTTATAAAACCTACCAGAATTTATTCTCTATGGACCAAATGTTTGAAAAACCTAGGTTACTGTGAGGCATCAAAGTAGGACTTAAGCTAGTTTTTTTTTTTTAATGTACCTGACACAATCAGGTGGCATGAATCTAATTCTAGTCCCTCTTGTGTCCCTCATGGAGACAAAGCTTTTGAAGTACTAGGTTTGAGCTCTCTCAAATTGCAATTGTCTTTGTAGGTCACATCCTTTTACTCTGTTTTCCTGTTGTTCCTGATATGCCTCACTTAGAAATAGCGATTTACATGGGGAACAGTGTTGTTTGGTAGAAGTCAGCCTGTGTCCCTAATTGTGAAGCTGGCCCTATTCTCTGTCTTCACCAAGATCATCTCTCATTCCAAAGGTCATGCAATATCCTCTTTCTATCTTTATTCACCCCAACACTTTAGGTACTAGCTGCTCCCAGGAAATCACACATTCTCTCTCCTAGGGTACGATGCCTCCCAAGGAGGCACTACACTCTTAGATAGTCCAGCTTCCCAATGATCAAACTCTCCCTGGACTAAACCCATCACAAGGACCTAGTGTCCCACACCCTTCTGTAGGGCAAAATCCACACGCTCAATTCCAATGTCACAGTATTTCCTCTCTAACACTTCCATTCCATACCCCAAATCTTTACTGAGAAACTAGAAAAATTGCTTTCTCAGCAGTGTTCACCCCAGGATTTAGTAGCAATGCATCACCCATCCTTTTCTGTTGCCTTGTCCACTTCTGCATATTTATGAATATCATTGCTACTATTTCCTCCCACTGAGGTTGGAGGATTCATCATTTCAACTCTTTGTCCTTTGATTTTCTTGAATCTTAAATTTCCCCTTAGATCTCTAACCTTATAATCTAGACTATGGGAAGAGGGTAGTTAACTAGAGGAAGACAGTCCCCCACAAACACACCAGTAAATAATTAAAATGTCCCAGGAGGAACAATGATGAGCAAAACCAAAAAGAGACAGCCGTAAGGTTCGTAGAAGGAACAGAGTTCAAGCAATGCAGACCAGAGCAAGAGATGGGGCCACCCCAGTGCCCAGAGTGGGACTTGGGCAGTCCAAGGTTTGCCTCTGAAGGAGATATGGACAGACTAGTGTTGGCCTCAGGGCTAAGACATCTTATTCTGTGAGACAACTCACCGCTGCAGAAGAGAGGACTGGAAGAATGCTCAAACAAACTGTGTCTAACCCAGCATCCAGACAGTCCTTGCTAGCTCCAGAGCCCGGCTGATCTGACCCACAGGAGGAGACAATGCTACATCACTGCCTAGGAACCCTTATGCCCAAGCCACAGGAGGAGAAAGTGAATCATACACATGGTCTTGCAGGAGGCCTGCTAACAGCACAACCAAAATCATCTGGTTGGGGAAGTAAGTAGGGCTTAGTGATAGCTTCTGTATCTAGGATTAAGCAGAGCCTGCCTACATCATCCAAAGAAAAGAAGGAGCAGAGTCTGACCCAAACACAAAGCTCCAATCCAGAAACCAAGGCTGGGGATTGAAGTAAACAGAAGGAAATGCTAAATACAAAAAAGAAGTACATTGGACTAAGAGAAGCCCAAGGGGTAAACCCTGAAGAAAAAAATAAGTCCATAACAAGTCCATATAGCCTCAAAATAAAAAATGACCTGACCACAAGGACTATAGAAGTAATGAAAGAAGAGATACAAAATATAATATTAGAGAAAATGATAACTAGATTAGGAAAGAAGGGCAAGAAAATTAATAACTTAGAATAGGTAGTGTTACCTTACCCAAGAATTGAACTCCTTAAAAATAAAAATTTCTCAAACAGAAAGCAAAGACTCTATCAATCAACATGATATATTAAAACAAAATTAAAAAATTAAAATAAAAAACAGGAAAGAGTAAAGTACATACCTTAAAAAAATAACTGATCTACAAAAAAGATCAATGAGAAATAATCTAAAAATTATGGTACTATGTGACTTAAAAAAAACCAAGATACTATATTACAAGAAATAATAAATTAAAGCGATCTAGTCCTGTTGAGGAGTAACTAACTGTAGGCTGAAAGATATTGTCCTTGATGCCTCACCATTTCTCACCTGCCACCCCAATATTCAATTTGTTGTCAAGGCTGTTGATTTCACCTTTGCAACATCTCTTGAATGTGGCATCTTCTCTCCTCTGACTCTGCCACTGCTCTGGTTCAGGCCCTCATCACCTCATGCCCATACTATTATAATAGACTGCTAGTGGGGTTGCCTGCTTTACATCTCTCCCACTCCAATTAATTCTCCTTTCAGATGATTTTCCTAAGTCAAAAGTCTGACCATGCCACTTTCCTACTCAGTAAACTCCAGTGACTCCCTATTGTCTCCAGGATCAAATACAAAATCCTGTTTGGCTTTCAAAGCCCTTCATAGCTGAGTCTCCTCCCACCTTTCCAGTCTTCTCATACCTTAGGATGCCCCTTCCCCACCATATACTGTATTCCAGTGACATTGGCCTCCTTGCTATTCCATGAACAAGACACTCCATCTCTTGACTATTGGCATTTTCTCTGGCTGTCCCACATGCCTAGAATGCTTTCCCTCCTCTTTTCTGCCTCCTGACTTGCCTGGCTTCATTCAATTCTTAGCTAAAATCCCACCTTCTACCGCAAGTCCTTCTCAATGTCTTTTAATTCTAGTGCCTTCCTTCTGTTGATTATTTTCTTTTTATCCTGTAAATAGTGTGTTTGTACATATTTCTTAGCATATTTCCTCCCACATTAGATTGTGAGCTTCTTGAGGGCAGGGACTGTCTTTTGCCTTTCTTTGTATTCTAGTGCTTAGCAGTGTACCTGGAACATAGTAGGTGTTTAATAAATGTTTATTAACTGATTGACTGACAAAGTGAAAAATAGAAAGAATCCATTGATCACCTCCTAAACGCAAACCTAAAATGAAACTTTCCAGGAACATCAGAGCCAAAATCCAGAGCTTCTGGGTCAAAGAAAAAATATTTCACACAGCCAAAAATTATATTAATAATGAATATATATTCACCAAATTCAGGGAGAAAAAGAGAGTAAAACCATAATGGGGATGTATACCTTTCAGAACTAGACAAATATAATAAAAATCTAAACAAGAAAGAAGTTAAGAACCTTAACAGAGTTTTAGAAAAGTTAGAGGTGATAGACTCATTCATTAAAAAGTATAGCATTTGGTGGGAGGTGGTTATTGTTGTTGTTATGCCAAATGCTGAAGTTGAAGTCATGGGAACTGAATTTGAATCTACTTCTGCCGCTTACTACAAGTATTACTTAATCAAGCAAGTAGTTTAATTTCTCTCAGCCTCAGTTTCTTCCTTGCTATCTAGTCATGCCTCTTCCATCTTGCAAAGTTTATTTTTTTTTAACCAAAGTGTAAGTCTTTACATTTATTCCTACTAAATTTCATCTATTTAATTCATCCCAATGCTGTTGGGATCTTTAACCTTTGTATGATCTTTTTGAATTCTAACTTTGTTGTCTACTATGTTAGCTATCCCTGTCATCTTTGTGTCATTTGAAAATCTGGTATTTATGCTATTTATATTTTGATCCAAGTCATTGATAAAAAATATTAGAGTACAGGGCCAAGCACAAATCCTTAAGACACTCTATTGAATATCTCTTGCTAAGTTTTTTTAATTCAATTTTGTTTTCAGATCCTAATTATCTCCCTTCCACAACCCCCCTTTCATTGAGAAGGCAAGAAAACCAAAACCTATTACAAATATGCATAGTCAAGTGAAACAAGTTTCTGCATTTGCCATGCTCCACCAAACAATTCATATGATCACATCACTATTGTAAGAATGAAACATTTTGAAGGAGTTAGAAACTCTGAATAATAAAATACCTAACCATATTCTAGAGGACTCATGAGGAAACATGCTACTTACTTTTCAGTAGAAAGGAAATAATCATGAGTGCAATTTGAGACTTCCTTACTTACTTCCTTCTTTCCTTTTCTTCCTTCCTTTCCTCTTTCCTTTCTTTCTTTCTTTCTCTCTTTCTAAACATGGCCAATTTAGGAATTTGTTTTGCTTTTAACAGAAGTTTTGTTTTCCTTTACTTCTCATGGGTAGGGTGTGGGATAAAGAAAAAGTTTATTTGCATTGATAGAAAAAAAAGTTTAATTAAAAAATGCATGAGGTATGTGACATGCTGCATCCTTAGTCTTCTGAAGTCATTATTAGTCACTGTATTAAGCATACTTCTGTGGACTTTCCAAGTTTTTTTTCCTTTACCTTATTATGGCCATTATGTACATTGTTCCCCTCGTTCTGTTCATTTCACTCTGCATCAGTTCATATATGTCACCTCTGGTTTCTATGATTTTTAAAAATTTTTTTTTACATTTTTATGGTATGATAACATCATTATATTCATATACCACAATTTGTTCAGCCATCCCCTTGATGAGCACACACCTTTGCTAAAACAAGAAATGCTGCAAAACATATTTCAATACATGTGGGTCCTTTTCTTTTATCTTTGACCTCCATTTGACTAGATATGTGCTTAGTAGTAATCACCGTAGCACTGTATGTTTTTAGTGACTTTTGGAGAGTAGTTCCAAATTGATTTTCAAAACAGTTAGATTAATACATTCAGTTGTTGTTTAGTCATGTCTGACTCTTCATGACCCCTTTTGGGTTTTTCTTGGCAAAGACACTAGTGTGGTTTGCCATTTCCTTCTCTAGCTCATTTTACAGGTTAGGAAACTGAGGCAAACAAGGTTAAGTGACTTGCTTAGTGTCACACAGCTAGTAAGTGTCTGAGGTCACATTTGAACTCAGAAAGATGAGTCTTCCTGATTTTTGGCCCAGCATTCTATCCACTGTACAGCCTAACCGCCCAGACTAATACATAGTTCTGCCAATAGTGCATGAGTGTGCCTGTCTTCCAAGGCCCCTACAGCAATGACCATTTTCCTCTTTTTATTATCTTTGACACTCTGATGAGTGTAGGATAGAGTTATTTTCATTTACATTTTTCTAAGCATTAGTAATTTGGAGCATTTTCTCATGTAGTTGCTCATAGCTTACAGTTCTTCAATTGAAAACTGCCTGTTTATATCCTTTGACAGGTTCTCTATTGGGAGATTGACTTTTATTCTTATATGTTTTTAACAAACCCTCTTTATTTTGGGTATCAATTTGCCAGGGAAATTTGCGACAAATTATTTTCTCAGTTAATTATTAATCCTTCTAATTCTAATTTCATTGCTATTGCAAAAAAGCATTTCCACTTCACTATCATCTATTTTATCTTCTATGATGAACTCCCTCTTCTTCCCTCTATCCCATTTCCCATCACACAGATGTCTTTTGCCACTGTCTCTTCCTTTGCTCTTGTTTCACATGATGAAGTGGCCTTACACCTTACCAAGGGTAACTCCTTTAACATGTTTAAATGATCCCACCCATCGCCTCCAACAAATTGCCACCTCTGTCATCCCTACTCTCTTACTTATTTTGAATATCTTTCTCTCTACTGGCACCTTTCCTACTGCCTACAAATATACTTATGTCTTCCACCCCGGAAAAAAAAAAAACAACCTTACTTGATCTTTCTATACCTGCTATCATACTGCTTCTCTTCTGACCTTTTGTAACTGAACTCCTCAAAAAGGCTATCTACACTCGGTGACTCCACTTTCTCTCCTCTCATTCTTTTTAACTTTTTACAATCTGGCCTCTGATTTTATCATTCCATCTAAATGACTCTCTCCAAAGGTACTGATGATCTCCTAATTGCCAAATCCAATGGCCTTTTCTCAATCTTTACTCTCCTTGACCTCTCTGCAGCCTTGACACTATTAATCACTGTCTCCTTGATACTTTTTTCTCCCTGGTTTATCAGGACACCACTCTCTCCTCGTTTTCCTTATATTAATCTGACTGCCCCTTCTGTCTCTTTTGCTGGATGCTCCTCCCAATCATGCCCTCTTACCATAGGGTTGTGTCCTGAGTCCTCTTGTCTTCCTGCTCTATACTACTTCACTTGGTGATATTAGCAGCTTTCAAGGATTTAATTACCACTTTTAAGCTGATAATTCTCAAATCTACCTTTTCTGCCCCAGTCTCTCTTTTGGCCTCCAGTCTTACATCTCCAACTGCCTTTCAAATATCTCAAACTAGATGTCCAGTAGACATCTTAAACTCAGTATGTCCAAAACAGAACTCATTATTTTTCCTCCTAAACCTTCCCCTCCTCCTACCTTTCCTATTACTGTAGAGGATAACACCATCCTCCCAGTCCTCCAAGTTTACAACATAGGAGTCATCCTGGATTCCTCACTGTCTCTCACCGCCCCCACCCCACCCTATATCCAAATTGTTGCCAACGCCTGCTGATTTCACCTTTGCAGTATCTCTTAAGTATGCCCCATTCTTTTCTCTGAAACTGCCACCACTCTAGTTCAAGCCCTCATCACTTCACTCCTGGATTATGCAATAGCCTGCTGGTGAGTCTGTCTGCCTCGAATCTTTCACTATTCCAATCTATCCTCCATTCAGCCACTAAAATGATTTTCCCAAAGTGCAGGTCTGATCATGTCACTCTCTCCCCCGGCCCCCCCCCCCCCCAACACATACACATTCAATAAACTCCAATGGCTTCCTGTTGCCTCCAGGATCAATTACAAAATTCTCTGCTTGGTATTCAAAGCCCTTCATAATCTAGCTACCTACTACTTTCCAATCTTGTTACATCTTACTCTCTAACACATATTCTGATCCAGTGACACTGGCCTCCTGGCTGTTCACAAACAAGACACTTCATCTCTCCACTCCAGGCATTTTCTGTCTTCCTCCATGACTTGAACATTCTCTCTCCTCTGCTTTGACTGCTGACTTCCCCAGCTTCCTTTAAGCCTCAACTAAAATCCCATCTTCTATACTTGGGTTTATCAAATCCTGTGTTACTATTTCAGATTGTTTAGTATTTTTTTTAGTTCTATAAAGTAACTCTTTGGTAGTTTGACTGGTTTGGAACTAAATATATAAAATAATTTAAGTGGTATTATGATTTTTATTATATTTGTGTGATGCAACCATGGACAATTAATATTCCTCCAAATATTTGTCTTTATTTTTATAATGTTTTGTATTATATTCACATAAACTCTAAGTATATCTTAGAACTTAACTTCCAGATATGTTATACTTTTTGTAGTTATTTTGTAGTTTCCTTTTCTATATCTGATTGGTTTTTGTTCACTATATATAGCAAGACTGATGCTTTTTGTGAGTTTTTTGCTACTTTAATAAAGTTACTATTTGTTTCAATTAGTACTTTATTTGTTTATGGTTCTATAAACATACCATACAATCTTCAAAAAATAATAATTTTGTTTCTTCTTTATCTGCACTTACTACTTCATTTAAATCTTTTTTTATTATAATTGATTTTAGAACTATGGAAAAGAAAGTGGTGACAATGGACTTTTTTTTCCCTTTTCCTTATTCGACGATAGGGCTTCTGATCTTTTTCCCTTACAGAGATTCTGAGTGTCTGGATTTGAGAGATTAGAGCAAGCATGGAACAAAGAGTGGACTGAGCTGTGGCAGAGAAGGGAGTTAACTGAGGAGAATTAATTCTGGGCTCTCTGGGCATCACAGAGAGAAGAATCCAGACTGAGGGAAAGTCCCAAGAAAAGGTTGGCACTTTCTCCATCTTTACCTCCTGAAGCCCATCTTTCCACAGATGCTGTAACATAATCTACTGTTTCATTACCTAAATGTTTCCAGTAAACTGAATTTTGCCTCCATTATAAAGAGGTCAGGGGTTAACTAGAGATAGAGATAAACTTAAGGTTGGGCAGAGAAACCAGCTTCTGCCTAGCTGTTAGGAGTTTTTCCAAACTAGGAGCTCAGAGTGATAGTGACTGAACTTAGAACATTTCATCTAAAACTAACTCTCTCAAGCCAAAGATAAAGAAACTAGTTGGACCTTAGAGGACAATATATTGCCATCGAGGCTTAAAATGAACATATTATTGTAATAGGGTGTCATGTTTTCTTTTCTTTTTTCTTTATTTTTTTTTTTGCTACCTCCACTGGAATGGGCAGAGAGACTAACCAGCAAGCTATTGCAGTAGTCTAGGGGTGAGGTGATAAGGACCTACAGTAGGGTAGCAGCAGTATAAGAGGAGAAAAGAAAACATATACGAATGATTTTATGAAAGTAGAATCCATAGGAATTGGCAATAGACAGGATTGGGGGGGAGATGAGAAAAAGCAAGGAATCCAGGATGACAACTAGATTCTGAGCCAGGGTGACTGAGAGGATGGTCATTCCCTCCCCAGTATTGGGGAAGTAAGGAAGAGGGGAATGTTTTGCAGGAAAAATAATGAGTTTGGTTTTGAATATGATGAGTTTAAGATGTTCACTAGGCATCCAGTTCAAAATATGTTCATTAGGCCGTTGGCCTAGAGGTGAGGAAAGAAGTTAGGGCTGGATAAGTAGATCTGAGAATCATCAGCATGGGGATCATTGAATTTATGGGAACTGATGAGATCAACAAGTGAAATAGTAGAAAGGGAGAAGAGAAGAGGCCCAAAACAGAGCCTTGAGGAACACTCATGGTCAATAGGCAGGACCTAGATGAAGACGTAGCAAAAGAAACTGAAAAATGGTCAGACAGATAGGTGTTAACAGAGAAATGATTTCATTTGATCTTTACTACAATCCTCTGAGGTGGGTGTTCTTATCCCCCTTTTATACGTAGGGAAATAATCTGAAAGAAGTTAAGTGACTTGCCCAGGGTCTGGTAAGATCTAGTAAGGATCTGAGGCAGAATTAGAACTCAGGTCTTTCTGACTCCCAGCCTAGTCACCTCTTTATAACTTACTTTATTTTCTTTTTCACATTCTAAATGAATCTAAATCAGAGGGAAAAAAAGGCATCAGCATATTTTGATGGAAACAAACTCAAGAGCTCTGTCAACCATGGAGAAAAGGTCTCTTTTATAGGTGCAAAGGCCACTCCTAAGTCTTTCCCCTACCAGCCTAAAATAGCGCTTGAAATTCCTGCAATTAGAATCACCCCTTTAGGAATTGAGATTGACAATTCTTTGAGTTTCTCTAGAGAACTCCTTTAAATACTATTGCAGTATCTTACTTAGCAGAGACAACATTAACTCATTAATACCCATTAATACATGAAAATGAAATGGATGATCAGATCAGGTCACTATCATTTCTTTATTCAGTATTCACAAAACACTTATTAATTGCCTACTCTAGGTGGGCATTGTGCTGTAGAGATTTAAAAAAATATCAATGTCCCTACCTTCAAAAGAGTTTACATTCTACCTAGGAGTTTCTATTTTATTAAAATATCATTTAGTGAAAGCAAGGCCCTAGTGAAATGGGATATAGGACAGTCAAATTTTCATATGAAAAAAAGGTTTTAAAAAAGTTGAAATATGGGGATCTACCATACCTGGGAAGAGTAAGTATACATAGGACATCACAGTGGAAGGCAAAGGAAAGGCATAAAGAAGCACTGAATCCTAGAGCCAGAAGTTCTCACCTATAGCTAAGTGAGAATCCCTCCTACAACATCACAACATTCCTAACGAGTACTCCTTTAGCCTCTGCCTGAATATATGGGGAATCCATTACATCTTAAGGGTGTCCATTATACTTTCAAACAGTTTTAATTGTTAGGAACTTTTTCTTTATATAGAGAAGTAATTTACTTCTCTGCAATTCCTATGCAATGGTTTTGCTGTCTCGAGCCAGAGAACAAATCTAATCTTTCTTGCACATGTCACCATACCTTACCATATTCTTTTTTCCAGTTTCCCAATTCCTTTAAGTAATTAGGATGTGGTATGTTTTCAAGTTTCCTCACCATTCTGATTATACTCCTCTAGGTGTGTTCCAGCTTGTCAAAGACTTAGAGGGAAAGCACCTAGAGGGAATACAATACTCTAGATGTAGTCAAGAAAGAATGGGATTATCAGCTCTCCTTTTCTGGACACTATAACTTAAGATTGTGTTAAATTTTTTAGTTGTCATGTCACATTACATGGAAAGAGTAGATATGAGGGTGTGTGTATTTGTGTATGTGTATGCATTTGCACATGCATATGCACATATGTATTTGTGTGTCTATATATGCATATATTTATAAAAAAGTATATATACATATGTATATGTATATGTGTGTACATATATTGTTTATGTGTGTACATATATTGTATAATATATAACATATAATGTATATATACTATAATATATACATTATATATATATTATACACACACACACACACACACACAAACCCACATGTGTGTCTCTATCTTTGTCTCTGATTGAGTAAGGATAAGTAGGAAAAGAGAGTTGGAAATAATGCCTCAAGCAAACTTGTCCTTCCCAATTTAGCCTCAGACCAGCCTTGAGAGCAACAGATGGAATAAATCAGATTACTCTATAGATTAAGCCCCTGAAATCAGGCAACACTAAACAGGAGTAGGGATTTCCTTAATCTGGCATGAAAGGAGAGAAATAATCTCTCCGAAGGTTAATGGGAAAAATTCCCTAAGAAGGGGAATTATCACTTAACCTAAATGATAAAGTTAGAAAGAAGTCTGATAATTTCCTGTTGTAGAATAATAGAAAAGGGTAAAAGATACATTGCTTTGGTAGTAATAATGGTAATAATTCCTTGAATTCATTTAGAATTAAATTAAAGAATTAAAAACATCACAGTTTCACACTCTTAGGTGCATACTCATATTATCACTAGAATTGTACTGTTGACTTGTTGAGACAAAGAGAAGACCCTGGGTTTTGAAGGTAATGTTAGTGAAATGCAAGGTCAGGAGGTCCTATCAATATGGAAAAGCTTTGAGTACCATACTGGTGATGGACTATGTCTGTTGTTCAAATCTAGCCAGCATGTTTCTGTTTGTTTATTTGTTTTTGCTACAGAACTTTATGAAGACTATTCTTTAAGGAATGGAGGGATTACAAACCAAGTCATTTTTTAAAAAATTTATCAGTGGGCATCTATATTGTTTCTAGTTCTTTGTTTCTAGTTCAAAATGTTTACTGTAAATATTTTGATATATATGGGATCTTCCTTTCTTTAAAAAAATTAAGTTAATTTTATTTTTATTCTGAATTTAATAAAACCCAAATAAAATTAGAATTTCCATAAACATTATAGAACAAAAGGGAAGATTTTACATGAAAGTGAATCTTTATTACATAGAGTTTGCTTTTCTTTTAAAATACATAACAAATTCAAAATGTAACTTTCAAAGCTGTCCTGCATGCCTGTAATTCCTTCTAGCCAATCTCTCTCCACCCTCCCTCCTATTTCTTTCTCTGTCTCTCTCTGTGTCTCTGTGTCTCTGTCTCTCTCTGTCTCTCTGTCTCTCTCTTCCTTCCTCTCTCTCTCCTCTCTTTTGAGTGGGAGGGGAGAATCCTATCCAACCCTTTTCTATGCCTTCCTTGTTGATGAGGAAAAACAAAACAAAACAAAACATGTGTAATGCATTTAAATACCATAGGGACAATTATTCCAACTCCTCTCGTTGGCAAATTGAGTCCCTGGAGCAAGATTGTATCTTTCTTCTCAGGGTTCTAAATGGTTGTTTGCTGTTATTGTGGTTGTAGTTGTTGTTGTAGGACAAGGGTTCCTGACCTGAGGGGGTGGGTCATAGATAAATTTCACAGGGAATCTGCGAATTTGGTTTTCTTTTTTTAATATTTTAGAACTATTTCAATATAATTAGTTTCCTTTGTAATCCCATGTATTTTATTTTATACATTTAAAAACACCATTCTGTGAAGGATCCATGACACAAAAAAGTTAAGAAACTCTGTTCTATGAATATCCCTGAGATATGTTCAGCTATCTATCTAATGCTATTGACTCTAACTCCCATTCTAATATATTCTCGTCAATATCAATTACCAGTCACATTTAGTATCTCCCTAATAACAGTGATTAGTGCCGCAGTATCATTTAACCAATTAAAATCAATTAGCTTTCATGAAGGGATATTTGCTGAGAGGATGTAGCAAGAACAGAAATACATCCCCTTAAACCGAGGGTACACTCTCCCCTGTACCTGTGTCACTGAGGAGAATGTACTCAAACCTGAAGTGATTTATACAGAGCATTCATTTCCCTTCCCTGCCCCCCCCCCCCCCAAAAAAGATCTATTTCCAGATTTAGCAGGGTCAGTGCTTCTTTTGCCACAGCAGGATGCTGAATCTCAGAGTGAACCCACTGCTGCATTGGATGAAGCATACTCAGGGGTCACTGTTGTCTAACCTGGCTTGCCTGCTGACAAACTCTGGAATGAACTCTGGACCCCTGATGGCTAACCCAGCTTTTCAAAGCTCAGAAGATCACAGTTTAGTCTATACCGTCTTCAATATTCTTTCACCCTAGGGCAGGAAAGAACAAAGGCAAAGAAACAAAAAAGTACATAGTCTATGCTCATAGACATGTTTTAGCCATAAGTGGCAAAATAGGAAGCTGGCAGCAAGAGGCCATTGCTCCTACATCTGTCCCCACCTGGAAGATTTTTATCAGTTATTGTCTCACTTGCTACCATGAAAATGAGAAAATAAGTGCCCCAATGGGAGACTTTTTCTTATGCATCCTCAGTTTTAGCCCAGCACTGGAATTGGTCATAAAATACTTACATATTTCTGAAGTAGAGAGGAAGGATTTTCCATAACTTATCACTGGACACTTCTAGATGCAGGCTCACTACGCCTCTCTCTGTGGTTTGGCAGCAGGCAGAACACACTGTATATGTTCTGAAGTTAAGGCTCCCACTGATCAGTTTTCTGTTACACTTGTAACAAGTTTATAGAGCCAAGCAAAAAGAATTTCCTCATTGACTATGTTCATATATGTTTTTGTTATTTTGCACATTGAGTCCATTACCTCTCTGTCACGGGATAGATAACATGCTTCTTTATCAGCCCTCTGGAGTTGTGATAGGAGAACATTCTCTCCATCTCTTTCCTCCTTGGTATGTGTATGGGTGTTGCACATATGTATGTGTGTATGCATATATGTATGTATGTGTACATGTAAATTGGGCTGGAAAAATTACTTGTATTTTCTCCTTATATTTCCTGACCACTACTCAGTTTGGTGGTCTTCTTTGATCTTTGCTGGAGTAGTTGTGGGAGAAAGTTTGGTTGTACTGCGTCCTCCTACTTTACCATCTTTATTTGTCTTAAAGTCAGACTAATGTCTTACATCACATATAACACGAATATGCAAGTTAAATGCTATACCATAAAAAATTAGAGAACCAAATCAGGTACCCCTCAAAGCTACATCACAGAGAAGAATTATTCACTCAACAAAGGGATAAAGGAGATCATAAAAGGTAAAGCTGATAATGAAACACAATCAATACAATTAAGATATAGAGGGTAGCAGTCAGTTGGGAAAACAATTTTCTTCAGATATCTCTGATAAAGGACTAATCAGGATATATAGGGGACTGACACCAACATATAAGACCAAGTGCCATTCTCATGGATATATATGTATGTATGCATGTATAGTCAATCTCAATCCTCAATTTCTTTGGGGTAATATTCCTAAAAAATGGTGCAAAAGTGAAAAACATGAATGTTGATACATTGAACCCATGTGAAATTGGGAATTAGGTTCCTGCAAACATAAAAAAACTGTAATCTTTCACTAGAAATAGCTGAAAATACATTTTTTGTATGTAATTCTTTATAGCAAAACACTAAAACAATAATGCATTTTTTCTAACACAGTAACTGAAATAACCCATAAAATGCAGTACCCAAAATGAAATTGGCAACATGCAAATCATTTTTTCTCTCTAGTAATTCCCTAGGATTCTGTGACCTTTTGTGCTAACATCTCAATAAAAACAAAACAAAAAAATTGATTTCAGACAATATTCACTTTTCATGACCCAAAATCTACACTACATTGTACAGCAAATAAATTTTGTACATATTGTACAGCAAATAAAATTCTTAAAACTAAAACAATTTTTTGACCTGAATCTTATCTTTCCCTGTGTCAGATGGTGGTGTAAGGTCATTGTACTGTTTACTATACTGCTGTAAAGCTCTCTACCTTGACTGCCCTCTGAAAACCAAAGGAGAAGTGGCTGGGACTTTAGTCATTGCTGCTGTAAGACACTGAGACCAGTCTCAACATTACCTCCAACACTCTATCCTTCTCTACTGGTGAATGGCATAGCAGATTCTGAAGGACACAGTAGCTTGAAATAATCCCTCAGCTATGTCTGCTTCATGCACAGTTTGAGATCTTTAAGGGTCCTCACAGTATGAGATCATAGCAGAGGTGAAGTGATGTTTAACCTTGAGGCTGCAATAGATGGTAGGATTGGCAGCCTCAATGTCTCTAGCCTGCTGGTCAATTAGTCCTACAGAAGCTGCAGACATTCTGCCACTAAGTTTCTCTAAAAACTCTTTTCTCTCTAAACAGCATCATTGACTTTGCATGCTTGGGCTAGGAGTCCAAAAGACTTGCACTATGCTTTGGGGGCATGGTTGTAACACAGAACTTGAGTTTTAATGGCAAACAATGAAAATATGCAACAAATGCACAGGGAGCTCTTTACAATGGATGAGGGTGAACAAGATCAGTGAAATGTCTAATAGGATACCAGCTGCTCCACAAACTTGCATGCATTGTGCCTCTCATTTTTTTTTATCATATTGCACATGGATTCACATGTGTGAGGTTGCCAATATGAAAGTGAAAATGAGGTTACTGATAAAATCACAAGAATGCTTGAAGTTGCAGAAGTTAAATGTGTGAATGTTGAGGATTGATTATATATGTGTATACATGTATAGACATGTAAACAATGCTCACACTACACACATACATATACACATACATGCATGTATAAACATGTGCACACATATATGCATACCTACATATATGCATACAATGCAATATGTATGTATATGCATGCAAATAATACATACACCTATATACACATACACACATATGCATACACACATGTCCATCAGGGAATGGCAATTGGTTTTATAAATCTGCATTAGTTCCCTATATAACTTTATTAATTCTTTATCAGAGATGTCTGAAGAGGACTGACTACTATCCTCTATATCTTATTATATTGATTATGTTTATGATCAACTTTATGTTTTATGATCTCCTCTATCCCTTGTTGAGTGAATAATTCTCCTCTTTGATGTAGCTTTGAGAGGCTTTTGAGATGCAGCAGTTGAGAGATTTGTTTCTCTAATTTTTTTTATGGTATAGCATTTAACTTGCATACTCTTGTTATATGTGATGTAAGACATTAGTCTAATTTTAAAATAAGTAAAGATGGTGAAGTAGGGGGTAGCAGTACAACCAAACTTTCTCCCGCAATTACTCCAACAAAGACCAAGAAAGAACACCAGACTGAGTAGTGATCAGGAAATACAAGGAGAAAACATGACATTTTTTTCTAGCCCATGTTAGCATAGGGACACAGCCAGAGGCTGGAGGGCACTGGCGAGTGGAGTCCAACAAAGAAGGTTTGCACAAAGCCTTCCAACATGGGCACAGGGTTGGGACTAGTGTGACTACTATCTATAAGTTTGGGAAAATGGGGATTGTGAGTAAGGGCACCTGGCAGCTATGTCACTCAGACCCTGAAACTGGATCTCTAAAGGTCCTGAAGTTGTATACCAAAGACAAACAGAGATCTCAGTTCTATTGAGGACTGGGCTTGAGTCTATGTATTAGGCTAGGAATAAGAGAAGAAGCCAGCTACATCTCTGTGGTTTTAAACCCAGAGCAAGGGTTAGAGAGTTGTCCCAGACTGGGGCCTCCCAGGGCAAGGAACTAAGTCACTCTACTGAAGCCTGAATCAGGGGCAAGTCTGCAATTGTGTCACCCAGACCCAAACCTAGTTTGAAAGCTTACAAAGCTAATTCCAGGAAGGCAGTAATCAGGCTTAACCATAGACCAAATTGCTCAGGGCCCACTGCAAGTTTTCAGGCACCCAACCTGAGCTGTCCTTGTGATCCTTACAGGATACAACATGTAAGACCAGGGGAAAGCAACAGCAGGACCTCTAGTACTAAAGATCAAAACTTCATTAACGCTTCCAAATCCCCTCTGGAAGTACACAGAGCCTACTCAAATATGAAGTCCCAATTCAGGAAGTAGGCTAGAAGAATAAGTAAATTTTTAAAAAATCTACGATAAAGATTTTGATCTAGGGACCTAGGAACAACCAAATCCAGAAGAAAATAAGTTTACAATGTTTATAAGCAAAATTTTAAACAAAAACATTGCATGGTTACCAGTTCACATAGAATTTCTGGAAAAAGTGAAGCAAGACCTTCAAAACATCACATTATAAATAAAATGAAATCTTTTAAAAACATTTTATTTTTCCATTTACATGTAAAAATATTTTTTTTCAATTTTGAATTCCAGATTTTCTCTCTCCCCTCATTCCCTGCCTTATTGAGAAGGGAAACAACTTGATGTAGGTTATATATGTGCAGTCATGCAGAAAACATTTCTATATTAGTTATGTTGTGAAAGAAAACACAGACTGAAAAAAAACCCTGAGAAAAATAAAGTAAAATAAATATGCTTCAATCTACATTCATACTCTATCAGTTCTTTCTCTGGAAGTGGATAGCATTTTTCTTCATAAGTCCTTTGGAATTGTCTTGCATAATTGTATTGCTGAAAATAGCTAAGTCACTCACGGCTGATCATTGTATAATATTGTTGTTACTGAGTACACTGTTCTCTTGCTTCTGCTCATTTTCTATCAATTCATATGTCTTTCCAAGTTTTTCTGAAACCATCATGCTAATCATTTTTTCTCATATAATAGTATTCCATCACAGAGGCAACTAGGTGGCACAGTGGATAGAATGCTAGGTCTAGAGTCAGGAAGATTCATCTTCATGAGTCCAAATCTGGCCTCAGACACTTACTAGCTGTGTGACTCTGGGCAAGTCACTTAACCCTATTTACCTCACTTTCCTCATCTATAAAATGAGCTAGAAAAGGGAATGTCAAACAACTCCAGTATCTTTGCCAAGAAAACCCCAAATTGGGTCATGAGGAGTTGGACAAGACTGAAAAACAACTAAACAATAACTGATTCTATCACAATCATATACCATAACTTTAGCCATTCCCCAATTGATGGGCATCCGCTAGATAGCCAGTTCTTGACCACCACAAAAAAGAGCTCCTATAAATATTTTGGTGCATATGGTTTCTTTTCCTTTTCTTTTTTTTTAATCTCTTTGGGATATAGGCCTAGTAGTGGTATTGCTGTGTCAAAAGTTATACAAGGTTTTATAGCCCTTTAAACATAGTTTGAAATTGCTCTCCAGAATGGTTGTATCAGTTCTCTACTCCACCAGTAATGCTTTAGTGTCCCTATTTTTCCACGTCTCCTTCAACATTTGTTATTTTCCTTTTCTGTCATATTAGCCAAGCTATCAGCTTGTGTTTGTATCCCCAGCATGAAGTAGTATCTCAGAGTTGTTTTAATTGCATTTCTCTAATCAATAGTAATTTAGAGCATTTTTTCAAATGACTATAGATAAGTTTGATTTCTTCCTTTGAAAACTGCCTGCCTCTTCATATCCTATGACCACTTATCAACTGGGGATAAGTTTTAATCAGTTCTCTATATATTTGAGAAATGAGGCCTTTATCAGAGAAACTTACTGTAAATTTTTTTCATAGTTCTTATTGTGTATTTTCCTCAGTCTTATTCTCCCCATCCCTCTCTTCCCTGTAGGGTAAGATAGATTTCAATACTCAACTGAGCATGTATGTTATTCTCTCTTTGAGTCAATTTCAATGAGAGTAACATTCAAACATTCTCTGCCACCAACACTCCGTTTCCCTTCTGCTATAAAACTCTTACTTGCACACCTCTTTTATGTGAGAAAAATTTCCCCATTCTTTCTCTCCCTTCCCCTTTTCCCCAGTGCATCCCTCTTTTTCTCACCTCTTCTTTTTTTTTTTAGATCATTCCAACATAATTAACTCATATTCATGCCCTCTGACTATGTAAACTCCTTTTAACTGACCTAATAATGATCAGCTTCTTAGGAGTTACATATATCATCTTCCCATATAGGAATGTAAACAGTTTAACTTTATTGAGACCTTTATGACTATTCTTTCATGTTTACCTTTTTATGCTTTTCTTGAATCTTCTGTTTGAATGTAAAATTTTTTATTCCACTCTAGTCTTTTCATCAGGAATGCTTGAAAGTCCTATAGTTCATTAAATATCTTTTTTTCCTTCTGAAGAATTATTCTCATTTTTACTGGGCAGTTGATTCTCGATTATAATCCTAGCTCCTTGGCCTTCCAGAATATCATATTGCAAACCCTCTGTTCCTTTAATGTGGAAGCCACTAAATCTTGTGTGATCCTCACTGTGATTCCCCAATGTTTAAATTGCTTCTTTCTGGCTGCTTGAAGTACTCTCTTTGACCTGTGAGCACTGGAATTTGGCTATCATATTTCTGGGGATTTTCATTTTGAGATCTCTTTCAGGAGGTGATCAGTGAATTCTCTAATTTCTATTTTACCCTCTGGTTCTAGCATATCAGGGCAGGGATTTTTTTGGACAATTTCTTGAAATATGGTGTTTAGGCTCTTTTTTTTTAATCATGTCTTCCAGGTAGTCCAATAATTCTTTAATTATCTCACCTGAATTTATTTACAAGTCAGTTGTTTTTCCAATGAGATACTTCACATTTTCTCCTATTTTTATTTTGTTTTTATTGTTTCTTGATGTCTCATGAAGTCATTAGCTTCCACTTGCCTAATTCTAATTTTTAAGGAATTATTTTCTTCAGTAACCTTTTGTAACCATTTTTCCATTTGGCCAATTATACTTTTTAAGGAGTTCTTTTCTTCAGTGAATTTTTTGTGCCTCTTTTACCATTTGGCTTAGTCAGTTTTTTAAAGATGTTATTTTCTTCAATTTTTTGGTGCCTCCTTTACTAAGCTGTTGATTCTTTTTTTTCATGATTTTCTTTCATCACTCTCAAATCCCCCCATTTTCCCCTCTACCTCTCTTAGTTGATTTTTAGAAAATTAATTAATTAATTTTTAGTATTCAACATTCACTTCCATAGGATTTTGAGTTTTAAGTTTTCTCTCCTTCCCTCCTTTCCCCTCTCCCCAAGACAGGGTATAATATGATATAGGCTCTACATCTACATTCATAGTAAATATATTTTCACATTAGTCATGTTGTAAAGAAGAATTAGAACCATTGGGAGGAACCATAAGAAAGAAGAAACAAAACAAAACAGCACAAGAAAAGGAGAGCAAATAGTATGCTTCCATATGCATTCAGACTCCATAGTTCTTTCTCTGGATGTGGATAGCATTTTCCTTCATGAGTCTTTTGGAGTTGTCTCAGATCCTTGTATTGCTGAGAAGAGCTCAGTCTACCAAAGTTAGTCATAAGGTAGTGTGACTGTTACTATGTACAATGTTCCCCTGGTTCTGCTCACTTCACTCATCATCAGTGCATATAAGTCTTTCCAGGTTTTTCTGAAGTCTGCCTGCTCATCATTTCACATAGCACAATAGTATTCCACTACATTCATATACCACAACTTGTTCAGCTATTCTTCAATTGATGGGCATCCCCTCAATTTCCAATTCTTTGCTACCACAAAAAGAATATAAATATTTTTGTTCATGATGAGAAAAGGATCTACATGTACAAAAATGTTTATAGCAGCTCTTATTTGATTTTTAAAATCCTTTCTGAGTGCTTTCAGGAATTCTTTTTGGTCCTGAGACCAATTCACATTTTTCTTTGAGGCTTTGAATGTAGCTGTTTTGGTTTTATTATCTTCATCTGAGGTTTTGTTTTTTGTTTTTGGAGGCAACTGGGGTTAAGTGACTTGCCCAAGGTCACACAGCTAGTAAGTGTCTGAAGCCATATTTGAACTCAGGTCCTCCTGACTCCAGGGCTGGTGCTCTATCCACTGTATCATCTAGCTGTTTCTCGAACTTGTTTTTTAATCTTCCCTGTCAATATAGTAACTTTTCAATGGTCAGGTTCTTTTTTGTTGTTTGTTCATTTTTCCAATTTACCTCTTGACTTTTAACTTTATATTAAAGTTGGACTCTGTTCCCAGGGTAGAGTTGACAATGTTCCAAGCTTTGGGTTTTTAGTACTGTTTTTTGGTTTTTTTTTCAAAACTAATTCTGGGGACCTGTAAGTTTTCAATTCTTCCAAGGTGGTATTATCTAAGGAGAGGTGTGTGGTCACTGGCTCTCCTGGTCTGTGAGTGACCTCAAGCATCCTTTCCTGCTCTGGTACTGTGACCACAATTCCCAATCCCCTGTGGCAGCCTCTAGTATGCTAGTACTCCTCCTTGCCCTGGGACCATAATCTGGAACCACATGGGCTGTGCAACAGAGTTCTACATCCAGTCCCACAAAGGATCCCCACTAATCTCCTCCTGACCAATGGCCTGACCCCCTTGAAATCTGTGGGTAGAGAGTTCTGGAAGCTACCAATGCTGATTCATTCTCCCCTAAGGCCTGCTGCTGGCTTAACGAGGGAGGGCCTGTGCTGGACTGCACTCCATTATCGCCCCAGTGAGACAGAACTTTCCTGCCTACCTTCTAAGTTGTCTTCAGCTGGAAAATTGTTTCACCTTGTCTTTTTGTTGATGCCGCCATTCCAAAATTCATTTTGAGGCATTATTTTAAAGTTGTTTGGAGGGGAATTTTGGAGAGCTCAGGCACCCTGCCTTTACTCTGCCATCTTGGACATAAAATGAAACCTTTTGAGAAAAGAATTATAAAAGCAATGAGAGCATTTGAGGAAAAACTTAGGAGAATTAACAGTTTAGTACAGGAGATATAAAATTTTACCCAATAAGCGCACTCCCTAAAAATTAGAATGGATTAAACATGAATCAAGAAGAAATAATAAAATAAAGCCAAAAGACTAAACAGTGGAAGAAAATACAAAGTACTTCATATCAAAAACAACTGATCTGGAAAAAAAAGTCAATGAGACCAAAATCTAAGAATCATTGGATTATCTGAAAGTCATGACCAGTAAAATTGCCCAGACACCTTATTTTGAGAAATCATCAATGAAAGTTTTCATAATCTAGATATATTAGAAGTTCAGGGCAAAATATGGTCAAGGCGCTCAAGGAAAACAAGTTAAGAAGTTGGAAGGAGAGGGCCTACTAGCATCAAATTTTAAACTATATAACAAAGTAATAATCCACAAAATGTTTTTACATCAGTAGAATAGACTAGGTACCCAGCATGCTGAAGCAAATTAACATAGTGGCCTCATGCTCTCTGAACCTAAAGGCTCCTGGCACTGGGGTAAGTACTATGTTTTTTTGACAAAAACTTCTGGGAAAACTGAAAAGCAATCTGGTGGAAATTAGGTTTAGACCAACAACTTCTGCTCGATGTTAAGGTAAACTCCCAAAGGGTAACAGCATTGTAAAGACAAACAACTCTGAAAGATTTGAGAACTCTAATCAGTGCAGTGACCAGCCATAACTCCAGAGGACCAATGATGAAGACTGCTACCTTTCTCTTGACAGAGAGGTGATGGACTCTAGATGCAGAATGAGAAGTGCATTTTTGGATACAATGAACAAGAGAACTTATTGCTTGACTGTGCGTATTTGTTACAAAGGTTCTGCTTTCAAGGCTTCCTTAGCTGCATGACCTTAGGCAAATCATGTAACCTTTCATACTATGGAAATAAAGGGATTCAACTACATGACCTCTGAGGACCCTTTCAAATCTAGATCTATGATTGTATGATTATGCCAAACTGCTTTTCAATTTTCCTAGCAGTTCTGGTCAAATAGAGAATTCTTTCCTGCGTCATTTCTGTTCTTAGGTTTTTGAACATTAGATTATCCAGTCTTTTTCACTGATCTGTTTTTCTATTTTTAAACAGTATCCAAGATTTTAATAATTATTACTTTTTCATATAATTGAGTTCTGGAAGTGCTGTTCTCTCTTCATCCCTACTTTCCCCCATTATCTCCCTTGAGATTCTAGACCTTTTATATGCCTCTGAATGAATTTTGTCATTACTTTGTTACAAAGGTTTTGCTTCCAAGGCTTCTTTAGCTGCTCTATAGCTCTATAGCTATAGAGCTTAGTTCTATAAAATGTACCCTTGGTAGTATGATTGATAGAGCACTTAGGTAGTGGTCTGTATTGAGAGAGGGAACACTCATCCTTAAAACATTGAAGTAAATATAGTCATTGTAATAGTTAGTTCTTTGACTTGAAATGTTAATCATTTTCCTGTATTTTTCTGTCAATTCCAGTGATTTGAAGAAGAGGTATAATATCACAGCCATACCCAAGCTGGTGGTAGTGAAACAAACTGGAGAGGTCATCACCAGCAAAGGACGGAAACAAATTAGAGAACAAGGCCTCTCCTGCTTCCAAAACTGGTTGGAGGGAGCTGATATCTTTCAGAATTTTTCTTCCTGAATTTGTAAATAATGGCATAGAAGGCACCAGGGGACTTTAGGGTGTGATCATTATACCATTTTCATAGTTCTGAAGATTATCCTTATACTGAAGGGAAAAGTAAAAGGTAAAATATTAATTTCTATTGTTTATTAGTATTTTTGTCTTATTGTATTTCATGACAGAGGCACTAGGAAAGAGCATTAAGTAAATATTTCTCAGGAAAAATATCTTCCCTGCTGTGATTATACAGGCTCATTTATTATTTTTGTTATTCTTAGAGTAATTCTGTTAATAATACCAAGAGCTGAATGGGTCATTTCTGAGTGATAGCTGGCTGAATAGGCTAGTATGTCAGTCTTTTAAAAATCTATGCAAAAATTCACATGTGTAGATCTGTTCAGGTAAAGTAATATATTTCTTCATATAACAGATTTCTGCTGATTGATCTATTTTAATGATACAAATTGACAACTATATTAATAAAGTTTATAGTCTTTGTGCTTTAATAAAAAACCTATTTCTGTGTTATTAGTCTCTGATTATCCCCTTTATAATTTCAAGCAAGTGACATCAGGGAGCAAATGAATAAATGAATCCCCCACACTATCCATTCCCATGTTCTTAAAGGCCATATATTCTTTCCTCTCTTGAAATATCTTCTTTCCCTTTTTATTTTTCTGAAATCTCTAATAATCAATAATGTTACTGTTTAAAAATACTGTATTTTGGAGCTAGAAAGCACTTGATGTTTTAGTCACCTTTCAACATCCACACCATTTCAATACAAAAAAAATTTAAGTGCCTTCTATATCATCATCCTCAGCTCTTCTCTTCTCTTCTCTCCCCACTGGAACCTTGGGTTCTGCCTCTGAGACTGATGGGTCTGATAGGTGAACCTTATCTTGCCCCAAACTAGGCTCTCTTGGCATTTCTCAACTACTGTTTCCAAACTTTTGTACTCTCTCTTTCCATTTCCCATTTATGTGTTGTCTTCTTCTGTTAGAAGTTAAGCATTTTGAAGACAGAAACTATCTTTCTTGCTTGTGTTTGTATCCCCAGGACTTAGCACAATGACTGGTACGTAGTAAATGCTTAATAAATATACTCTCAATCTGTCTCTCTGTCTCTTTCTCTCTCTGTATATGTGTGTGTGTGTATATATACACATAAATTTACTATATTGGAAAAGCATTGCATTAGGCCCTAGGGATAAAAAGAAAGAAAAAAAAAATCAGTCCTTGCCCTGAAGGAGCTTATATTTTATTGGGGAGATATAATATATACATAAATGAGTATAGTAAGAGGTAGGGAGTTAAGCAGCAAAAGGAAAGATCAGATGAAGGGTACTAGAAATATTGAAGCAGGGAGAAAACACTAAGACATAGATGGGGAGCTTAGCTTTATGAAAGAGGTACTACCTGAGTTCACTTGCAGAGGAAGATAAGGATTCTGAAAGGTGGAGATGAGAAGGGGGTGCATTGTAGGCACAATAGACGTCCTGTAAGAATGCAGAAAGTTCAGAGACAGCATACTGCAGGTTAGTTTGACTGAAATGTAGAATGCAGAGTAGGGAATAATGTGGAGTAAGACTGCAAAGCCAGTTTGGAGCCAGACTGTATAGGGCTAAGGAGCACCTGTTTTATCCTAGAGGCTAAAGGGTGCCATTGAAGGTTTTGAGGCTCAGAACTGACATGATCAGACCTATGCACTAGAAAGCTCATTTCAGCAGCTAGGTGGCAGATGGTTTTGTGAGGAGAGAGACTAATTATAAGAATAATTATAAGGTTATCATAGTAATCTAGCAGAGTGGTTATGAGGTCCTGAACTAGACTGCTAGCAGTATGTATGAAGAGAAAGGGATGGCTGTGAGAGATGTTGTGAAAGCAGAATAGACAAGACAAAGGGAATGAATGAACAAATGAATGAGAAAGCATTTATTAAATTCTTAGTATGTGTCAAGCACTGCTAAGCTTGAGAGAGACAAATATGAAAACAGAGGTGGTCCTAAAAGCAAGGTCTAATGGGAGAAGACCATACACATAGTACAATAATAAGCAAGGAGTTACACTTTGGTTTGGAAATTTATAGGAGTGGTGAGTGAATCTACCTGGAAATAGATTGACACACTCCTTCTAAGAACAATGGAAGAGTTTATTTAATTGTGCTTCTAGAACTAAAGAGAGGCTATGGAATGGATGGAGTGGGTGCCCTGTTGGTAAGGTGAAGTTGTGAAAAAAGATGGCTGGGAGAATGTAGTCACCAATCAGAATAGCAGGGCCCCAATGCAGAAGCTTCAAAGAAGAAGGGGTTAAAACCTCCAGAGAATGGTTTCTTGTCCATGCACGGAAGAGGGAAGAGTTGAATATGATACAGATGTCAAACCTGGGTGACTGGGAGGATGGTGGCACTCTTAAAAGAAGTGGGAAAGTTTGGAAAAGGTGATCATTTAGAGGGAAAGATGATGATCTGTTCAGTCTGAGATGTGTTGCCTTTGACTTTTGGACCGGTCCTAAGTGGAGATAGCCAGCAGATGGGTAGAGATGTGAGAATGACATTGTGGAGAGAGATTAAGTCTTCATGAGTAGATTTGGGAATCATTTATGTAGAAATAAAAATTGAACCCATTAAAGCAGATGAGGTCACAAAGGAAGAGATCAGAGAAAATAAAAGAGAATCTAAGAGTCTTGGGACATCCTTATGGGGCAAAAGGTAAATGATTATCTGGAAAAGAACAGTAAAAAGGTATGGTAATACAGAGAGTAGGATAAACAGGAAAGAGCAGCGTCATGAAAGCCAGTGGTGGAGAGAGTGTCAGGAAGAGTGCATGGCCAACAAGAGTAGATGGGAAAAAGCTGCAAAAAAGCCATGGAGAATGAGAACTGAGAAAAGGTCATCAAGAGTCAGGTATATTGAAGAGAAGTGAGAAGAATGGCAGGGCAGGCTACTATTTAGACAGAAAATAATAACAATAACGATGATAATAATTTTTGTTGTTCAGTTGTTTTTCAGTCACGTCTGACTCTTTGTGGCCCCATTTGGGATTTTCTTGGCAAATATACTGGAGTGGTTTGCCATTTCCTTCTCCAGCTCTTTTTACAGATGAGGAAACTGAGGCAAACAGGGTTAAGTGACTTGCCCAGGGTCACATAGCTGGTAAGTGTCTGAAGCCAGAGTTGAACTTGGAAAGATGAGTTTTCCAAACTCTAGGCCTAGCATTCTATACTGCGTCACCTAGCTGCATGATAATAATAGCTAATATTTATACAGTTTTAACATTTGCAAAGTGTTTTTTTTTATATATTTGTTATCTTA
This sequence comes from Vombatus ursinus, assembly GCF_900497805.2. Lineage (NCBI taxonomy): Eukaryota > Metazoa > Chordata > Mammalia > Diprotodontia > Vombatidae > Vombatus > Vombatus ursinus. Next base: position 35,086,648 of record NW_020954585.1, read on the forward strand.
CTTGATTCTCACAACAATCTTGTAGGGTGGTACTATTATAATCTCAATTTACAGATGAGGAAACAAAAGCTCAGAGACACTAAGTAACTTGCCCTAGAGTCACACAGCAGCATAGTGAACCAAATGGGAATTAACTCCACAATTCCTTCTCCATTGTACCCAGATTTGGGACTTCTCTCAAAGTATGTCTATCCAGTTTTCAAAGATAACTGGAAAGTATTCCATAGCTTTCCTTGGCTAATTATTATTCTTACTATCAGCATCTTACTGACTTGGATTCAGTTTGTTGACCACCATGATTTGGATCCTTGCCAGTCTTATATGACCAGTTATTCTCTAGCTTATTCTTTCTGTTGCTCCCTGATAATTTAGCCAACTTTTAAATATCACTTTAGAAGTACATCTTGCCTTCAGATGTATTGGCCACCCTTAATTTATTTTTTAAAAATATGTTTTATTAATGCATTTTGTCTTTACAAAAGTCATTTCTCAAATACCCCTCCCCTACATATTGAATTTTTTTTAAAAACTCACTGCAGTGACTATTCTGCAACATATACCTCATTGTAGCCTCCACCTCTCTGCCTTTATGAAGGAGGTACTATGCTTAATTATCTATATTTCAAAGTCTCCACTTATTCTTCAGTTATTCAGAATTTAACTTCCCTTTAGTGATCTTTTCATTTATTTGTCCATCCTATATTTATTGATACTCTATGTCTTCAGTCTGATCATTGATGAAAATATGAAACACTAGGCTCAGGACCAAGCAGTCTTACCCATTTAAAAATATATCATAATTTCCTCTTAATTTAATAACAATCCAACAATAATAATTCTTATTAACCATAAATTCACTTTTCATAGGAATTGTGTTTTTCCAGTATAAAAACATTGGCTCATTCCTAATAACAACAATCTGAGTTGATACTTTGGTTGCCCACATTATTTTAAGTTTTCCTTGTGTCCTCGTTAGGATCATTTCAAACATCAAAAAGAAGTTGAAGCAAAAAAAAAAAAAAAAACAAGTCACTTAACCCTGATTGCCTCACCAAAAAAGCAAAAGAAAAAAAAGTTAAAGCAAATAGCCTTACAAAAATTTAAATAAATGACAAATCTGTTGCATTACCACTTGCAAATACATGGAATAATAGAACTTTGCAATTGGACAGAACCTTAGAACTTATTGGTCCAACTTTTTTTTTAATTTTTAAATGAAGAAGCTGAAGCCCAGTATGGTGAAGTAATTTAGCCCAGGGCCACACAGGAAGTTAATGTCAGGGTTCAAAGGACCTCTGCTTGGCTCCAAGTCCATCATTTACCCCTATCATTTACTTCTTTTGGCCACAACGTATGTACTATTATTGACTTGGTTTATTGTTAGTAGAGAAAGGTCAGGAACTACAGGGCTTAGTCAAATCCATCTTTTCTACTTTGTAATCAAGACAAAATCCCTGTCCTTTGAGAGTTCTGACTCAGCTATTCAATCCCTTTACTGGTAGCTTTTCTGCATTTTCATTGAAGGGGGGAGAGATATAGACATGGTCCTGTCTATAGTTTTCTCTCATTTTTAAAATGATCTTTGAATATATCAAATCAACACAAACCATTATTAAACAAAATTAAGGCTTCTCTGTAATACACATTGCTTTCTTCAGTTGCATAAACACTAAGCAATTTATGATTCTGTTGGCATGGGAGCTTCTGCCACCATCACATATCATATCCAGGCCATGACTTGTGTAATCTTAGACAATCTCTTGTAATTATAGGCTAGCTAGTATTTTAATTTAATCATAAATGTTTTCTACAACTTCCACCAAAGAAATCCTATCCTCATGCCTCATCATGGCATGGCAGTATCTCTGGAGTCCTGAAATCTATGCCAGCAGAGCATAATCTCTGTAAGTTTGTGCTAAAGCTAATTAAGACTGTGAATATGGATTTAGTGGCAGACTTTGTTAACTATTGCCTAAGGACCAGTCTGGCTAAGTTAGCAAAGGCATCAAGTGATGAGTGATGATCTTGTCTATACCAATACTTGAAGACCATCTGCTATTGTGTGTAAGGGTTTGCATCATTGGTGATAGGCCCATTATCAAACAAAGTATATGTCTTGGGAACACTGCTGAATGCTGAATTATGCAGCAAAGGGGTGTGACCATTACTCATTAAGTAGGCAGGCCAAAAATTATATTTTTCTAAACTAAACCCATAACAATCTCTAAAAGATGGGAAAATATATATTTCCTCAAATAGTGGAATTAACAGGTAGTATATGAAGCTAACATGTGGCAATATCAATGTGCCATTTTGCGAATCTGTATTTAACCCAGTCATTTAGGACAACAAGGCCAAGGCCTTGGATTTCCTTGGAGGTAAGCTGACTTCATTCTGTTCCATGATCATGGACTTCATAGTTCTGATCAAACAGGGAGAGGTTAGATGAATCCATGAAATCCATCAATACTACTGCAATGAGGGTACTGACCAGTGAGACCTCAGTACTTGGTTCACATGGTCTTCAGAACCCAGTTTCAGCTCTGATGACTCAGGTTGAGAACTATATGATGATAAAAAACCTTATAATTGGCTTCAGAGTCAGAAGGACCTAGGAGAGGCTGAACTGGAATGAAGTGTGTATTCAAAATGTTTAAGAAGACGATCTCTCACTCATTCTTGACAACTTTTGAATGAAGAGGATTGCTTTGAGCTACTTGGGATAATGGCAGAGGTTGGGGGGGGGGGAGGTGGGAAGCCAGTCAACGACAAGTGGCTGGTCACAGCAGTGTCTGGAATGGTGTGGAGGTGTCCAAGAACAAATGGAAGAATAGTGATAGTAATGTTAGGAAGATAAAAGTTGCAGTAGAAACTCCGTGTCCTGACAGGAGCCAGCCCAGCTGAGCAAGGGGAATGACTTTTTCCATCATCAATGCCATGGCCAGGAGAAAGAACTTGTTGGGGATTCTTGAAGAGAAAAAGGGACTCACAGAACAAGTAGTAAGGAGATAACCCTTGCACACAGATGTGCATACATAAGGGGAGAGTGTGCTCCCAGTTTGGGGAAAACGTCCTTTGTAACTTTTATTCTTGCTATCTATATCTTTGAAGTAAATATTCTTTCAAAGAATTAATTGATGTCAACTGGTTAATTGTTATGGGGGAAGCATACCAGATGATGGCTCAGGAATGCCAGCATTAGAAGTGACAATTCCTCAGGGTTACTCATAAATCTGAAGAGTGCTGTTATGTAGCATGCTGGTAAATGTTTAAGAATTATCTTTCAAGAAAACAATATATGCCTGCCACACTTTTAAGTTTAATCTGCATTATTAACATTTTATCCATCACTTTCTTAAGTATATAAATCAAAAACCCTATAAATCCAGCCCTGAATTATAGCATTTGCTGAAATTTAACAGTGGCTCTTGGAAGCTGATTTGAGCTGGCTTCATTGCACTCCTGACTTTAGGAACCTAACCTGAAATTCAGTATAAATTAGGTAGTTGGGCTACTGCAAAAATTAACTTAAATCACAATAAGTGATAGTTATATAATGCTTTAGGATTATGAAACATATAAATGCTTGTTTCATTTGATTCTCATAACCACACTGTGAGACAAATAGTGCAAATATTATTGTCCCCTTTTAAGAGATGAGTACACTGAGCCTCAGAGAAATTAAGTGACTTGCCCAAGGTTATGTTGTAAGAGGTGAATCTGGGAACCAAATCTTGTGTTCTGGCTTTAGGTCTAATGATTGTTTTCCTCTACACTCAAATTGTACAGCCAGTTACTGATAATTAGTAGCTCTTCAAATGAATATTCTACATGAAAATCACCTTAAGACAACAAGTAGCACTTTTCACTCTCAAAAAAGAGATGGTGCCCATGTAAGTGGAAGGAAGTGGATATATGCTAGGGATATAATATAGAAAGAAATGGCAAGATTTTGCAAATGAGTGAAAATGTGGAGTCAGCAAAAGAGGAGTTGAGGATGACACCAAGCTTTTGCTCTTGGGTGACTGGAAGGATGAAAGTTCCCTAGAAAGTAATAGGGAAGTTCAGAGGAAGGGAGGGTAAGGGTCAGGGAAGATAATAAGTTGTGTTTTTGAACAAGCTGAGTTTGAATTTCCTATGGGATATCCAATTCAAAATATCTAATAGGCAGTTGATGAAGCAGTACAGGAGCTCAGAAGAGAGATGAAGTTTAGGTAAATAGATCTGGGAATAGACTGTCTAGTCATGATAACTGGACCCCTAGGAGTTGATGAGATCATCAAGGGATAGAGTATGAACAAATAAATGGAGCTAAAAAGATTTTTTTGGCCTTTACTATGAACCAAGAACTGTACTAAAAGTTCAAGATAAGTAGACATTTTAAATTCAACATGTCATAAACAACTCATTATCTTTCTCCCTAAACTCTCCCTTCTTCTTAACTTCGCTATTACTGTGAGGTTACCACCATCCACCCAGTCTCACAATCTAGGTGTAATTCTCACTCTCTCATCCTCATATCCAATCAGTCAAGACCTTTCATTTCTACTTTTGTAAAGTCTCTTATATATAATCCCTTCTCTTATCTGACTTAGCCGCCACCCTGGTGCAAACCCTCATGCACCTGGACTGTTGTAAAAACCTGCTGGTAGGTCTCCCTTGCTCAAATCTAGGGAATTTCCCAAAATACAAATCTGACCATATCATCCCACCACACAATTCAGTAAACTCCAGTGGGTCCTTATTGCCAACAGAATCAAACATAAAATTATCTGTTGGGCTTTTAAAGCATTTCCTAACCTGGTTTCTTCCTACTTTTCCAGTCTTCTTATACCTTATATTCTTATATTCCAGTCTTCTTATAATGGAAGAGCCCATCCCATCCCAACCCTCATGCCTCATACTGTGTTATATAGCGACACTAGCCTTCTTGCTATTTCTGGAACAAGAGGCTTCATCTCCTGAGTAGGCATTTCTACTGTCTGTCTCTAATGCCTGGAACTCATTCCTTTCTCATCACCACCTGGATTCCTTAAAGTTTCATCAAAGTCCCACTTTGTGGAAGAAGCTTTTCCCAGTCCTCTTTAGTCTTAGTGATTTCCTTCTGAGATTGTTTCCAACTGTCAAACTCTGAAAATAAATGACCAAAGAGCCACAGTGATGTTATGCAACAATGGATGCTTCTGAAAATACCAAACAGCTCACAGAGGTTATACTCCAACTGTTAACTGTGAAAAATAAAATAAAATAAAAGCAAAGAGCTCACAGAGGTTATAGGCAAAAATCCTTCTTTATTCCATTGGAGGAGGTAGACTAGACACACATGCTGGGGTCTCCTCTAGGAGACCCAAGGTAGCAAGGCTAAGCCTTGATACATACAGTTGTAGTTAGACAAAGAGCCAGGTGGTAAGGGCTAACAGCAACAATGAGGCAAGTTTACCTAGTGCAAAAAAGTCTATTCATAGCAAGACTTTATGACAAAAGAAGATAAGACCATGGTTCCTGCAGGTGCTTGTCTGAGCTCAGGGACCACCTGGGTCTGGCTTGAGCCAATTCTGTGATTTAGGTGCAGCAGAACTCATGCTTTCTGGGCCTTAGTTCTAGAAAACTGGGTGTCTCCTAATAGTAAAAAGTTAGGGATAGTCTTGGCATGGGGAAACCAACACAATTTATCTTGTTTAGAAAGACAATATAAAGATAAAAAAAAAATCTGTGTTGTCTCCTCCATTAGATTGTGAGATTCTGGAGAGCAGGGATAGTTTTTTTTTTTAATTTTCTTTGCATCTCCATAGCTTCACACAATGCCTATTAATAAATACTTATTGACTGACTGAAACACAAAAAAAGCCCCTGCCAGCAGGAGACTTATGTTCTAATGGGAAAGACAATGCATAGCAAGGGTCCTGAAAGTTACTGGGATGGGAAAGTTTCAGTATAGCAAAAAAAGAGAAGAGAGCCCAAGATAGAGTCTTCACGGAAAACCAAAATTAGTAGGCATGACATGGATGAAGATCCAGCAAAACGTTTAGAAGGAATGGTCAGTCAGAAAAGAGAACCAATACAGAGCAGAGTCATAACAACCCGGAGAGGAGAGTATTCAGGAGGAGGTGTTTATCAGTGTCAGATGCTATAGAGAGGACAAGAAGGATGGGAATCAAGATGAGATTATTACGATATTATAATACTTAGCTATGAAGAGATCATTGCTAACGTTGAAGAGAGCTCCCTGGGGGGTGCTGGAATGATCCAAGGGGGTAGTAGTAGCCTCAGGTGTAATTGAGGGATGTTGAATAAAAATAAGGGGATGGAGGAAACGTAAGGAAAGAAGAGAAGATAAGAAAATTTTGAAAAACATTCTTACATATTTCATCTGATGTGTAACAGAGTTAAAGTCTTAGTAATTACGTTATTTTCCAAATAAACATACGCAAGTTATAACCAGTCAATGGTCAAATCCTCCAACAGGTCTTAACAAGCAAGTGTTGGCATTATGTGTTACCCATTGTTGTGAAGTCCCACAGGCATCAGCAGGAATATGTGCATATGATGACTTGTTTACAATACTTAGGGTTAGTGAGGCAAATAGGTTGTCAAAATTTCAATGCAGGAAAAACCCCCACAAATTTGCAATAAATTATTAAATTTAAGATGTGTCTTTTAAAAAATATTTTATATACTTTCTGAAATGATACAAATTTTAAAAAAAAACATTAAAGTGTTAAAGAAAGTAGGTTTCATTATAAAAAAAAAAGTAGATTTCCAGGAGGGCGCTGAGTAATTTTTTTTTAAAGGGGGCAGTAGTCCAAAGGAGTTTGTGCACCTCTGTGACTACCAAACTGAAGGTCTATGGAGCCATTGTGCTTACCTCACTGTTGTATGCCTGTGAAACCTGGACAGTCTGTAAGTACCATGCCAGGAAACTGAATCACTTCCATTTGAATTGTCTTAGGAAGATTCTGAAGATAACCTGGCAGGATGAAATACCAGACACTGAGGTCCTTTCTTGAACTAAACTGCCAAGCATTCACACTCTACTGCGGAGAGTGCAACTCCTATGGGCTGGTCACATTGTTTGAATGCCAAACGTAGGCTTGCCTAAAAGACTATTTTATGGAGAATTCACACAGAGCAAGCACTCAAATGGAGTGGTCAGAAAAAAATGATACAAGGACATTCTCAAGTTCTCTCTGAAGAACTTTGGAACTGATTGCATGTCATAGGAGACACTGGCACAGGACTGCCCAGCATGACATGCCCTCATCAAAGAAGGGCTGTGCTCTGTGAGCAAAGCAGAATCGAAGTAGTTCGAAAGAAATGTGAGATGCACAAATTTAGAGAATTGGTCCCAAATGCTCATAGGGACTATTTGTGCCTGAACTGTGGTAGAACATTCGGAGCTCGTATTGGTCTGATCAGTCACAGGTGGACACACTATAACTTGACTCTAACATAGTAATGACATTTTGGTCCTCTTCGAGAACAAAGGACAACATAGGATAAATATAAATTATAGGAATTAATATTTTGACAGTACTTTGGTCTGAAGTCTTGGGTCTGATTTGAATGAAAAATCTTATCAGAAAATGATAACAAAGAGACAATGACCTCGGCTTTATTTGAATCAAAGATCTAATTAATTTCTCTTTTTTTATTTAGATAACAGATTCAATCAGGATGAGGATCTTGTTTCCCTGAAACTAGGAGATTTTGTCTTGTTTATAGTGACTAAATTAAGACTAGAAATGTCTTTATTTATTTCAGAGAAGTATCTCTTTGCTCACTTTTGACCAGACTGAGTAAAGAGGGATTAGTTGATTTATTAACATTACCATTCAAATAAAAAAAAAAACCTAACTCAAACTTTGTTTTATACTTTATTATGGAATTTTGCCTTTTGTCTCGTGATTATTATAAAATTTAAATAGAACTTGCCTGAGACAAGGAGAATTTCAATTAGCAGGCAAAGCTGTCCATTTCAATCTCTCTCCAAGCAATAATGCTTGTGTGTATATATATATATATATGATCTCTGATAGACATTGTTTAAAAACATGAAATACAATTTTTCTAAATTGTACTAAATAAAGTTCTTAAATAGAGACACTTCCTTGGAGAGCAAATCTATCACCATTCATTTATGTGTGATTATTCTGCCATATTATTAAAAAACCATCTCATAAGATATGACAGAGAAGTCTCACTCATCATCATGCAAAAAAAAAACTCAAGAAATTTTTTTTCCTTTATTGCAAAACCTTGAACATTACTGATCATTTTGCATCATATGCCAAAAAAGAAATTAAGCAAGGAGACTCTGGCCTTCTTTGTGCCTCCAAAGATAAGGTATGACTTTTTTTTTTTTAAACTGACTGATCATTCTCAATATTGAACATAAAGTCATAGCAAGAAATGTATATGCCAGGTAGAATTTTCAAAGATCTGGCTGGAGAAAAAAAAATCACAAATTCAGTCCAATATTTATGCTAATACAGAACAGGAGTGGAAATTTTCCTTTGATTATAGGACACATCCAAAAGTGTACTAATAAATGCTTAATAACCAGCTTGGTTATTCCCTTGCAGGGAGGGGAAATATATTAGGTTTAATCTGCATCGTTAACATTTCCTCAATCACTTTCTAGACTCTAGATGATCAACAAAAGAATAAATTAAGCCCTGATTTGTTGCATTCGCTGATTTCTGAGGTGTAAATGCTCACTGCAAATTTAACAATTGACTCTCCCCAGCGTACCCCCATATATCCTTTGGTAAAATGTATAATTTAAGCCCATAAATTAAAAGTGAAATATAGAGATGGTATCAATATTTATTGCATCAAAAGGCAAGGAGTACCACAAGGTATAGCATTATTTATAAATCTTTCAGGAACTGAAGCACATTTCCTTCCTGTTCTGTCCCCTCTGATTGCATTCTCCACTCTTCCAGTCTGAGAATTTATGACAAGAAGAATGATATCAAGATAATAAATTGACAGAATATTTCTTCATCCTTTCACGTAGCATTCTTGCATTGTAAAATCATTATTTTTTGAACTAGTGATAGAACTTTTTTTCCCCTTTCTGCTGTTGCCATAGTGTAATGGGAACTTGGAGGACTCTTGAAGCTATTGCAGCTGTTGTTGCTACAGTTTGTTCTGTGTCCCACTTTGTGCACAAGTCTGGTTATAAGTGTATCGGTCAGGAGGTAGGGAATGATGTTGTTGGAAAGTTTCTCAGCCTGGATTCTTGGAGAGCCCAGATAGAATCTGTGTGTAGTCTGTAGACTAGAGGTCAAATGCAGTAAGTCGCCAAACTGAGAGGAAAGGAAATTTATTAGCATACGCTGGGAGATTGCTCAATGGTAGCAGCTTCAGCCATCTTGGCAAATTGTTCTTGGTTATATAGCTGTACAGAAGAAGCATTCTGTGGCATTTAACTGGACCAATGGGATATTATTCTATGGTACAAAGAAAACTGATTGCTGGACTTCTCTCAGAGTCCCACAATGGGAGGCTCAACGGTTTGTTGCTTCACCTGCTTGCTCAATCATTCTGTTAGAGCCAATATTCTGGCTTGCAGTAATTCCAGATGGTTATCTGGAAAGCCCCCTACCCCTCAGAAAAAGAACAACAACATTTTAATCACACAAAATATTGTCAAAATGGCATCTCTTCTCTCCTCTCACAGTGTTGGAAATATTTTCCTGAGCTTGAACAGCCTACAAGGGCATTCCTTTCAGTTCCTGACTATAATAGGAAATGTGTTTTGTATCCTTTCTACTTAATTACTAAATTGGTTTTAATTGAGTTTTGTTGGTCATGAGCACCAATTGCAATTTAGCAGCAAAAATAAAAACAAGATCACCTTGAACTTACTCGCTAAGCCAAATTTAAGCTTAACTTACAATATTTGGTGCTATGAGCAGAGGTTTATTCATTTTTTGCTGTTGAATGTTTAGTTTTTGCCACATGTAGCCTCTTATAAACTCTGAGAATCTTTATCTCCCCATACACTTCTTTTTTTTGGGGGGCGGCGAGTTCCTTTAGCAAAATTGCAATTTTTCTTTAGGGTTAAGTTCATTTTTTTTTTCAATGGCAAAAGCTTTGTTTAGAATCTATGGAGGACCTCCTTTATGGAACAAAGAGAAGGTTCCTACTGATAAAGTAGGATTATTAAGGTACATATGAGAAGAAAACAGTTCCAAAAATGTCAGAAACATTATTTGGCTCCATCTGTTATCTATGGAAAAAGTGTTTTGCAATTTGAGGAGAAAGAATGTGTTACCTTTAAAGATTAAGCAATCAGAGACAGAGGTAAATAAGTTTTTAATTTTTAAAAAGTATGTATTTGAAGTCAGAGAACCACACAATGGTTATGTTTATAATCAAAGTGAAGAGGTCAATTTTAATAGAGGCAGAGACTAATCAGCTATAGTAGGGGTCTTGTGGGCCAAATACAGACTGCTGTCTGTTTTTATATGCTAAGAATTATCTTTATATTTTTAAATAAAGTTTTATTGGGACACAGACACACTTATTTGTTTACATACTATCTAGCTTTCCACACTGAAATGTCAGAGTTGAATAGTTGAACAGAGAATGTATGTGGTGATCTCATCTCTTCAAAGTGCTACTCTTCACCTTATGAATCATAATAACACAGTTATAATTCAACATTATCTTGAGTGCTACATGTATTGCAGTACTATAACATCTTGTTTTTTACTACCAGTGCATACCCATCATATCAAAACAAAAAAGAGAATTTTTTTCATAATTTTTTGAGGTTAGGGCTGAGATTGAAATTTTTCTGAATGTGAAGAGCTGCCCTCAATCACTATTATCAAACACTAAATAGTTGTGAAAATTAGTTTTTGCTACAGATTTGATCATGTTTCTTAATGAATTCAGCCTAAAATTACATGGCAAAATAATGCTTAGGTGTGACATTTATTCTGCGATAAAGTCAGTTCAAAAAATAATGTTCATTGAATCACAAATAATGTCAAGTTGTTCCCTATGGTGCCAAAAGTTGAAATAGGAAGTGAGATCTCCATTCCCATACAGATTTACAGTAGATATGTTTTCTGAGCTCAAACTACAGTTCTAGCAGTGTTTTTCAGATTTTGATGCAAGTATAAAAGAAATCCATTGTACCACTTAGCTGTTTTGACTTAATTACTCTTGCAAAGTAAGTTGAATCAGACGGAGGTCCCAGATGGGAATTATTCTTCATCCTTTTTCAAGTGGATAAGGTGGGGAATTGTGCAGAGGCTGGCCCCATAGTGATGAATTCCATCTATATACATTTTCAAGACAAAGGACAAAAAAGGAGGAAATAAAAATTTTAAAATAGATGATTTGGTGGATAGGATTTATGCCCCCTCCCCAAAATTCCTCACTTTTTATTATACACCTGGTTCAAGTGTATTAGGTGTAATACACCTGTTATTAGGTCATATCTTTTTATTGATCCCTTTACCCCCAAAGGCATCAGGTCTTAGAGATGGGTCTTCACTACTAACAGAAGAAGCTAGGGCAAATCAATTGGTAACATTTGAGCAGGAGTTTGGGGTTGTCTAGCCGCTATCTGGGGAAAATCCTGCTGTTCACACATGTTGTTCACTCAGAAGATCATAGGAGGAGGTATGAGGCCTACCATCATATTAGGTGGACAAAGGATGATGATATTCCCTATCATAATGAATTTTGGGTATGGCTTTTAAATCATCAGATAGGTAAGGAAATGATTGATAGACAGCTCAAGAAAGTATTAGTAAAATTGCATTGGGACATTCAGCACAAAGTTAATGTGGGTTTTTCTGCACCATCAAAATTGAGAATACCCCTAAAAGCCCCTATGCTACCTCATTATTCACAACAATTAAACAACAATGTCCACGCTTGAAGGAGTGTTGGAATTAGTCCCCTAGAGTGAGGACTGAGGTTTCCTCAGAGCTTGGGCTGTTTTAACTATAGAATCCTGGTGGGACCAGACATCATATGTCTGAGGTACTGTGGTATGGAAAGAGTGGGTGGGTGGGGAACCAAACATGTGAAAGCTTGTTATATGCTGGCAGCAAGGTTACAATTATACCAGGAAACCCTCAATAGCTTTATAAGATACCTACTTTCAATTTCAGGCTTTGGGGGACAAACCACTGAGGACAGGAGTACTCTTGTTTAGATGATGGCAGTGAGTGGAAGACGACTTGTTTGGGCTCCAGTTACAATGACTGATCAGGGAAACTGTATGGTGGGCATGGATATTATAGGTTCTTGGGAGGCAGTGTCTGCCTGGGGATTTACAGTGACTTCTGTACCAGTGATTGTGGTGAGGACCATGTGGAAGCTCTTGTAGTTATTGAACCATGTGATGTATTTAATATTAAATAATATTGGATCCTTGGGGGAGGATCCTTCCTACTAATGAAAATGAATAAGGCTGTATTACTCCTTTATACAAATTCCCCTTTCAATAACACTGATTAGTAAAGAAGGGGGATGTTCCCTGGCAATTAAGAGAAGATAACTGGAAGTTGAATACAATACTTAGTCCTAAGTCTCCAGCTATTTCTGACCTTGTCGGTATGGTGGATTGGGTGCCCTAGGCCCAAGGTGAATGGAATGGTGGGTTTTTTTAAAAATCTCTCCAATGTTGTTTTTTTTTTTTCCTCCAGCCCTGTGGCTGAGTCCAGTAAAGAACAATTTGCTTTTATCTGGGAAAGAGTTCATACATTTTCACTGTCCTTCCCTGGGGTTATTGAAATTGCCTTCATATTGCTAGTTTAATGATCATAAACCTCCAAAAAAAAGCCTGTAGGGGCAGAAGGGGAGGTGAGCAGAAGCTAACTCTGGCCTATATCCTCTTAATTTGGATTTGGCGTTGGAACAAAATGAGATATCTGTAGGTCATTCAATAGTTAACAAAAGGAGTTTTACTTATCCCTACGGTGAAAAGATATTCAACAAGGATACCGTAGCATGTGGTTTATAGAAATATGTCTGGTACAAAGGACTCAGTGTGGGTACTTGCACAGCCTTACCATTACCAAGAAATCTGAAAGGCCCTGTCCTTGTATGGGTAACTTTTTATGCCCATAGGTGACTAGGAAGCCATGTCAATAAGAACAGAGACTGCCAGGAAGCAGTCAAGGGAGATACAGCTTAAACCTTCTCCCATCTCTTCCCAGGCTAATCAAGTCCTAGGGACAGCTCTGTTGTTTCTTCTTTCTTTCTTTCTTTCTTT